>NC_053022.1:455861523-456045901 GCF_003073215.2 Triticum urartu
TTTACCCAGGTTCGGGGCTCTCCGGAGAGATAATACCCCTACTCCTTCATGTCTGAGTATATCTGGTATGTATATCTGGTACATAATGCTCCTGGAGCTATATTGGATTGAGAGTAGTAGCAGAGAGCTAGCTAGCTAGTGTGTATGGTGTGAGAGCCTTATGCTCGCGTGAGTGGCCTTGTGGGCGTGAGCATGTGTGCACACGTGAATGTGTGGATGGATGGATGGCTAGCTATATATAGTGGGAGCTAGCTTAGGATGTAAGCCATGTAGGCATGGGCAAGGCATGGTGGATGTTAAGCTTGTCCCCTGGGTCACTTCATAAATAGTGCCAAGGGACAAGTGACACTATACATGATGGCTGGGGTGACACGTGAACAGTGCTCAGGTACAATCGTCTCGTCGGTGTCTTGTCGGTGTCGGGTTGCAGTCGGTAGCCGGCTGGTTGGCGCAGTCGGCAGCCGGCTGGGCAGAGCAGTCGGACGGGGAGCCGGCAGGAGCGGCCTGAGCATTCGGACTGAGGGTCTTTGCTAGCCTCGATGTCTTGAAACATCGTCTTGCCGTCTTCGGGGTATCCGTCACCAATAACTCCGACAGTAGCCCTCGAGCCTTCGGGCAACTTGGCAAAGTTGGGCAGAGGTTCCTTGGCAGGTGTTAATGTAGTCTCCGAGCCTCCGAGTGAAGAGGGGGGGGGGGGTTCCCCACGGAAATGTTCATGCAAAAAGACAAAGTTAGTCCACGCAGATATATCAAATGTTTACTTTTACAATTGCAATTTTTATGCGGAGGGTGCCGACTCGGTTTCGTCCGAGCCCCCTCAATCTTTTTCGTGTTCCCTCCGCTTTTTGGCTGGTGCTCTTGCTTGCCGGACTGCCGCTCTGCGGTCTGTGGCTGAGAGTGGGCCACGAAGTGGAGTGTACATTACTTAGAGTCTAGGAGCAGATTCAACCGAGTAGATACTTGTAAAGGAAACGGTCGGATCGGCAGAACCGTTTTTCTTCCCGGACGTTTTTTGCGTGGGTGGCCTCCACCGTTCACTCTTGCTAGCCGGACAGCTGGTCTGCGGTCTGTGACTAAGAGTGGGCCTTTGGTACCGCGCATGCTACTAAGCTGTCTGCGGGAACTAATGTCTCAGGCCAAGCGGCCAGCCCCCGGGCCAACTCTGGCTGGCGCTGGGCCGAACAGTGATGCAACAGTTATAAAATGCGGAGATAGCCCCCGAGCATCGCTTGAGGTTATCCGTGCTTTCACGGTGCCAAAATATGCGGGTGAGGAGCTCACATTGATTTTCGTGTAGTCGCGGTCGTCGAAGACAGCCGGCGCGACTCGGCGCTCGCGGAGCGCGTCGGCGCACCCGCTGGGTGAAGCCTTCGAGCCTCCGGGTGCTCGAGGGGAGTCCCGACCGGTCAGGCTCGACCGGCCAGGCGTCCTGTAGCGCCCTTTTTCTTCTTTTCTCTTCTGCCGGCTGCTGGCAGCCGGACTAAACTCTTCTTGTATCTACAATCTTCCGTGGGGGTGCACCAGCGCACCCACTGGGTGTAGCCTCCGAGATTCAGGCCGACTGCTGAGCAATTGGGTCGGATCTCCCGGCAACTATTTTGTCTTCTTCCTCGCGGGGGCGCGTCAGCGCACCCGCTGGGTGTAGCCCCCGAGATTTGGGCCGACTGCTGAGCAGTCAGGCCGGATCTCCCGGCAACTACTTTGTCTTCTCTTTCTTCGCACGGGCGCATCAGCCCACCTACTGGGTGTGTCGTCAGAGCAGGAGGCAGTCCAGCCGGCTTGGCATAGCCGACAGCGTGGGTCACGACTGACCGTCCGAGTGGCAAAGCAGGCGGACGGATAGATATACATTTTTCTTTTCTTCTCTTTGTCCCAGCCGACCTTATTCTCTGTGTTTTTTAGAAGTCGGCCACTCTTTCTCAGCCGACAGCTCTTTCTTTTGCTTTGAGTTGCGGGCCCCAATGCTTTTTCCCAGCCGACAACGTTGACTTTTCTAGCCGGGCCTCGGGCAGCCGTCTCTTTTCTTTCTTTTTCTCTTTCTATCCCCGCATGAGCAGTCGGCCTCCTCTAATCCACGCGGGCAGCCGGCCACCCCTCGCAGCAGCCGACAGGAGAAAGCGTGAGGCGCAGCCGACCGCGGAGCGCAGCCGGAGCTGGCAGAGCCGGCTGCGGGGCAGAAGGCGGACCGAACGGAGGGAGACGGGCAGGGCCGGAGATGGCGGGCGTCCGGCCGTCGGGCGAGAGGCGAGGCCGGTCGGCTACGGCCAGCCGGCGCGGGCGCGCGGCGCTGGAGTCGTCGGAGGGATCCGGGCGGGGCCGAAGATGGGGAGGAGCTCAAGCTCCTGGGCACCACGGGAGGTGCGGACGGGCGAAGCTGGCCGGAGTCGCGGGCAGGCGCGTGACCGGCTGGCAGCGAGTCGGCAGTGAGGACACGGCAGCGGGACGGGCGCAGGTCGAAGCCGCGCGTGCTCGTGGCCGAGCTGGCGCGGGGAGGCGGCGGGGAGCCGCAGCCGACGCAGCGGGCGACGCGGCAGCGTGGTTGGGGGAGGCGGCGACGGGCGGAGCCGACCCGTGGTAGCCGGCGACGGGCGGAGGAGCATCTGGCGCGGGGGAGGCCGGCGTATGGGAGGTCAGCTCCCGGTGACCCAACGAATAGGCGTGGGACTGGCGCAGGCGGAGTGCAGACGTCCTACAACAACGCGGGCGCGCGCCTGGGCGGGGGGCTGGATGCGAGCGCGGCCGGGGAGCCGGCCGGCCTGTAGGGCGAGGCAGACGCTGGCGCAGCAGTGCGGAGCGGACCCGGTGGAGCTGCGGCAGGCGATGGCCACGAGCGGGCGAAGAGCAGCGCCAGCGCGAGGAGCGCGACGACGGCCACGCGCGGGGAGGCGCTTTATCTCTGGATCATCGGGGATTATCTGAGTGATGCACATGCAATATCCGTCTTTGCCTCTGGCCAGTGTACGGGTAGTGTTTGACCACGCTTTGACTAGCATCTAGCTACTTAGCTAGCTTGTATAGGCGAAATATGGAGCAAAAGCACATTCCGGCCAAAGAAAGGTGCAGCGCGGAGAGGAGCAAACGCGAGCGGTGCGTGGATGGATGCGGCCGACCGAAATGAGGCCCCGCGCACGGTGTGCGCGCAGAAGGACGGACAGCCGACGTCACAACGGCGGTGATGATGAGGCCGAGGCCGACGGCGAGGATGCGCCGTCCCCTGCGGCCGCTCCGGGGGCGGGTCGAAGTCGAGCCCCCGAGCGCTACCAGAGAGACGACGCGACGATGCGGCAGAGGCGATGAAGAGAAAAGGGTCCCGCTCGGACTGCGAAACCAGCAGCAGAGTGGTAGAATAGTACCGCCCCACGGTGGGCGCCAACTGTCGTGGTATTCTCATGGGAGGTGCAAGATGACAGATGCCACAAGGTGGCTTCTAGTGAGGGAAAGACTGCTGCTGATAGGCCCGGGAGCGGGTATGCAAGTAGCACGTGGTAGTTTCACTAGTAGAAAAAGGGTCAAATGTGAAGCACATTAGTGCCGGTTTGAATTTGAGCCGGCACTAATGTGACCATTAGTGCCGGTTCCAATGGCTAGGTGGGCGGGCATCATTAGTACCGGTTCGTGGGCAACCTTTAGTACCGGTTCATGCCACGAACCGATACTAATGAGGCCAGTGCGGCTGTGGTCAGGCTGGGGCCCCCACGAAGACCTTTAGTACCGGTTCATGGCATGAACAGGTACTAGAGTTTCTTAGTAAGCTGATTTTTAGTCCCACCTCGCCAAGAGAGAGGCAGTATGAGCGGTTTATAAGCCGTGAGTGCAGAGACAATGACGAAGAGGCGCAATGCTCACCTGCACGTTGATTAGCTTCAAACCTTTCGGAATAGCATAGATTGCACTGAGCTATGTGCAGTGCAGTCTACACTATTCCGAAAGGCTTGAAGCAAATTAACCAGTATTGCACCTCTTTTTTATTTTTAATAACTTATTTGAACTCCGGGCTTCTTGTGTTCCGTATGCAGCATTCAAATCGACGTCATCAACTTCCAACATGTTCTGACATCATTTGTTGTTTTTCAGTCATTTACCGAATTGTTTAAAGAGCTAAATGACCGTGAAATTGAAAATCTCTACAAAATGAACTATGAAAATGTTGAAATTTAGCATGGTATCATCATTTCACCCGCATAGCATGTGCGAAAGAGTAGAGAGGGTCACGGCAAAAACTGGACGCACTTCGTGTACAAACTGGACAATCTTTTTCGGAGTACCAGGGTTTCAGACGAGAACTCATCTGTTACACGGGGCACTTCAATGTTTTTAAAACTTATTTGAACTCCGGACTTCTTTTGTGTTCAGTATGCGGCATTCAAAGCGACGTCATCAATTTCCAACATGTTCTGACATCATTTGTTTTTCAGTCATTTACCGAATTGTTTAAAGAGCTAAATGACCGTGAAATTGAAAATCACTACAAAATGAACTGTGAAAATGTTGAAACTTGGCATGGTATCATCATTTCACCTGCATAGCATGTGCGAAAGAGTAGAGAGGGTCACGGCAAAAACTGGACGCACTTCGTGTACAAACTGGACAATCTCTTTCGGAGTATCAGGGTTTCGGACGAGAACTCATCTGTTACACGGGCACTTCAATGTTTTTTAAACTTATTTGAACTCTGGACTTCTTTTGTGTTCAGTATGCAGCATTCAAAGCGACGTCATCAATTTCCAACATGTTCTGACATCATTTGTTGTTTTTCGGTCATTTACCTAATTGTTAGAGAGCTAAATGACCGTGAAATTGAAAATCACTACAAAATGAACTCTGAAAATGTTGAAACTTGGCATGGTATCATCATTTCACCCGCATAGCATGTGCGAAACAGTAGAGAGGGTCACAAAGAAACTAAATACAGAAAAAAACTACTCAGAAATAAATAGAAGAAAATAAATAAAGTAGAAAAGAAAAAAACTATATAAAAAAATTACTCAAAAATAAATAGAAGAAAATAAATAATGCAGAAAAGAAAAAACTATATAAAAATATTACTCAAAAATAAATAGAAGAAAATAAATAATGCAAAAAAGAAAAAATATATAAAAAATTTGTTGGGGCGCTCCCCAGTGGGCCTGCCAGACCTAGGGTGTGCAAATGCAGGCCCAGAAGGGCCAGCAGGCTCACAGGGCAGCGCGCCATAGTTAGGCCCAGAAGCCTGCTATATAGAGAAGTTCGAAGGAGCAGCCGCGGCTGGGTTTATAAACCAGTGCGGCTGCCCTTCGCTCGGCGAGGTGGGGCTAAACATTGTGCACCGCCGGTGGCAGCACACAACCATTAGTACCGGTTGGTGGGTACTAATGATTGGGCCTTTAGTACTGGTTCGCTGCACGAACCAGTACTAAAGGGGCCGTTTCCCGCCCCTTGGCCTGGCGAAAATTGGCCTTTAGTACCGGTTGGTGGCTCCAACCGGTACTAAAGACCCCTCCTATATATATGGCACTTACGAAAAATTCAGTTTCATCGACCACCACTTCTTCTCGATCCAACTTCTTTGCGCGACATCGTCGCCGTCGCCGCGCCCGTCGCCCATCGCGCGCCGCCCTCGCAGGCCCGCTGCCCCCGCCGTCCGTCGTCGCCGTCACCGCCGTCGCCCCCGCCGCCCGTCGCCGCCGCCTCGCTCGCCGCCCGTCCCCGTCGCATCGCCCGTCGCCGCCCCCCGCTCGTACACACACATACACACACACACAGACAGACACACACACACATTGTTTTTACTTATTTTCTATTTTCTATTGTTTAGATTAATGTTAGATAAATTACGTAGATAATAAAGTTAGAATGTTAATGTTAGATGAATTATATGGAAAAAATGTTAAATATTAATGTCAATTTTAGATGAATTAGCTAGATATTAATTAGGTATATATATGAGATTTGAACTAGCTGAATTAATATAACCAGTTTATTTTTAGTAAGAAAATTTAGGTATATGAGATTTGATGATTTAATCAAAATATTACTATATAGAACTACCTACTTTATTTTAGTAAGAAATTAATAGAACTAGTTTATTTTTAGTAAATGCTTAGTTGAATTAATAGAACTAGTTTATTTAGTTGAATTAATAGAACTAGTAAGTGTTTAATGTTTCACCTATATATGAACATATGTTAGATATTAATGTCAAATGTTAGATGAATTAGATATAAATTATATGTTAGATATATATTTAATTTACTTATATGAGATTTCATTATCTAATTAACATTTTATTATATAGAACTAGCTACCTTATTTTTAGTAAGAAAATTAATAGAACTAGTTTAGTTGAATTAGTTGAACTAGTTAGTTGAATTAGTTCAATTAATTAGGTATATTTTTCGTAATTGCTTAGTTGAATTAGTTCAATTAATTAGTTGAACTAGTTGAATTAACAGAATTAGTTGAATTAATAGAACTAATAAGTGTTTAATGTTTCACCTATGAACATAGGAATGTCGTCTAACGACGAACACGATTTCATTATGTGCGAATACTGTGAAGACCAGCGCGGCCTGTGCGGCAGAAATTTTCTAGTTGATGATAGACGCTTCAGCATCAAGCTGGATGAGAACTTCGAAGTGGATACAGTAAGTCACAACGACAAGTCTTTTTTCGTAATTAAGCATGACTTATGCTTTATTTGCTTCAACTTTTAATTTTAATTTTTCACTATTCTACTAGCGTATCCCCTGCCATGCAAGAATTTTTGTCTTGGATAAGATAGGTTTCAGTCCTAACGAAACTATGGAGGTAAAAAGAGTTTACTTGAAGACCGAGCATGGTTATACCTTCAACGTCAAATTATACAATGCAGACACATACACCTATTTTGAATGCAAAACTTGGCAAGCACTATGCAAGTCTTATGCATTTGAGCCTGATATGGTTATCACCTTTGATATTCGTCCGGAAGATCATATTGAAGGTAATAGAGACATCTGGGTCGATGTGCAGACGCCTCCAGTTCTACCATTATGTGAGTTTCTCAACCATATTTATGTCTTCGATATGAGATTATTTGAACCAGTTGAATAATTAATAGATCTCAATTTATATTGACAGCTTACTTCCAATCAAGCAAACATGTCCGGCGCTTGGTAGACAGGACCGTCCACTATGCCGGGGCTGAACTAAACTGCGAGGAGACAAGTCATTATGTTTCATGTCTTGAGGATCTTGATGCTGTCAAGACAAATTTCTTTCCTGCACTTAGAAATGTTAGTACTCAAAACGTGCGACCAATAGTGTTCATACTGAACTACGGTCACATATATTTAGGAAAGATGGTAAGATTTCTACTATTTCTCCTCAGTGCATCTTTTGCATACATTTTTTTAAGATAAACTTCATTGCTAAGTATGTTGCTATACGATGTTCTTCAACAGGGACTCCCGATGAATGTTGTGCCTGATTGGATCGAGACTAAAGGTACCATGAATATTGTTAGCTTACGGCCAAGATATCCTACAATGCACTTTAGTGCATTCATGATTTCTAATAGCAAGGAATGCTTAATAGTAAAAGACTAGATCAAAATTGTGAATGATCACAGAGAGGTACTAGGGGGCAACAATCAGAAGCGCAATCCACAATTAGGAGACAGGTTCATCTGCATGCTCCAATATGATGAATCAGCAAAGCTATACATGTTCTATGCTATTTTACCTGAGAGAGAGCAGCAGGAGTGATTAATTAGCTAGTTCATGCTCTTAGTACTTGTCCTCTCATGTCCGTGTTCTTCGTCCTGAACTTAATCTCAAAGAGTGATTTGCTTTTGTGGTGTTATGAACGCTTATAATATCATTACCATGTTGAACTCGATGATATCTTTGCTATGAAAACTGTTGTTGGTGATGATATATATGATGCAAGAGTTCTTATATTAATATGATGATGATGATGATGATGATGATGATGATGATGATGAGTTATTATATCATTTATGAAAGAAACTACATATTAGTTTCAACTGGATGGATTCTAGCTAAGTGATCAAGTATATGCCATATCCATATTACCTCGATCACTTAATTAGGTGATCAAGTATATATAATATGGATATGACATATACTTGATGACTTAGCTAGAATCCACGCATCCAGTCAAACTAATCTGCGGCACATTCACCTAATGATTTAACAACTCATTATAATGTAAAACAATCACTAAATTAAATTGAAAACACAAAATTAAAGTAAAATAAAAAATAAAACCAAAACACACCCAAACATTTAGTACCGGTTGGTGTTACCAACCGGTACTAATGTTACTAATGTCCCACGTGGTTGCCCTTTAGCATCGGTTCGTGCTGAACCAGTACTAAAGGGGGGGCCTTTAGTGCCCAAAATTTAGTGCCGGTTACCGAACCGGCACTAAAGGGCCTTACGAACCGGTGCTATTGCCCGGTTCTGCACTAGTGTTTACCCAGGTTCGGGGCTCTCCGGAGAGATAATACCCCTACTCCTGCATGTCTGAGTATATCTGGTGTATATCGGGTACAGAATGCTCCTGGAGCTGTATTGGACTGAGAGTAGTAGCAGAGAGCTAGCTAGCTAGTGTGTATGGCGTGAGAGCCTTATGCTCGCGTGACTGGCCTTGTGGCCGTGAGCATGTGTGCACACGTGAATGTGTGGATGGATGGATGGCTAGCTATATATAGTGGGAGCTAGCTTAGGATGTAAGCCATGTAGGCATGGGCAAGGCATGGTGGATGTCAAGCTTGTCCCCTGGGTCACTTCATAAATAGTGCCAGGGGACAAGTGACACTATACATGATGGCGGGGGTGACACGTGAACAGTGCTCAGGTACAACCGTCTCGTCGGTGTCGGGTTGCAGTCGGCAACCGGCTGGTTGGCGCAGTCGGCAGCCGGCTAGGCAGAGCAGTCCGACGGGGAGCCGGCAGGAGCGGCTTGAGCAGTCGGACTGAGGGGCTTTGCCAGCCCCGATGTCTTGAAATATCGTCTTGCCGTCTTCGGGGTATCCGTCGCCAATAACTCTGACAATGGTGTTTGTTGGTTTGGCATAGATCGAGATTAGGATTTGTCACTTTGTGTATCGGAGAGGTATCTCTGGGCCCTCTCGGTAATGCTCATCACTATAAGCCTTGCAAGCAATGTGACTAATGAGTTAGTTGCGGGATGAAGTATTACGGAATGAGTAAAGAGACTTGCCGATAATGAGATTGAACTAGGTATTGAGATACCGACGATTGAATCTCGGGCAAGTAACATACCGATGACAAAGGGAAGAACGCATGTTGTTATGCGGTTTGACCGATAAAGATCTTCGTAGAATATGTAGGAACCAATATGAGCATCCAGGTTCCACTATTGGTTATTGACCGGAGATGAGTCTCGGTCATGTCTACATAGTTCTTGAACCCGTAGGGTCCGCACTCTTAACGTTCGGTGACGATCGGTGTTATGAGATTATGTGTTTTGATGTACTGAAGATAGTTCGGAGTCCCGAATAGGATCACGGACATGACTAGGTGTCTCGAAATGGTCGAGACATAAAGATTGATATATTGGATGGCTATATTCGGACACCGGAAGTGTTCCGGGTGATTTCGGAGAAAACCGGAGTGCCGAAGGGTTACCGGAACCCCCCAGGGAACTAGTGGGCCTAGATGGGCCTCAGTGGAGAGAGAGAGGGGCTGCTAGGGCAGGCCGCGCGCCCCTCCCCCTTGAGTCCGAATTGGACAAGGAGGGGTGGTGGTGCCCCCTTCCTTCCCCTCTCCCACTCCTTCCTTCCCCCTCCTAGTAGGACTAGGAAAGGAGGAATCCTACTCCTACTAGGAGGAGGATTCCTCCCCTCCTTGGCGCGCCCTAGGGCCGGCCGCCCCCCCCCTTGCTCCTTTATATACGGGGGCAGGGGAGCACCCTAGAACAGACAACAGACAATTGTCTTAGCCGTGTGCGGTGCCCCCTCCACCATAATTCACCTCAGT
The DNA here is from genome assembly GCF_003073215.2 of Triticum urartu. Taxonomy (NCBI): domain Eukaryota; kingdom Viridiplantae; phylum Streptophyta; class Magnoliopsida; order Poales; family Poaceae; genus Triticum; species Triticum urartu. The sequence goes on from NC_053022.1 coordinate 455,871,510, forward strand.
CATATCGTCGTAGTGCTTAGGCGAAGCCTTGCGCCGGTAACTTCATCATCACCATCATCATGACGTCTTGCTGACGAAGCTCTCCCTCGACACTCAGCTGGATCGATAGTTTGTGGGACGTCACCGAGCCGAATGTGTGCAGACCGCGGAGGTGCCGTACTTCCGGTAGTAGGATCGGTCGGATCGTGAAGACGTACGACTACATCAACCACGTTGTCATAATGCTTCCGCTTACAGTCTACTAGGGTACGTGGACAACACTCTTCCCCTCTCGTTGCTTTGCATCACCATGATAGATCTTGCATGTGCGTAGGAATTTTTTTGAAGTTACTGTGTTCCCCAACAAGTAGTTTATCACAGAAATCAGTTCCAGTGATTCCTATACCAGTAAGTGAGGAAGCTAATGATGATGATCATGAAACTTCTAATCAAGTTACTACCAAACCTCGTAGGTCAACCAGAGTAAGATCCGCACCAGAGTGGTACGGTAATCTTGTTCTGGAAGTTATGTTACTTGACCATGACGAACCTACGAACTATGAGGAAGCGATGATGAGCCCAGATTCCGCAAAAGGGCTTGAGGCCATGAAATCTGAGATGGGATCCATGTATGAGAACAAAGTGTGGACTTTAGTTGACTTGCCCGATGATCGGCAAGCCATAGAGAATAAATGGATCTTCAAGAAGAAGACTGACGCTTACGGTAATATTACTGTCTACAGAGCTCGAATTGTCGCAAAAGGTTTTCGACAAGTTCAAGGTGTTTACTACGATGAGATTTTCTCACTCGTATCGATGCTTAAAAGTCTGTCCAAATCATGTTACAGTTGCCGCATTTTATGAAATCTGGCAAATGGATATCAAAACTACATTCCTTAATGGATTTATTAAAGAAGAGTTGTATATGATGCAACCAGAAGGTTTTGTCAATCCTAAATGTGTTAGCGAAGTGTGCAAACTCTAGCGATCCATCTATGGACTGGTGCAAGCATCTTAGAGTTGGAATATACACTTTGATGAGTTGATCAAAGCATATAGTTTTCTAAAGATTTTGGAGAAGCCTGTATTTACAAGAAAGTGAGTGGGAGCTATGTAGCATTTCTGATATTATATGTGGATGACATATTGTTGATCGGAAATGATACTGAATTTCTGGATAGCATAAAAGGATACTTGAATAAGAATTTTTTAAAGAAATACCTCGGTAAAACTGCTTACATATTGGGCATCAAGATGTATAGAAATAAATCAAGACGCTTGACAAAATTTTCAATGAGTACATACCTTGACAAGTTTTTGAAGTAGTTCAATGGAACAGTCAAAGAAGGAGTTCTTGACTGTGTTGCAAGGTGTGAAGTTGAGTAAAGACTCAAAACTCGACCACGGCAGAAAATAGAAAGAGAATGAAAAAGTCATTCCCTATGCCTTAGTCATAGGTTTTATAAAGTATGCTATGTTGTGTACCGGACCTATTGTATACCTTAGCATGATTTTGGCAAGGGAGTACAATAGTGATCTAGGAGTAGATCACTGGACAACAGTCAAATTTATCCTTAGAGGACTAAGGAAATATTTCTCGGTTATGGAGGTGATAAAAGAGTTTGTTGTAAAGAGTTACGTCGATGCAAGATTTTGACACCGATCTATATGACTCTAAGTCTCGATCTAGATACATATTGAAAGTGGGAGAAATTAGCTAGAGTATCTCTGTGCAGAGTATTGTAGACATAGAAATTTGCAAAATACATACGGATCAAAATGTTGCAGACCCGTAGACTAAACTTCTCTCACAAGCAAAACATGACCACTCTTTGGGTCTTAATCACATAGCGATGTGAACAAGATTATTGACTCTAGTAAACCCATTGGGTATTAGTCACATGAAGATGTGAACTAATCACATAAAGATGTGAACTATTGGTGTGAAATCACATGCCGATGTGAACTAGATTATTGACTCTAGTGCAAGTGGGAGACTGAAGGAAATATGCCTAGAGGCAATAATAAAGTTGTTATTTATATTTCCTCATATCATGATAAATGTTTATTATTCATGCTAGAATTGTATTAACCGGAAATTTAGTACATGTGTGAATACATAGACAGACAGAGTGTCACTAGTATGCCTCTACTTGACTAGCTCGTTAATCAAAGATGGTTAAGTTTCCTAGCCATGGACAAAGAGTTGTCATTTGATGAAAGGGATCACATCATTAGAGAATGATGTGATTGACTTGACCCATCCGTTAGCTTAGCACGATGATCGTTTAGTTTACTGCCATTGCTTTCTCCATAACTTATACATGTTCCTATGACTATGAGATTATGCAACTCCCGAATACCGGAGGAACACTTAGTGTGCTATCAAATGTCACAACGTAACTGGGTGACTATAAAGATGCTCTACAGGTGTCTCTGATGGTTTTTGTTGAGTTGGCATAGATCAAGATTAGCATTTGTCACTCTATGTATCGGAGAGGTATCTCTGGGCCCTCTCGGTAATGCACATCACTATAAGCCTTGCAAGCAATGTGACTAATGAGTTAGTTACGAGATGTTGCATTACAGAACGTGTAAAGAGACTTGCCGGTAACGAGATTGAACTAGGTATTGAGATACCGATGATCGAATCTCGGGCAAGTAACATACTGATGACAAAGGGAACAACGTATGCTGTTATTCGGTTTGACCGATAAAGATCTTCGTAGAATATGTAGGAACCAATATGAGCATCGAGGTTCCTCTATTGGTTATTGATCGGAGATGAGTCTCGGTCATGTCTACATAGTTCTCAAACCCGTAGGGTCTGCATGCTTAACGTTCGATGATGATCGGTATTATGAGTTTATGTGTTTTGATATAATGAAGGTAGTTCGGAGTCCCGGATGTGATCACGGACATGACGAGGAGTCTTGAAATGGTTGAGACATAAAGATTGATATATTGGACGGCTATATTAGGACACCGGAAGTGTTCCGGGTGGTTTCAGATAAAACCGGAGTGCCGGAGGGTTACCGGAACCCCTCTGGGGAACTAATGGGCCTAGATGGGCCTTTGTGGAGAGAGAGATGGACGGCCAGGGCAGGCCGCACGCCCCCTCCCCCTTGAGTCCGAATTGGACTAGGAGGGGGGCGGCGCCCCCCTTTTCCTTTCCCTCTCCCACTTCTTCATTCCCCCTCCTAGTAGGACCAGGAAAGGATGAATCCTACTCCTACTAGGAGGAGGATTCCTCCCCTCCTTCGGCGCCCCAAGGGCCGGCCGGCCTCCCCCCTTGCTCCTTTATATACGGGGGCAGGGGGCACCCTAGGACACACACGTTGATCTCTTAGCCGTGTGCGGTGTCCACCTCCATAGATTTCCACCTCGGTCATATCGTTGCAGTGCTTAGGCGAAGCCCCGCGCTGGTAGCTTCATCATCACCGTCGTCACGCCGTCGCGCTGACGAAACTCTCCCTCGACACTCAGCTGGATCTGGAGTTCGTAGGATGTCACCGAGCTAAACATATGCAGATCGCGGAGGTGTCGTACCTTCGGTGCTAAGATCGGTCGGATCATGAATACGTACGACTACATCAATCGCATTGTCATAACGCTTCCTTTTACGGTCTATGAGGGTACGTGGACAACACTCTTCCCCTCTCGTTGCTATGCATCACCTAGATAGATCTTGCGTGTGCGTAGGATTTTTTTTGAAATTACTGCGTTCCCCAACAAATTTTGTCTTGGAATGGGGTAGAGCATGGAGAACATACTCACTCTACACATACTCGGGTGGGATTAGGACCTATCTTTACCTATTAGCGTGTAGGTTGCATGGACGTAATAAAATTGACAAACTAGATTAACTGATGAATGTACATGCTAAATTATATCTCTTGTGTGTCCAGTAGCTAGGCAACATGAGTGATCGTGCATGGATGTACACCGGTCACATTAGTCAGAAAGACATGACCAATGAATGGTTAACAAAAACCAACGGGTTTGTGAGAGCCGCATTTGCAAATGTCCAGAAAAAAACCTGGTGCCCCTGTGCTAGGTGCGGCAACTTTCAGAAGAGGACAGAGGATGAAATGGGTAAATACCTGCAGAAGTGGGGTTTTACGGCCGATTATACGGTGTGGACATTTCATGGTGAGTCTGCCTAACGTGCCAAAGCTGAGGTGGTTCATCGTCGCACCGACGAGCATGGTACCGGGATCGAAGACATGGTGCAAGACTTTGATGATGCTTGGGATTGGGACGATGAGAGAGGAATCTGCAAAGGCCTTTAATGAAACATTGGAGTCTTCAAAACTTCCTCTCCACGAGCACACTAAGATTTGTCAGCTGGATGCCATCTCACAAGTAATGGCTCTGAAGGCTCAATTCAACTTGGGTAGAGAATGCTACATGCGATGATGACAGTATTTGGACGCTTTTTACCCAAAGGCCATGTAATGACTGCAAACGTGTACCAGTCGGACAAAATCCTCTGTGCACTTAAGATGCCCTATGAGAAGATAGATGCCTGTGAGAAAGGATGTGCCTTATTTAGGCTTGAGTATGTAGACTTGAACTATTGTCCCATTTGCAAGTCTTCCAGGTATGTTGTGGTAGACAACGGTATGGGTGAGAAGAGGCAGACCAAAATCCCCATTAATGTTCTTTGGTATATGCCAATTGTACCAAATACTTCAACGTCTTTTCATGGTCGAAGAGACGGCCAGAAAGATGACATGGCACAAAATGGGCAAAAGAACTAAACTAGATGCGGATGGGAATCAAATGATGGTACACACATCGGATGGTTCTGCGTGGAAGCACTTCGATGCATTACATGAGCAAAAAGCGGAAGATCCAAGGCATCCTCGAGTCGCTATCAACATGGATGGGTTCAATGTGTTTGGTCTGACGGCAACCCAATACACTTGCTGGCCTGTATTTGTCATTCCACTCAATCCCCCCGGACAGATTATGCAAAGAAAGAACATTTTCCTGATGTTGATAATTTCAGGGCCCAACTATCCGGGGAAGAATATGAATGTTTACATCCAGCCACTTAAGGATGAATTGCAAAAGCTTGGGATAATGGGTTCAAGACATACGATGCCGCTAGCAAACAACCTTCATAATGCGTGTCTGGTACATGCACTCGATGCATGACTTGCTGGTGTATGCGCTATTCGTTGGCTGGTGTGTGCATGGAAGGTTCCCATGCCCCACATGCAAGGCAGCTCTTCAGTTTTGTTGGTGCAAGCAGGTCGCAAGTTTTCTTACTTCGACTTGCATAGACAGTTCTTGGATCCTCGCCATAAGTTCAGAAAAGACAAGAATAACTTCATCAAAGGTAGAGTTGTCAAAAACTCTACACCACCTGCATTGACAGGCCAACAAACCCTGGATCATTCAAATGCTCTCGAGCCTGATCCAGAGCATCCAGGGTAATTCAAGGGGTATAATTTGGAACATGCCTGGACTCACAAGACATGCTTGTGGGATCTGCCTTACTTCAAAGACCTCCTTTGCCCACACAACATCGACGTGATGCACACTGAAAAGAATATTGCCGAGGCCCTTTTTCGTACATTGTTTGGCATAGAGGGGAATTCAAAGGATAATCCTAAGGCTAGAGTCGGTCAGGAGGCTCTATGTAATAGACAACTACAAAACATGCAAGAACCGAAAGGAAAGCAGAATTGGACAAAGCCAAAGGTATGGTTCAATCTTGGAAGGCCAGCTATGAGGGAAATTATCTTCTGGGTGAAAATGCACTAGATGTTCCCCGATGGGTATGCATCGACTCTAAAGAGGGGAGCGAGTCTTGAAAAATTGAAAATATCTGGTCTCAAGAGTCATGATTGGCACATTGTTGGGGAACATAGTAATTCAAAAAAATTCCTAGGATCACGCAAGATCTAACTAGGAGATGCATAGCAATGAGAGGGGAGAGTGTGTCCACGTACCCTCGTAGACCAAAAGCGGAAGCGTTTAGTAACGCGGTTGATGTAGTCGAACGTGTTCACGATCCAGCCGATGCAAGTACCGAACGTACGGCACCTCCGTGTTCAGCACACGTTCAGCAGGATGATGTCCCTCGAGACTCTTGATCCAGTGGAGGGACGCGGGAGAGTTCCGTCAGCACGATGACATGGTAATGGTGATGATGAAGTTACCGGTGCAGGGCTTCACCTAAGCACTACTACGATATGACCGAGGTGTTAAAATGTGGAGGGGGCACCGCACACGGGTAAGAGATTGTTATGTTGTGCTTTGGGGTGCCCCCTGCCCACGTATATAAAGGAGGCGGGAGGAGGAGGCTGGCCAAGGGGGAGGTGCTCCAAGGGGGGGAGTCCTAGTAGGACTCCAAACCTAGTAGGATTCGGCCCCCCTTTCCTTCCAATAGAGAGGGGGAAAGTAAGGAGGGAAAAGGAAAGAGAGGGGTCGCACCCCTCCCCTTGTCCAATTCGGATTGGGGCAAGGGGGGCACGCCCCACCTCCTGTGGCTTACCTCTTCTCCTCCACTATGGCCCATTAGGCCCAATAACTTTCCCAGGGGGTTCCGGTAGCCTCCCGGTACCCCGAAAAATCCCCGAACCTTATCGGAACTATTCCGGTATCTGTATATAACCTTCCAATATGTCAATCTTTACCTCTCTACCATTTTGAGACTCCTTGTCATGTCCATGATCTCATCCGGGACTCCGAACAAACTTCGGTCATCAAATCACATAACTCATAATACAAATCGTCATTGAACGTTAAGCGTGCGGACCCTACGGGTTCGAGAACTATGTAGACATGACCAAGACACATCTCCGGTAAATAACCAATAGCGGAACCTGGACACATCTCCGGTCTTTATTGATGAAACCGCATAACAACATACGTTATTCCCTTTGTCAACGGTATGTTACTTGCCCAAGATTCGATCGTCAGTATCATCATACCTAGTTCAATCTCGTTACCGACAAGTCTCTTTACTCATTCTGTAATGCATCATCTCGTAACTAACTCATTAGTCACATTGCTTGCAAGGCTTATAGTGATGTGCATTACCGAGAGGGCCCAGCGATACCTCTTCCATACTCGGATTGACAAATCCTAATCTCGATATATGCCAACTCAACAAACACCTTTCGAGACACCTGCAGAGCATCATTATAATCACCCAGTTACGTTGTGACGTTTGATAGCACACAAGTTGTTCCTCTGGTATTCGGGAGTTGCATAATCTCATAGTCAGAGGAATATGTATAAGTCATGAAGAAAGCAATAGCAATAAAACTAGACGATCATTATGCTAAGCTAAATAATGGGTCTTGTCCATCACATCATTCTCTAATGATGTGATCCCGTTCATCAAATGACAACACATGTCTATGGTCAGGAAACTTAACCATCTTTGATTAACGAGCTAGTCTAGTAGAGGCATACTAGGGACACTTTGTTTGTCTATGTATTCACACATGTACTAAGTTATGGTTAATACAATTCTAGCATGAATAATAAACATTTATAATGATATAAGGAAATATAAATAACAACTTTATTATTGCCTCTAGGGCATATTTCCTTCAGCCTCCCACTTGCACTAGAGTCAATAATATAGATTACATAGTAATGATTCTAACACCCATGCATGGAGTCTTGGTGCTGATCACGTTTTGCTCATGAGAGAGGCTTGGTCAACGGGTCTGCAACATTCAGATCCGTATGTATCTTGCAAATCTCTATGTCTCCCTCCTTGACTTGATCGTGGATGGAATTGAAGCATCTCTTGATGTGTTTGGTTCTCTTGTGAAATCTGGATTCCTTCGCCGAGGCAATTGCTCCAGTATTGTCACAAAAGATTTTCATTGGACCCAATGCACTAGGTATGACACCTAGATTAGATATGAACTCCTTCATCCAGACTCCTTCATTTGATGTTTTCGAAGCAGCTATGTACTCTGCTTCACACGTAGATCCCGCCACGACGCTCTTCTTGGAACTGCACCAACTGATAGCTCCACCATTCAATATAAATATGTATCTGGTTTGTGACTTAGAGTCATCTGGATCAGTGTCAAAGCTTGCATCGACGTAACCATTTACGACAAGCTCTTTGTCACCTCCATAAACGAGAAACATATTGTCAGTGTCAAAACCGGCAGATCTCGGGTAGGGGGTCCCGAACTGTGCGTCAAGGCCGGATGGTAACAGTAGACAAGGGACAAGATGTTTTTTACCCAGGTCCGGGCCCTCTCGATGGAGGTAATACCCTACTCCTGCTCGATTAATATTGATGATATGGGTAGTACAAGAGTAGATCTACCACGAGATCAAGGAGGCTAAACCCTAGAAGCTAGCCTATGGTATGATTGTTGTGTATGGAGTTGATTGCCTACGGACTACAACCCTCCGGTTTATATAGACACCGGATAGGGTTAGGGTTACATAGAGTCGGTTACAATGGTAGGAGATCTTGAATATCCGCATCGCCAAGCTTGCCTTCCACGCCAAGGAAAGTCCCATCCGGACACGGGACAAAGTCTTCAATCTTGTATCTTCATAGTCCAGGAGTCCGGCTAAAGGTATAGTCCGGCTACCCGAACACCCCCTAATCCAGGACTCCCTCAGTAGCCCCCGAACCAGGCTTCAATGACGATGAGTCCGGCGCGCAGATTGTTCGGCATTGCAAGGCGGGTTCCTCTCCAAATCTTGTGTACCTGTAGGAATAATGTCCGATTTTTGTAATGTAGTGCTCCTCGGCTTCCATGCCCAATAATGGCCATCTTCCACGTGTTCAAACGAATGCGAAAAGCCAGGGTGTTTTTACATCCACACCCCTAGCCGTATAAACGAGCTGCCTATTTAACGGGATGGGGATTTAGGTCCAAACCACATCTTCTCCTTTCTGTGAGTTATCATCAGAGCGCTTCCAGCAAAGGTCCATTCCAACATGACCAGCCGTCGCAGCTCCTCCCCTCGCCCCTCCGGTCCCAAACCCGGGGACTGGGAGAGTTGCTCCATCCCGCATAGCGAGTTAGCGTCACTTCATGCCAAGGAATTTCTCCCTCAGGCATACATGGTCCCGGTCCGAGCCGGTCTCGCTACCTATAATGGTGGAAAACAAGCGAAGAGCACCCCCAATCCTTCTAAAGGAGAGCGGGTGTGCCTCGTCCCCTATCTAATAAGGGGACTGGGATTTCCAATTCACCCATTTCTCCGCGGGCTTCTGGAGTTCTACGGCCTCCAGCTGCACAACCTCACGCCCGCCTCCGTATTGCATATTGCGGGTTTCGTCGCCCTTTGCGAGCTATTTTTAGGTGTTGAGGCTCATTTCGCGCTGTGGAAGAGGTTATTCTGCCTGGTGCCCCGTTCTAAATAGGGGTCTATATACCAAGTGGGCGGAGCTGAAGTATGGCGCATCGCCGGGACCGGATACCTATCCGGAACCCCGAAGAAGGCGTCCGAGGACTGGCCTTCGGAATGGTTTTATATAGATGATGTCCCGCTACCAGACCCTATCCGGGTCAGTCTCCTTGAGTTCAACAGTGCTCCATTGAAGAAACGCTTGAGCTGGCATCCGCGGAGCTCTCAGAGAGAAAGCGACAGAGACGTCCTTTACCTGATGGGCCGGACAAGACTGTTGGCTCATTCCGGACTAACCATGATTGGAGTCATGGCCGCATGCATTATGCGGGGGGTGCAGCCACTTCAATATAGAGGCCACCCCATGTGGGATTTCAACGGGGAGGATGACGCCACCCGTTACGGTCGTAAGGGGCCGGCTTCAGCTGCCGCCCTAGTAAAGATCTTATCCTCTTTGTACAAGGGAGAAAAGGAGGAATTCCTCTGCGTCAACCCGCAGGCCAGATTTACTATGTACAATCCTCCAAGTTGGGTAAGTGAACAACTGCGCTTGCCCGTTTGTTTTGTACTCCCACGGTTAGATATGTAGTCTAACGACTTCAATGCAGGAACTGCGACAGGTGGTAAAGGATATAAACAGCCGCCCTCCACAACCCAGGACCCAGAATGGTCCCTCGATCCGGACTCCGAAGAGGATCCGGACATATCGGTGGAGCTTATCGATGGGGTGTTCCATCAGCTAAGCAAGGACAATATCTTGGTAGCCATCACAGCTGATTACCCAGGGTTAATCCCGGCCTCCCAGGTGACAGAAACCGGAGTCTCATTCCCTTGAGAGAGATTCCACTCTCACGTATTCCGGTGTTTCTGACGACAACCGTGTCTTGCAGGGGAGATTTCTGAGGCAGGAGGCCGAACCTGCGGCGGCTAGCCAACGAGGGGCCACAGGGCCCCGTGGGGCAAAAAGGAATGTAGTCCGGACTGAGATGCCGGCGCAAAGGTATAGCGCACCCTCTGCTTCCCTGGTGTTATTCTGTCCGGGCATATTAACGTTCGTGCTATCTTCAGAATGAAGAGACCTCGCCGGACTATATCCGGAGAGGTTGCCAATCGCGCCTCCACCAGCCAGGCTCCAACGTCTGGCCAGGAAGTGGAGGCGAGCACAAGGCGCGCACCGGACACTCCTCCGACAGAGGATGCAGATAGGCTGTCTACCACAAATTCTAAAGTGGAGAGTGCCATGAACCACAGGCGTCGCTGGACAGTTCTACGCGACGCTTGTTTCTCCCAAGAGGCTTTAGATGCCTTTAATTCGGGAGATGCGTACCTCCGTGCCGCTCAAAATGGTTTAACCAGAGCCACGGAGCAGTATGTAAAAGACATACGGGTACGAAAATTTTGGTCAAATATATATATACCCGTAGCCCCCGAGACTTGAAACAGTTAGAGCAACTGATTTAAGGATCATTTAATATTCAGGTTCTTACCAAGAAGAATACTGTACTGTCCCAAGAGCTGGAAAAGTGCAAGGCCCAACTAGAGGCTGCACTAGCTACAGCAGGGGAGTCCAAAGACACCCCCTCAGGTAAGATACACTTCGAAAGATTAGTATTGTGCAGTGTGGGTGCAAATCTGACAAATCATGTTGCAGATGGCGCCGGACTCGACCCGGAAAAGCAACAACTCTTACGCCGGCTAAAGGCCGGTGAGAGTACGTTAACAAAGGTGAGGCGAGAGAAGAATGATCTTCAGGATGCCAACACCAGGCTGGATGTCGAACTTAAAGATGTTTGTGGCCAGCTGTCGGACTCCACGAAGGAGAATCAGCGGCTTCGACGCGGCATATTTAGTAAGTGCTTGAACGAACTTTGAAAAAAGAGTTTGGCGAGGAAGTCGACTAACAGAGTAATGTCTGTAGGTATGCTCACAGGTCGTCCTGCAGAGGAGTTGCCCGGTTCTACGGGTGACCTTCTTCTCGAACTCATGCAACTGCATGAGCGAATTCGGCAGGCGATGCGATGTGTTGCCCAAGCCTTATGGCCTGCCCACTCCATGCCCGAGGGCCTTGGAGAGCTTGTGGAGAAGCTGAAGGGAGCTCGGCGGCGCTTCCGGTTGTGGAAGATATCGGCCTACCGACAAGGCGCTAGGGAAGCCTGGGCCATGGTGAAGACCCGTTTTACGAAGTCTGACCCAAACCACATGGCCGAGGTTGGACCAGTGGGGCCTGACGGGAAGGAGATCCCTATGAGCTTAGTATACGGCCAAGTAGAGTTGGCCGCGAAGTATTCCCAGCAGGACTGTAAATTAGACAGCCTATTAGATGGTATAGAAGAGGAATACAATCAGTCAGAATGACTATGTAATTTTGAATTGACATGTGTAATGCCTTCTAGCCGGATTGTAGATCGTTTGTCGTTGCCGACCTTTTCACTTCAACCTCGGGACCTGACAGTCCGGAGTGTGTCTGAATACCATAGCGGTTATATAAGAACCGTGGTATGCGTGGAGACCAGGCGTAGGGGTCATTAGTGCTTTATTAGACAAGTGCCCAACTAGTTATGTTATATTACATGGTTAGTAAGAAACATCTTCCAGAGAGAATAGTTCCGTTAGGGGTTCCTTTCGCTGGGAGGCATGCCCTAAAGTGCATGTCCGGACTGCGTAAAAAGACGTAGAAAAAAGCATCTGGGGGCGCATAGAATGAGTAAAAAGATCATCTTTTATCTCACCGACCGAATATTCCCTTAAGAACGCTAGCTTTCGGCTTCACCCAGTCTGAGGTACACATCCGGCTGACCCGAAAGTAACAATCGCAGAGGTGCTCCCTTTACCGCCTAGCCGAACAATCGGGAACGTAGGGGTAAGCACAGGAGCCAGGCAACCCAGCTTGGCCAAAACTTAAGTCATATCGATGCATATAATGGTGAAAAAAAGGGTACATGCGGAAGTTTGACGCATGTGTTGGGCGTGAAGCCCGTATAAATAAGCTTCTGTTAAAGAAGCCCCCAGGTTTAATGAGCGCGAGTGGCGCGTCACTAGATGAGCCTTTAAGGGCTATAAAAGAAAAGAGGGGAAGGAGAGAAATGTAAGACAGAAAAATGCAAAAAAATGGACAGAGGAAGGAGACGAACACAGAGTCCGGCGCTAGGCATAGAATCTTCGGAGACGGGTGGTGTTCCACGGGTTCGGCTCGAGTCGGTTATCCGACGCATCTCACAGGCGGTACGCCCCACCAGTCAGGACTTGGTTGATTATGAATGGACCTTCCCACTTGGGCTTGAGTTTGTCCTTTTTCTTATCCGGCAGGCGTAGAAGTAGTTCGCCAACATTGTAATTTTTGGCCCGTACTTCTCTGCTTTGATATCTTCGGGCATGCTGTTGATAAAATGCGGAACGGGCTTTTGCCACGTCACGTTCCTCCTCCAGGGCGTCCAAGTTGTCCTGCCAATTGAGCTCGGCTTCTCTTTCTTCGTACATGCGCACTCTAGGTGAGTCATGAATTATGTCGCAGGGCAGAACTGCCTCTGCGCCGAACACCATAAAAAATGGTGTGTATCCGGTGGTGCGATTTGGCGTGGTCCGCAGCCCCCATAGCACGGAGTCGAGCTCCTCTACCTAGTGCGTGTTAGATTCCTTGAGGGACCGCACCAGTCTGGGTTTAATGCCGCTCATGATAAGACCATTTGCATGTTCGACCTGGCCGTTGGTTTGTGGGTGATAGACGGAAGCATAATCGAGCTTGATGCCCATGTTTTTGCACCAGAGTTTTACCTCGTTGGCGGTAAAGTGTGTACCGTTATTGGTTATGATGCTATGGGGGACGCCATAACGGTGTACAACCCCGGATATGAAGTCTATCACAGGTCCGGATTCGGCCATTTTAACAGGCTTGGCTTCTATCCATTTGGTGAATTTATCCACCATGACCAGTAAGTATTTTTTCCTATCGGTCCCACCTTTAAGGGGTCCGACCATGTCAAGCCCCCAGACCGCAAAAGGCCAGGTGATGGGTATAGCTTGGAGTGCGGGGGGTGGCATATGGCTTTGGTTGGCAAAAAGTTGGCAACCAGCGCATCCTTGGACAAGGTCCTGAGCGTCTGCCCGGCCCGTCGGCCAATAAAAGCCTGTACGGAAAGCCTTGCTAACAAGGGACCGAGCAGCGGCGTGGTGACCACCGAGTCCGGCATGAATTTGAGCCAGAAGGTTCCGCCCTTCCTCTTCGGAGATGCACCTTTGAAGGACTCCGGTAGTGCTTTTCTTATAAAGCTCTCCCTCATGGACTCTATAGGCTTTAGATCGCCGCACTATGCAGTGGGCCTCGTTTTGGTCCTCCGGGAGTTCCTGCCTAGTAAGGTAGGCTAGGAATGGTTCTGTCCACGGGGCGATGACCGCCATTATTACGTGGGCTGAAGGTGTAATTTCATTGGCAGAGCCTCCAATTGTGTCAGATTGTTCGGCGTCGAGTGGTGAGGCTGGGTCCGGGCTGTTATTTGCGGGTTCCCCCTCCCATTCTACGGATGGCTTGAACAATCTTTCCAAAAAGATGTTGGGGGGACTGCATCGCGTATTGCTCCGATGCGTGCCAGGACGTCCACTGCTTGATTGTTTTCTCAGGCTATATGGTGAAACTCTAGCCCTTCGAACCGAGCTGACATTTTTAGGACGGCGTTGCGGTAAGCTGCCATTTTTGGGTCCTTGGCGTCAAAGTCTCCATTTATTTGGGATATCGCGAGGTTTGAATCCCCGCGTACCTCTAGGCGCTGGATACCCATGGATACTGCTATCCGGAGGCAATGTAGGAGGGCCTCATATTCAGCTGCATTGTTGGAATCCATGTACATGATCTGGAGCACATATTGGACTGTGTCTCCTGTGGGGGACGTCAGGACGACGCCAGCCCCCAGTCCGGCCAACATTTTGGAGCCGTCGAAATGCATAATCCAGTTTGAATATGTGCCGTACTATTTAGGGAGCTCGGCCTCCGTCCATTCTGCGACGAAGTCGGCCAAAACTTGCGATTTAATAGCTCGCCGTGGCTTATAGGTTATATCGAACGGGAGAAGCTCGATGGCCCATTTTGCAATCCGGCCCGTTGCGTCGCGGTTGTTGATAATATCGTTGAGTGGTACTTTCCGAGGCTACTGTTATGGAACGCTCTTGAAAGTAGTGCCGTAGCTTCCGGGATGCCATGAATACCGCGTATGCAATCTTTTGATAATGCGGGTACCGTGATTTGCATGGAGTGAGGACGGTGGATACGTAGTAGACCGGCCTTTGAAGGGGGAATTTGTGTCCATCCGTTTCCCACTCGACAACGAGTACTGCGCTGACAACTTGATGTGTTGCTGCAATGTACAATAACATTGGTTCGCCGGTGTTCGGCGCGGCCAGGACTGGGTTTGTTGCCAATATGGCTTTTATTTCATCAAGTCCGGCCGTGGCGTCCTCCATCCACTCGAAGTGTTCGGTGCAACAAAGGAGGCGATAGAGGGGTAGTGCCTTTTCTCCCAAGCGGGAGATGAAGCGGCTTAAAGCCGCCACACATCCGGTTAATTTTTGTATTTGTTTGAGGTCCTTTGGGATATCCAATTGTGACAAAGCTCGGATCTTGGATGGATTTGCTTCAATTCCTCTACCAGATACAATGAAGCCCAAGAGCTTTCCGGCTGGAACACCGAAGACGCATTTTTCCGGGTTGAGCTTGATGTCATATTTTCGGAGGTTATCGAATGTAAGCCTCAAGTCGTCTACTAGAGATTCGACATGTCTTGATTTGACGACCACATCGTCCACATACGCCTCCACTGTTTTGCCGATCTGATTTGCTAGACATGTCTGGATCATGCGCTGATATGTTGCGCCGGCGTTTTTTAGCCCAAAGGGCATTGTGTTGAAGCAGAATGGGCCGTATGGTGTGATGAATGTTGTTGCAACTTGGTCTGATTCTGCCATCTTGATTTGATGGTAACCGGAGTATGCGTCGAGGAAACACAACAAATCGTGTCCTGTGGTGGCATCGATAATTTGGTCGATGCGGGGGAGGGGGAAGGGATCCTTTGGGCAAGCCTTGTTAAGGTCTTTAAAGTCGACACACAGGCGCCATGATTTGTCCTTCTTTGGTACCATCACCAGGTTTGCTAGCCAGTCCGGATGTTTTATGTCTCTGATGAATCCGGCCTCCAATAGCTTGGCTAGCTCCTCTCCCATAGCCCGTCTCTTGGGTTCGGAAAAACGCCGAAGGGCTTGTTTGACAGGTTTAAATCCTTTTAGGATATTTAAGCTGTGTTCGGCCAGCCTGCGTGGGATCCCTGGCATGTCTGAAGGGTGGCAGGCGAAGATGTCCCAGTTCTCTCGTAGGAACTCTCGTAGTGTGGCGTCTGCATCAGGGTTCAGTCGTGCCCCGATTGAAGCTGTTTTATTGGGGTCCGTTGGATGGACCTGGAATTTGACTATTTCGTCGGCTGGCTTG
The DNA here is from genome assembly GCF_003073215.2 of Triticum urartu. NCBI lineage: Eukaryota > Viridiplantae > Streptophyta > Magnoliopsida > Poales > Poaceae > Triticum > Triticum urartu. The sequence goes on from NC_053022.1 coordinate 455,887,312, forward strand.
AAGGATGTGGATTTGGATCTCTTATCGAGTATCACATCATCCCTGTTAACCATGGAGCGCAGCGCAGTCAGTTCCTCGGCCGCTAAGGCTTCGTATAGCGCCTCAAGGGCTAATGCGGCCGTCTTGTTTTCGGCGCGGAGTGCTATGTCTGGATCACTAGCTAGAGTGATAATTCCATTCGGCCCGGGCATCTTAAGCTTCATGTACCCGTAATGGGGTATTTCTTGGAAGATTGTGAATGCTTCTCGCCCTAGTAAAGCATTATATCCGCTCTTAAACGGGGCCACCTGAAACGTGACTTCTTCGGACCTATAATTATCTGGCGTGCCGAACACCACATCTAGTGTGATTTTTCCTGTGCAGCGCGCTTCCCGAATGGGGATTATTCCTCTAAAGGTTGTGCTGCTTCGCTCGATGCGGTTCTAGTCTATTTCCATTTTTTGAAGGGTTTCCTCATAAATGAGGTTCAGTCCGCTGCCTCCATCCATGAGCACCTTGGTGAGGCGAAAGCCGTCCACTATGGGACTGAGGACCAATGCGGCTGGTGCTCGGGCTGTTCGGAATCTAGGTTCATCAATTGCGTTGAAGGTAATAGCAGTGTCGCTCCATGGATTTATTGTTGCAACTTGATAGACTTCGGCGAGGCTGCGGAGTGTTCTTTTTCGCATATTGTTTGATGCGAAAGTCTCGAAGACTGTGAGAATGGTACTGGTGTCCTCGGGCTGGCTTTCTACGGCCTCTAGAATTAAGAGGTCCTCGCCAATTTTGGCCACTTGCCGGAGTATCCAACATGCTCTAAGGCTGTGAGTTGGTGTGGCATCCTCTGTACTATGAATTCTATAGGGTTCATCAAGCCACCTTTCCAGTACGGTTCCATGCCCTGTAGAGGGTTTTGGTTTTTTGGTGTTTATGATGATGCACCCTCTTAGTTCGGACGGGATTACTATTCAAGGCCGGATTATCCCAAAACTTTATTTCGGTTTTCCAGGCGCTTTCCATCGCACAGTATTTTTTTACTATGGACGCCAAGTCAGCGAAGCGTGTAATATCACGACGACTTAGGGCGTTAAGGATTCCCTTGTTCGTGCAATTACTACAGAAAATTGGGATTGCGTCTCCCTCGCGGCAATCCTTTATCATGTTCATAATCAGGAGGAATCTGGCCCAGTAATGATGTACTGTTTCCTCGGGCCTCTGCCTGATTTGGGAGAGATCGCTTATGTTCGGGTGGGCGGGTGTCGTTGAATCTGAAACCTCACCCAATCCAAGATTCGGAGGCCGACGAGTTTCCGAACTCTGAAGTTCGGATTCTTGGATGTTGTCCAACAAATCTAGCCCATTGCCTGATCCTAAGCTCAGGTCTTGAGTTACATCCTCCTCTCCGCGGGTATCCGGCTTGGAGGAGTCGGGAATTCGGACGTAGCTAGTCCTTAAAATAGATGAAGGGTCGCCGCACTGCGCCTCTACCACGACAACGTGGTGGGTGACTTGGGGAGAGTTAATTTCTCTTAGATCGGGTTTAAGCCCAACCTAGTCGTAATCCGTAGCGACCCCCAGGGCGGTGATGCGATCCAAGAGCTCGTTTACGGAAGAGAGCTCCATTGGATCTAGCTGCTCGATGAGCTCCGAGCTGACGTGTAGGTTGCTTTTGATGACCCGAGAGGTCACCGTCGGTGCAACAGCCGAACAGGCGGTCATGAGGAAACCACCTAGCCGGAGGGTTTGGCCGACAGCCAAGGCTCCCTTAGCAACGGCGTCGTCTTTAAAGACGGGAGGAGGCATCCTTCCTGATTGTGACGGCACAGAGGAACTCTCAATGAAAGCACCAATGTCGGTGTCAAAACCGGCGGATCTCGGGTAGGGGGTCCCGAACTGTGCGTCAAGGCCGGATGGTAACAGGAGACAAGGGACAAGATGTTTTTTACCCAGGTTCGGGCCCTCTTGATGGAGGTAATACCCTACTCCTGCTCGATTAATATTGATGATATGGGTAGTACAAGAGTAGATCTACCACGAGATCAAGGAGGCTAAACCCTAGAAGCTAGCCTATGGTATGATTGTTGTGTATGGAGTTGATTGCCTACGGACTACAACCCTCCGGTTTATATAGACACTGGATAGGGTTAGGGTTACATAGAGTCGGTTACAATGGTAGGAGATCTTGAATATCCGCATCGCCAAGCTTGCCTTCCACGCCAAGGGAAGTCCCATCCGGACATGGGACGAAGTCTTCAATCTTGTATCTTCATAGTCCAGGAGTCCGGCTGAAGGTATAGTCCGGCTACCCGAACACCCCCTAATCTAGGACTCCCTCACATATCCTTAGTCCTTTTTAGGTATTTTAGGATGTTCTTAACCGTTGTCCAGTGATCCACTCCTGGATTACTTACCTCCCTGCTAAACTTATAGCAAGGCACACATCAGGTCTGGTACACATCATTGCATACATGATAGAACCTATGGCTGAGGCATAGGGAATGACTTTCATTTTTTCTCTATCTTCTGCAGTGGTCGGGCATTGAGTCTGACTCAACTTCACACCTTGTAATACAGGCAACAACCCTTTCTTTGACTGATCCATTTTGAACTTCTTCAAAACTTTATCAAGGTATGTGCTTTGTGAAAGTCCAATTAAGCGTCTTGATCTATCTCTATAGATCTTGATGCCCAATATATAAGCAGCTTCATCTAGGTCTTTCATTGAAAAATTCTTATTCAAGTATCTTTTATGATATCAAGAAATTCTGTATTATTTCCAGTCAACAATATGTCATCCACATATAATATTAGAAATTCTACAGAGCTCCCACTCACTTTCTTGTAAATATAGACTTCTCCAAAAGTCTATATAAACCATATCCTTTGATCACACTATCAAAGCATATATTCCAACTCCGAGAGGCTTGCACCAGTCCATAAATGGATCGCTGGAGCTTGCACACTTTGTTAGCACCTTTAGGATTGACAAAACCTTCTGGTTGCATCATATACAACTCTTCTTTAAGATATCCATTAAGGAATGCAGTTTTGACATTATACATCTCCAACGTATATATAATTTCTGATTGTTCCATGTTGTTATATTATCAATCTTGCCGTTAGGGTTAGACAACCCCTTTAACACGTCGGGTTGTTATATTTGTTATTTGTTTACGTTGTGTTGCTTGGTTCTCTGATACGTCTCCGTCGTATCTACTTTTGCAAACACTTTTGCCCTTGTTTTGGACTCTAACTTGCATGATTTGAATGGAACTAACCCGGACTGACACTGTTTTCAGCAGAATTGCCATGGTGTTATTTTTGTGCAGAAATAAAATTCTCGGAATGACCTGAAAATCAATGGAGATTATTTTTGGAATATATAAAAAATACTGGAAGAAGAATCCACGTCAGGGGGCCCACACCCTGTCCACGAGGGTGGGGGCGCGCCCCTGCCCCGTGGCCCCCCTGACGCTCCACCGACCTCAACTCCAACTCCATATATTCGTGTTCGGGGAGAAAAAATCAGAGAGAAGGATTCATTGCGTTTTACGATACAGAGCTGCCGCCAAGCCCTAAACTCTCTCGGTAGGGCTGATGTGGAGTCCGTTCGGGGCTCTGGAGAGGGGAATCGACATCGTCATCATCAACCTTCCTCCATCACCAATTTCATGATGCTCACCGCCGTGCATGAGTAATTCCATCGTAGGCTTGCTGGACGGTGATGGGTTGGATGAGATTTATCATGTAATCGAGTTAGTTTTGTTAGGGTATGATCCCTAGTATTCACTATGTTTTGAGATTGATGTTGCTATGACTTTGCTATGCTTAATGCTTGTCACTAGGGCCCGAGTGCCATGATTTCAGATCTGAACCTATTATGTTTTCATGAATATATGTGAGTTCTTGATCCTATATTGCAAGTCTATAGTCACCTATTATGTGTTATGATCCGTTAACTCCAAAGTGACAATAATCGGGACCATTACCGATGATGACCGTAGTTTGAGGAGTTCATGTATTCACTATGTGTTAATGATTTGGCCCGGTACTCTATTAAAAGGAGGCCGCTGCCACGGGAGGGTAGGACAAAAGATGTCATGCAAGTTCTTTTCCATAAGCACGTATGACTATATTCGGAATACATGCCTACATTCCATTGATGAACTGGAGCTAGTTTTGTGTCACCCCATACTGTTGCATGATCGATCGCATCCGACATAATTATCCATCACTGATCCAGTGCCTATGAGCTTTTCATATATTGTTTTTTGCTTATTTACTTTTCCATTGCTACTGTTACGATCACTATAAAACCAAAAATATTACTTTTGCTACCGTTACCATTACTATCATATTACTGTGCTACTAAACACTTTGCTGCAGATATTAAGTTTCCAGGTGTGGTTGAATTGACAACTCAACTGCTAATACTTGAGAATATTCTTTGGCTCCCCTTGTGTCGAATCAATAAATTTGGGTTGAATACTCTACCCTCGAAAACTATTGCGATCCCCTATACTTGTGGGTTATCAAGACTATTTTCTGGTGCCGTTGCGGGGAGCATAGCTCTATTCTTTGAGTCACTTGGGATTTATATCTGCTGGTCACTATGAAGAACTTGAAAGATCAAAGAACCAAGATTTTTCCCTCAACTACGAGGGGAGGTAAGGAACTGCAATCTAGCTCTGCACTTGATTCACCTTCTGTTTTGAGTAAACTTGCGACACCTACACCTGCTATTCATTCTGATATGTCGCATGTTATAGATGATGCCACTTATGCTTTGCATGATACTTATGATGAAACTACTTCTATGCTTGATACTACTGTGCCACTAGGTGAATTTCTTGATGAACAACTTGCTAGGGCTAGAGAGAATGAAATTATTGAAACTGATAATATTGATGAAAGTGATGATGAAGATTCTCCCCCTAGATATGAATTGCCTTTTGTTCCTGAGAGTTATGTTATGGATGAAGAAACTGCTAGAGACTTTCTTTCTTGCAACGATAGATCAGATCTTAAGAAATTATTAGCTAAGCTTAAAGAAAAGTCTTTGAATGCTAGAATGAAATATGACCCTGCTTTTGCTACTTCACCTAACTTTATTACTGATAAGGATTATGATTTCTTTGTCAATCCTGAGTTAATTACTTTGGTTGAATCTGATTCTTTTTATGGCTATGAATCTAAAACTGTTGTGGCACATCTTACTAAATTAAATGATATAGCCACCCTCTTTACACATGATGAGAAAACTCGCTATTACTTTATCCTTAAGTTGTTTCCGTTCTCATTAAAGGGTGATTCTAAGACATGGTTTAATTCTCTTGATCCTGGTTGTGTGCGTAGTCCCCAGGATATGATTTATTACTTCTCTACTAAATATTTCCCAGCTCATAAGAAACAAGCTGCTTTAAGGGAAATATATAATTTTGTGAAAATTGAAGAAGAGAGTCTCCCATAAGCTTGGGGGAGGCTTCTCCGATTACTTAATGCTTTGCCTGATCATCCTCTCAAGAAAAATGAAATACTTGATATCTTTTATAATGGACTAACTGATGCTTCCAGAGACCACCTAGATAGTTGTGCTGGTTGTGTTTTCAGGAAAAGAACAGTCGATCAAGCTGAATTGCTATTGAATAATATATTGACTAATGAAAACAATTGGACACTTCCTGAACCAACCCCTAAGCCTGTTGGAAATATGACCTAGAGGTAATAATAAATTAGTTATTATTATTATATTTCATTGTTCATGATAATCGTTTATTATCCATGCTAGAATTGTATTGATAGGAAACTCAGATACATGTGTGGATACATAGACAACACCATGTCCCTAGTAAGCCTCTAGTTGACTAGCTCGTTGATCAATAGATGGTTACGGTTTCCTGACCAGGGACATTGGATGTCGTTGATAACGGGATCACATCATTAGGAGAATGATGTGATGGACAAGACCCAATCCTAAGCCTAGCACAAGATCGTGTAGTTCGTATGCTAAAGCTTTTCTAATGTCAAGTATCATTTCCTTAGACCATGAGATTATGCAACTCCCGGATACCGTAGGAGTGCTTTGGGTGTGCCAAACGTCACAACATAACTGGGTGGCTATAAAGGTTCACTACAGGTATCTCCGAAAGTGTCTGTTGGGTTGGCACGAATCGAGACTGGGATTTGTCACTCCGTGTAAATGAGAGGTATCTCTGGGCCCACTCGGGAGGGCATCATCATAATGTGCACAATGTGACCAAGGAGTTGATCACGGGATGATGTGTTACGGAACGAGTAAAGAGACTTGCCGGTAACGATATTGAACAAGGTATCGGGATACCGACGATTGAATCTCGGGCAAGTATCGTACCGATAGACAAAGGGAATTGTATACGGGATTGATTGAATCCTTGACATCGTGGTTCATCCGATGAGATCATCGTGGAGCATGTGGGAGCCAACATGGGTATCCAGATCCCGCTGTTGGTTATTGAACAGAGAGTTGTCTCGGCCATGTCTACATGACTCCCGAACCCGTAGGGTCTACACACTTAAGGTTCGATGACGCTAGGGTTATAGGGAAAGTATGTACGCGGTTACCGAATGTTGTTCAGAGTCCCGGATGAGATCCCGGATGTCACGAGGAGTTCCGGAATGGTCCGGAGGTAAAGATTGATATATAGGAAGTATGGTTTTGGCCACCAGAAGTGTTCTGGGCATCACCGGTAGTGTACCGGGACCACCGGAGGGGTCCGGGGGTCCACCGGGAGGGGCCACGGGCCCCGGAGGCCTACATGGGCCAATAGTGTGAAAGGACCAGCCCCTAGGTGGGCTGGGGCGCCTCCCACTAAGGCCCAAGGTGCCTCCTAGAGGGGAAGGGGGCAAACCCTAGGGCAGATGGGCCCTAATGCCCACCCCAGGTGTGCCTCCCCCTCTCCCCTTTGTGGCCGCCACCCTAGATGGCATCTAGGGCTGCCGCACCCCTTGGGGTGGGAACCCTAGGTGGGGGCGCAGCCCTCCCTCTCCCCCTATATATAGTGGAGGCAAAGGGGCAGCCCAACACACGATTCGATCTCCCTGTTGGCGCAGCCCTACCCCTCTCCCTCCTCGTCTCTCGTAGTGCTTGGCGAAGCCCTGCTGGAGTCCCGCGCTCCTCCACCACCACCACCCCGTCGTGCTGCTGCTGGACGGAGTCTTCCTCAACCTCTCCTTCTCCCCTTGCTGGATCAGGGCGTAGGAGACGTCACCGGGCTGCACGTGTGTTGAACGCGGAGGCGCCGTGGTTCGGCGCTTAGATCAGAATCAACCGTGATCTGAATCGCTACGAGTACGACTCCTTCATCCACATTCTTGCAACGCTTCCGCTTAGCGATCTACAAGGGTATGTAGATGCACTCCCCTTCCCCTCGTTGCTAGATTACTCCATAGATTGATCTTGGTGATGCGTAGAAAATTTTAAATTTCTGCTACGATCCCCAACAAAGCCAACTCTGAAGAAAAGGGGTATTCTATTTTTCAGTCCTGACTATATGCAAGAGGCAAAGAAATCAATGAAAGAAAAAGGTATTAAAGCTGAAGATGTTAAGAATTTACCACCTATTGAAGAAATACATGGTCTTGATAACCCGACACAGGTAGTAAAGGTAAATTATCTTTATAGATTTGATAAATGTGAAATCCCATTTACTAAGTTTGCTAGCCAATGCTTTGATGAGTTTGATGACTTTACGGTTAAACAAGAAAACTCCAATTCTTATGTTGGTAGAAAATTGAAACACAATGATGATATGCTTGAACACTTGAGTGATTATATGGCTAGTGTTAAAGGTGAACTTAAACTTATTAGTAAACATGCTTCTATGGTTACCGCTCAAGTAGAACAAGTACTGAAAGCTCAGAATGACTCAGGAACCTTTGTATCCTGAAGGCCATCCTAAGAGAATTGAGCAAGATTCTTAGAGAACTAATGTTGATGCACCTAGTACTTCTAAGAGGAAGAAAAAGAAAAATGATAGGACTCTGCATGCTTCTAGTGAACTTATTGTTGACATACCTGAGAATCCCAATGATATTTCTATTTCTGATGCTGAAACACAATCTGGTAATGAACATGAACCTAGTGATAATGTTAATGATGATGTTCATGTTGATGCTCAACCTAGAAATGATAATGATGTAGAGATTGAACCTGCTGTCGTAAATCGGTAAGAGACATCATAGATCACACCATATCTAATGAAGTACAGTTACGACGTTCGGACACACCATTACGCTGTGGTGTTCCAGGTGGCGTGAGTTGCGAAACTATTCAACATTGTTTCAAATGAAGACCAAACTCATAACTCAAATATTCACCTCCACGATCAAATCATAGAAACTTTATTTTCTTGTTACGATGATTTTCAACTTCACTCTGAAATTCTTTGAACTTTTCAAATGTTTCGGACTTATGTTTCATTAAGTAGATATACCCATATCTGCTCAAATCATCTGTGAAGGTTAGAAAATAACGATACCCGCCGCAAGCCTCAACACTCATCGGACCGCATACATCAGTATGTATTATTTCCAATAAGTCAATTGCTCGCTCCATTGTTCCGGAGAATGGAGTCTTAGTCATCTTGCACATGAGGCATGGTTCGCAAGCATCAAGTGATTCATAATCAAGTGATTCCAAAAGCCCATCAGCATGGAGTTTCTTCATGTGTTTACACCAATATGACCTAAACGGCAGTGCCACAAATAAGTTGCAGTATCATTATTAACTTTGCATCCTTTGGCTTCAGTATTATGAATATGTGTATCACTACAATCGAGATTCAACAAAAATAGACCACTCATCAAGGGTGCATGACCATAAAAGATATTACTCATATAAATAGAATAACCATTATTCTCTGATTTAAATGAATAACCGTCTCGTATTAAACAAGATCCAGATATAATGTTCATGCTCAACGCTGGCACCAAATAACAATTATTTAGGTCTAAAACTAATCCCGACAGTAGATGTAGAGATAACATGCCGACGGCGATCACATCGACTTTGGAACTATTTCCCACGCGCATCGTCACCTCGTCCTTAGCCAATCTTCGTTTAATCAGTAGCCCCTGTTTCGAGTTGCAAATATGAGCAACAAAACCAATATCAAATATCCAGGCGCTACTACGAGCATTAGTAAGGTACACATCAATAACATGTATATCAAATATACCTTTCACTTTGCCATCCTTCTTATCCGCCAAAACTTGGGGCAGTTCCGCTTCCAGTGGCCAGTCCCTTTGCAGTAGAAGCACTCAATTTCAGGCTTAGGTCCAGACTTGGGCTTCTTCCCTTGAGAAGCAATAGGCTTGTTGTTCTTCTTGAAGTTCCCCTTCTTCCCTTTGCCTTTTTTTTGAAACTAGTGGTCTTGTTAACCATCAACACTTGATGCTCCTTCTTGATTTCTACCTCCGCAGCCTTTAGCATCATGAAGATCTCGAGAATTGTTCTTTCCATCCCTTGCATATTATAGTTCATCAAGAAGCCTTTATAGCTTGGTGGTAGTGATTGAAGAACTCTGTCAATGACACTATCATCAGGAAGATTAACTCCCAGCTGAGTCAAGTGGTTGTGGTACCCAGACATTCTGAGTATGTGTTCACTAACAGAACTATTCTCCTCCATTTTGTAGCTATAGAAGTTGTTGGAGACTTCATATCTCTCAATTCGGGCATTTGCTTGAAATGTTAACTTCAACTCCTGGAACATCTCATATGCTCCATGACGTTCAAAACATCTTTGAAGTCCCGATTCTAAGCCGTAAAGCATGGCACACTGAACTATCGAGTAGTCATCAACTTTGCTCTGCCAGACGTTCGTAACGTCTGGAGTTGCTCCTGCAGCGGGTCTTGCACCTATCGGTGCTTCCAGGACGTAATTCTTCTATGCAGCAATGAGGATAATCCTCAAGTTACGGACCCAGTCCGTGTAGTTGCTACCATCATCTTTCAACTTAGATTTCTCTAGGAACGCATTAAAATTCAAGGGAACGGTAGCACAGGCCATTGATCTACAACAACATAGATATGCAAAAAACTATCAGGTACTAAGTTCATGATAAATTAAAGTTCAATTAATCATATTACTTAAGAACTCCCACTTAGATAGACTTCCCTCTAGTCATCTAAATGATCACGTGATCCATATCAACTAAACCATGTCCGATCATCACGTGAGATGGAGTAGTTTTCAATGGTGAACATCACTATGTTGATCATATCTACTATATGATTCACGTTCGACCTTTCGGTCTCAGTGTTCCGTGCCCATATCTGCATATGCTAGGCTCGTCAAGTTTAACCCGAGTATTCTGCACGTGCAAAACTGGCTTGCACCCGTTCTATGTGAATGTAGAGCTTATCACACCCGATCATCACATGGTGTCTCGGCATGACGAACTGTAGCAACGGTGCATACTCAGGGAGAACACTTATACCTTGAAATAGAGTGAGGGATCATCTTATAATGCTACCGCCGCACTAAGCAAAATAAGTTGCATAAAGGATAAACATCACATGCAATCAAAATATGTGACATGATATGGCCATCATCATCTTGTGCCTTTGATCTCCATCTCCAAAGCACCGTCATGATCTCCATCGTCACCGGCTTGACACCTTGATCTCCATCGTAGCATCGTTGTCGTCTCGCCAACTATTTCTTCTACGACTATCGCTACCGCTTAGTGATAAAGTAAAGAAATTACATGGCGATTGCATTTCATAAAATAAAGCGACAACCATAAGGCTCCTGCTAGTTGCCGATAACTTTTACAAAACATGATCATCTCATACCAACATTTATATCTCATCACGTCTTGACCATATCACATCACATCATGCCCTGCAAAAACAAGTTAGACGTCCTCTACTTTGTTGTTGCAAGTTTTACATGGCTACTACAGGCTTCTAGCAAGAACCATTCTTACGTACGCATGAAAACCACAACGATTTTTCATCAAGTGTGCTATTTTAACCTTCAACAAGGACCGGCCGTAGTCAAACTCGATTCAACTAAACTTGGAGAAACAGACACCCGCCACCCACCTGTGTGCGAAGCACGTCGATAGAACCAGTCTCATGAATGTTGTCATGTAATGTCGGTCCGAGCCGCTTCATCCAACAATACCGCCGAATCAAAGTAAGACGTTGGTGGTAAGCAGTATTACTATTATCGCCCACAACTCCTTGTGTTCTACTCGTGCATATATCATCTACGCATAGACCTGGCTCTGATACCACTGTTGGCGAACGTAGTAATTCAAAAAAATTCTTACGATCACGCAATATCTAACTAGGAGATGCATAGCAACGAGAGGGGAGAGTGTGTCCACGTACCCTTGTAGACCGAAAGCGAAAGCGTTTAGTAACGCGCTTGATGTAGTCGAACGTCTTCACAATCCAACCGATCCAAGTACCAAACGTACGACACCTCCGTGTTCAGCACACGTTCAGCATGATGATGTCCCTCAAGCTCTTGATCCAGTAGAGGGATGAGGGAGAGTTCCATCAGCACTACGGCGTGGTGATGGTGATGATGAAGTTACCGGCGCAGGGCTTCGCCTAAGCACTACGACGATATGACTGAGGTGTTAAACTGTGGAGGGGGCACCGCACACGGCTAAGAGATTATCTATTGTGCTTTGGGGTGCCCCCTACCCGCGTATATAAAGGAGGGGGGAGGAGGCCGGCCAAGGGGGAGGCATGCCAAGGGGGGAGTCCTACTAGGACTCCAAACCTAGTAGGATTGGCCCCCCTTTCCTTCCAATGGAGAGGGGGAAAGGGGAAAGGAGGGAGAGGGAGAAGGAAAGAGGGGGGCCGCGCCCCCTCCCCTTGTCCAATTCGGATTGGGGAAAGGAGGGCGCACCTTGATGACCCACAAGTATAGGGGATCTATCATAGTCCTTTCGATAAGTAAGAGTGTCGAACCCAACGAGGAGTAGAAGGAAATGATAAGCATTTTTCAGTAAGGTATTCTCTGCAAGCACTGAAATTATCGGTAACAGATAGTTTTGTGATAAGGTAAATTTGTAACGGGTAACAAGTAATAAAAGAAAATAATGTGGAGCAAGATGGCCCAATCCTTTTTGTCGCAAAGGACAAGCCTGGACAAACTCTTATATAAAGAAAAGCGCCCCCGAGGACACATGGGAATTATCGTCAAGCTAGTTTTCATCACGCTCATATGATTCGTGTTCGGTACTTTGATAATTTGATATGTGGGTGGACCGGTGCTTGGGTACTTCCCTTCCTTGGACAAGCATCCCACTTATGATTAACCTCTCTGGCAAGCATCCGCAACTGCAAAAGAAGTATTAAGGTAAACCTAACCATAGCATGAAACATATGGATCCAAATCAGCCCCTTACGAAGCACCTCATAAACTAGGGTTTAAGTTTCTGTCACTCTAGCAACCGATCATCTACTTATTACTTCCCAATGCCTTCCTCTAGGCCCAATCAATGGTAAAGTGTCATGTAGTCTACGTTCACATGACACCACTAGAGGAAAGACAACATACATCTCATCAAAATATCGAACGAATACCAAATTCACATGACTACTTATAGCAAGACTTCTCCCATGTCCTCAGGAACAAACATAACTACTCACAAATCATATTCATGTTCATAATAAGAGGGGTATTAGTATTCATAAAGGATCTGAACATATGATCTTCCACCAAATAAACCAACTAGCATCAACTACAAGGAGTAATCAACACTACTAGGAACTGATACGTCTCCAACATTTCTATAATTTTTGATTGCTCCATGCTATATTATCTACTGTTTTGGACATTATTGGGCTTTATTATCCACTTTTATATTATTTTTGGGACTAACCTATTAACCGGAGGCCTAGCCCAGAATTGTTGTTTTTTGCCTGTTTTAGGGCTTCAAAGAAAAGGAATATCAAAGGGAGTCCAAACGGAATGAAACCTTCGGGAACGTGATTTTCTCAACGAACAAGACCCGGGAGACTTGGACCCTACGTCAAGAAAGAAAAGAGGAGGCCATGAGGTAGGGGGCGCGCCTACCCCCCCAGGTGCGCCCTCCACCCTTGTGGGCCCCCTGTTGCTCCACCGACGTACTCCTTCCTCCTATATATACCTACGTACCCCCAAACGATCAGATACGGAGCCAAAAACCTAATTCCACCGCTGCAACTTTCTGTATCCACGAGATCCCATCTCGGGGCCTGTTCCGGAGCTCCGCCGGAGGGGGCATCGATCACGGAGGGCTTCTACATCAACACTATAGCCTCTCCCATGAAGTGTGAGTAGTTTACCTCAGACCAATGGGTCCATAGTTAGTAGCTAGATGGCTTCTGCTCTCTTTTTGTATCTCAATACAATGTTCTCCCCCTCTCTTGTGGAGAACCATTCGATGTAATCTTCTTTTTGCTGTGTGTTTGTTGAGACCGATGAATTGTGGGTTCATGATCAAGTCTATCTATGAATAATATTTGAATCTTCTCTGAATTCTTTTATGTATGATTGGTTATCTTTGCAAGTCTCTTCGAATTATCAGTTTGGTTTGGCCTACTAGATTGATCTTTCTTGCAATGGGAGAAGTGCTTAGCTTTGGGTTCAATCTTGCGGTGTCCTTTCCCAGTGACAGTAGGGGCAGCAAGGCATGTATTGTATTGTTGCCATCTAGGATAACAAGATGGGGTTTTCTTCATATTGCATGAGTCTATCCCTCTACATCATGTCATCTTGCTTAAGGCGTTACTCTGTTTTTAACTTAATACTCTAGATGCATGCTGGATAGCGGTCGATGAGTGGAGTAATAGTAGTAGATGCAGGCAGGAGTCCGTCTACTTGTCTCGGACGTGATGCCTATATACATGATCATACCTAGATATTCTCATAACTATGCTCAATTCTGTCAATTGCTCAACAGTAATTTGTTCACCCACCGTAGAATACTTATTCTCTCGAGAGAAGCAACTAGTAAAACCTATGGCCCCCGGGTCTATCTTTATCATATTAATCTCCTACTACTTAGTTATTTCCTTTGCTATTTACTTTTCCTTTATTTTACTTTGCATCTTTATCATAAAAATACCAAAAATATTATCTTATCATATGTATCAGATCTCACTCTCGTAAGTGGCCTTATAGGGATTGACAACCCCTATTTGCGTTGGTTGCGAGGATTTATTTGTTTTGTGTAGGTACAAGGTGCTCGCGCGTAGCCTCCTACTGGATTGATACCTTGGTTCTCAAAAACTGAGGGAAATACTTATGCTAATTTGCTGCATCATCCCTTCCTCTTCGGGGAAAACCAACGCAGTGCTCAAGAGGTAGCAAGAAGGATTTCTGGCGCCGTTGCCGGGGAGGTCTTCGCGAAAGTCAACATACCAAGTACCCATCACATACCCTTATCTCCCGCATTACGTTATTTGCCATTTGCCTCTCGTTTTCCTCTCCCCCACTTCACCCTTGCCGTTTTATTCGCTCTCTCTCTCTCTCTATCCTCCCTCTCTTTCTCTATTTGCCTCTTTTTGCCCGCTTGCTTTTTGTTTGCTCGTGTGTTAGTTTGCTTGCTTGTCACGATGGCTCAAGATAATACTAAATTATGTGACTTCACCAATACCAACAACAATGATTTTATTAGCACTCCGATTGCTCCTCTTACTGATGTTGAATCTTGTGAAATTAATACTGCTTTGCTGAATCTTGTCATGAAAGATCCGTTTTCCAGCCTTCCTAGTGAAGATGCCGCTACCCATCTAAATAGATTCATTGATTTGTGTGACATGCAAAAGAATAAAGATGTGGATAATGATATTATTAAATTGAAGCTATTTGCTTTTTCGCTTGCTAAAGCTTGGTTTTCGTCTTTGCCTAAAAATAGTATTGATTCATGGAATAAGTGCAAAGATGCTTTTATCTCTAAGTATTTTCCTCCCGCTAAGATCATCTCTCTTAGAAACGATATTATGAACTTTAAGCAACTTGTTCATGAACATGTTGCACAAGCTTGGGAGAGAATGAAATTAATGATACATAATTGCCCTACTCATGGTTTAAATTTGTGGATGATTGTTCAGAATTTTTATGCTGGATTGAATTTTGCTTCGAGAAATCTTTTAGATTCAGCCGCGGGAGGCACTTTTATGGAAATCACTATAGGAGAAGCTACTAAACTCCTAGATAATATTATGGTTAATTATTCTCAATGGCATACCGAAAGATCTACTAATAAAAAGGTGCATGCGATAGAAGAAATTAATGTTTTGAGTGGAAAGATGGATGAACTTATGAAATTATTTGCTAATAAGAGTGTTTCTTCTGATCCTAATTATATGTCCTTATCTACTTTGATTGAGAATAATAATGAATCTATGGATGTGAATTTTTTTGGTAGGAACAATTTTGGTAACAACGCGTATAGAGGAAATTTCAACCCTAGGCCTTATCCTAGTAATCCCTCTAATAATTATGGTAATTCCTACAACAATTCTTATGGAAATTATAATAAGATGCCCTCTGATTTTGAATCTAATATTAAAGAATTTATTACTTCGCAAAAGAATTTTAATGCTATGATTGAAGAAAAATTACTTAAGATTGATGATTTGGCTAGGAACATTGATAGAATTTCTCTTGATGTTGATTCTTTGAAACTTAGATATATTCCATCTAAGCATGATATCAATGAGTCTCTCAAATCCATGAGAATTTCACTTGATGTGTGCTAAGAAAGATGCCTTTATAAGAGCGTGTTCTTCTAGTTCCTATGAAAATAAAGATGAAGATCTAAAAGTTATTGATGTGTCCCCTATTAAATCTTTGTTTTGCAATATGAATCTTGATAATGATGGGACTGAATATGATCCACCTTTACCTAGAAGGCGTTCCAAGAATTCGGAATTTGTTGATCTTGATGCTAAATTTGATAAAAGTGGGATTGAAGAAATTAAAACCCTAGATGTTGCTAAACCCACTATTATGGATTTCAAGGAATTTAACTATGAAAATTGCACTTTGATTTATTGTATTTCCTTCTTGAAATCCATACTAAATTCTCCTCACGCTTATAGTCAAAATAAAGCGTTTACTAAACATATCATTGATGCCTTGATGCAATCTTATGAAGAAAAACTTGAATTGGAAGTTTCTATCCATAGAAAACTTTATGATGAGTGGGAACCAACTATTAAAATTAAAATTAAAGATCATGAATGCTATGCTTTATGTGATTTGGGTGCTAGTGTTTCCACGATTCCAAAGACTTTGTGTGATTTGTTAGGTTTCCGTGATTTTGATGCTTGCTCTTTAAACTTGCACCTTGCGGATTCCACTATTAAGAAACCTATGGGAAGAATTAATTATGGTCTTATTGTTGAAAATAGGAATTATGTGCCCATATATTTTATTGTTCATGACATAGATTGCAATCCTTCATGTCCTATTATTCTTGGTAGACCTTTCCTTAGAACGATTGGTGCAATTATTGATATGAAGGAAGGAAATATTAGATTCCAATTTCCATTAAGGAAAGGCATGAAACACTTTCCTAGAAAGAAAATTAAATTACCTTATGAATCTATTATGAGAGCCACTTATGGATTGCATACCAAAGATGGCAATACCTAGATCTATTCTTGCTTGTTATGCCTAGCTAGGGGCGTTAAACGATAGTGCTTGTTGGGAGGCAACCCAATTTTATTTTTATTCCTTGATTTTTGCTCCTGTTTAGTAATAAATAATTTATCTAGCCTCTGTTTTGTTTGTGTTTTTTGTGTTTAATTAGTGTTTGTTCCAAGTAGAACCGCTGGGAAGACTTGGGGAAAGTCTTGTTGAACTTGCTGTAAAAAACAGAAACCTTAGCGCTCACGAGAACTACTGCCATTTTTATTTGGAAAGCGTTATTTATTTAATTATTTTTGCAGATGATTAATAGATAAATTCCTCACGTCCATCAATTTATTTTAGAATTTTTGGGGTTCCAGATCTTGCGCTAGCTACAGATTACTACAGACTGTTCTGTTTTTGACAGATTCTGTTTTTCGTGTGTTATTTGCTTATTTTGATGAATCTATGGCTAGTAAAATAGTTTATAAACCATAGAGAAGTTGTAATACAGTAGGTATAACACCAATATAAATAAATAATGAGTTCATTACAGTACCTTGAAGTGGTCTTTTATTTTCTTTCGCTAACGGAGCTCACGAGATTTTCTACTTTAAGTTTTGTGTTGTGAAGTTTTCAAGTTTTGGGTAAAGATTTGATGGATTATGGAACAAGGAGTGGCAAGAGCCTAAGCTTGGGGATCCCCATGGCACCCCCCAAGATAATCTAAGGACACCTAAAATCCAAAGCTTGGGGATGCCCCGGAAGGCATCCCCTCTTTCGTCTACTTCTATCAGTAACTTTACTTGGAGTTATATTTTTTATTCGCCACATGATATGTGTTTTTCTTGGAGCGTCTTGTATGATTTGAGTCTTTGCTTGTTAGTTTACCACAATCATCCTTGCTGTACACACCTTTTGAGAGAGCCATACATGATTTGTAATTTGTTAGGATACTCTATGTGCTTCGCTTATATCTTTTGAGTTATATAATTTTGCTCTAGTGCTTCACTTATATCTTTTAGAGCACGGTGGTGGATTTGTTTTATAGAAACTATTGATCTCTCATGCTTCACTTAGATTATTTTGAGAGTCTTTAATAACATGGTATTTTTCTTAAAATCCTAATATGCTTGGTACACAAGATTAATAATAAAACTTTCTTATGAGTGTGTTGAATACTATGAGAAGTTCGATGCTTGATAATTGTTTTGAGATATGAAGATGGTGATATTAAAGTTGTGCTAGTTGAGTAGTTGTGAATTTGAGAAATACTTGTGTTAAAGCTTGTGATTCCCGTAGCATGCACGTATGGTGAACCGTTATGTGATGAAGTCGGAGCATGAATTATTTATTGATTGTCTTCCTTATGAGTGGCGGGCGGGGGCGAGCGATGGTCTTTTTCTACCAATCTATCCCCCTAGGAGCATGCGCGTAATACTTTGCTTTGATAACTTGTAGATTTTTGCAATAAGTATATGAGTTCTTTATGACTAATGTTGAGTCCATGGATTATACGCACTCTCACCCTTCCACCTTTGCTAGCCTCTCTAATACCGCGCACCTTTCGCCGGTATCATATACCCACCATATACTTTCCTCAAAACATCCACCGTACCTACCTATTATGGCATTTCCATAGCCATTCCGAGATATATTGCCATGCAACTTTCCACCGTTTCGTTTATTATGACACACTCCATCATTGTCATATTTCTTAGCATGATCATGTAGTTGACATTGTATTTGTGGCAAAGCCACCATTCATAATTCTTTCATACGTGCCACTCTTGATTCATTGTATATCCCGGTACACCGCCGGAGGCATTCATATAGAGTCATATTTTGTTCTAAGTATCGAGTTGTAATTGTTGATTTATAAGAAAAATAAAAGTGTGATGATCATCATTATTAGAGCATTGTCCCAGTGAGGAAAGGATGATGGAGACTATGATTCCCCCACAAGTCGGGATGAGACTCCGGATGAAAAATAAAAAAAATAAAAAGAAAGAAAGAAAAGAGGCCATAAAAAAGAGAAAAGGCCCAAATGAAAAAATGAGAGAAAAAGAGAGAAGGGACAATGCTACTATCCTTTTACCCCACTTGTGCTTCAAAGTAGCACCATGATCTTCATAGTAGAGAGTCTCTCATATTATCACATTCATATACTAGTGGGAATTTTTCATTATAGAACTTGGCTTGTATATTCCAACGATGGGCTTCCTCAAAATGCCCTAGGTCTTCATGAGCAAGCAAGTTGGATGCACACCCACTTAGTTTCTTTTTTAGCTTTCATATACTTATAGCTCTAGTGCATCCGTTGCATGGCAATCCCTACTCACTCACATTGATATCTATTGATGGGCATCTCCATAGCCCGTTGATACACCTAGTTGATGTGAGACTATCTTCTCCCTTTTTGTCCTCTCCACAACCACCATTCTATTCCACCTACAGTGCTACGTCCATGGCTCACGCTCATGTATTGCATGAAAATTGAAAAAGTTTTGAGAATGTCAAAAGTATGAAACAATTGCTTGGCTTGTCATCGGGGTTGTGAATGATTTAAATATTTTGTGTGGTGAAGATGGAGCATAGCCAGACTATATGATTTTGTGGGGATAACTTTCTTTAGACATGTTATTTTGAGATGACATAATTGCTTAGTTAGTATGCTTGAAGTATTATTATTTTTTATGTCAATATGAACTTTTGTCTTGAATCTTTCGGATCTGAATATTCATACCACAATTAAGAAGAATTACATTAAAATTATTCCAAGTAGCACTCCGCATCAAAAATTCTGTTTTTATCATTTACCTACTCGAGGACGAGCAGGAATTAAGCTTGGGGATGCTTGATACGTCTCCAACGTATCTATAATTTATTGCTCCATGCTATATTATCTACTGTTTTGGACATTATTGGGCTTTATTATCCACTTTTATATTATTTTTGGGACTAACCTATTAACCGGAGGCCCAGCCCAGAATTGATGTTTTTGCCTGTTTTAGGGTTTCGAAGAAAAGGAATATCAAATGGAGTCCAAACGGAATGAAACCTTCGGGAACGTGATTTTCTCAACAAACAAGTCCCGGGAGACTTGGACCCCACGTCAAGAAAGAAAAGAGGAGGCCACGAGGTAGGGGCGCGCCTACCCCCCCCCCCCCCCCCCCCCCCCCCCCCCCCCCCCCCCCCCCCCCCCCAGGCGCACCCTCCACCCTCATGGGCCCCCTGTTGCTCCACCGACGTACTCCTTCCTCCTATATATACCTACGTACCCCCAAATGATCAGATACAGAGCCGAGAACCTAATTCCACCGCCGCAACTTTCTATATCCACGAGATCCCATCTTGGGGCCTGTTCCGGAGCTCCGCCGGAGGGGGCACCGATCACGGAGGGCTTCTACATCAACACCATAGCCTCTCCGATGAAGTGTGGGTAGTTTACCTCAGACCTATGGGTCCATAGTTAGTAGCTAGATGGCTTCTTCTCTCTTTTTGGATCTCAATACAATGTTCTCCCCCCCTCTCTTGTGGAGAACTATTCGATGTAATCTTCTTTTTGCGGTGTGTTTGTTGAGACCGATGAATTGTGGGTTTATGATCAAGTCTATCTATGAATAATATTTGAATCTTCTCTGAATTCTTTTATGTATGATTGGTTATCTTTGCAAGTCTCTTCGAATTATCAGTTTGGTTTGGTCTACTAGATTGATCTTTCTTGCAATGGGAGAAGTGCTTAGCTTTGGGTTCAATCTTGCGGTGTCCTTTCCCAGTGACAATAGGGGCAGCAAGGCACATATTATATTGTTGCCATCGAGGATAGCAAGATGGAGTTTTCTTCATATTGCATGAGTCTATCCCTCTACATCATGTCATCTTGCTTAAGGCGTTACTCTGTTTTTAACATAATACTCTTGATGCATGCTGGATAGTAGTCGATGAGTGGAGTAATAGTAGTAGATGTAGGCAGGAGTCGGTCTACTTGTCTCGGACGTGATGCCTATATACATGACCATACCTAGATATTCTCATAACTATGCTCAATTCTGTCAATTGCCCAACAGTAATTTGTTCACCCATCGTAGAATACTTATGCTCTCAAGAGAAGCCACTAGTGAAACCTATGGCCCCCGGGTCTATCTTTATCATATTAATCTCCTACTACTTAGTTGTTTCCTTTTCTATTTCCTTTGCCTTTATTTTACTTTGCATATTTATCATAAAAATACCAAAAATATTATCTTATCATATATATCAGATCTCACTCTCGTAAGTGGCCTTATAGGGATTGACAACCCCTATTTGCGTTTGTTGCGAGGATTTATTTATTTTGTGCAGGTACGAGGGACTTGTGCGTAGCCTCCTACTGGATTGATACCTTGGTTCTCAAAAACTGAGGGAAATACTTACGCTACTTTGTTGCATCATCCCTTCCTCTTCGGGGAAAACCAACGCAGTGCTCAAGAGGTAGCAGCAACCCACATGTACCAATCTGAGGTTTGGGGACAAAGATTGGATACAAGATATGAACTAGGGTTTGAGATGATATGGTGTTGGTGAAGATGTTGATGGAGATTGGCCCCCTCCCGATGAGAGGATCGATGGTGATGATTTCCCCCTCCCGGAGGGAAGTTTCCCCAGTAGAACAGCTCCGCCGGAGCCCTAGATTGGTTCCGCCAAGGTTCCGCCTCATGGCGGCAGAGTTTCGTCCCGTGAGCTTGCTTATGATTGTTCTTCAGGTAAAAAGACCTCATATAGCAGAAGATAGGCACCGGAGGCCTACCAGGGGGGGCACGAGGCAGGGGGCACGCCCAGGGGGGTAGGGCGCGCCCCCACCCTCATGGATGGTGGGTGGCCCCCTCTAGTACTTCCTTCACCCAATATTTTTTATATATTCTGAAATGTCCTCCTGTGAAGTTTCAGGACTTTTGGAGTTGTGCAAAATAGGTCTCTAATATTTTCTCCTTTTCCAGCCCAGAATTCCAGCTGCCGGCATTCCCCCTCTTCAAGTAAACCTTGTAAAATAAGAGAGAATAGGCATAAGTATTGTGACATAATGTGTAATAACAACCCATAATGCAATAAATATCGATATAAAAGCATGATGCAAAATGGACGTCTCACACCCCACCTCATGTGGCCTGCCTCTTCTCCTCCACTATGTCCCATTAGGCCCAATAACTTTCCCCGGGGGTTTCGGTAGCCTCCTGGCACTCCGAAAAATCCTCGAACCTTATCAAAACTATTACGGTGTCCATATATAACCTTCCAATATATCAATCATTACCTCTCGACCATTTCAATACTCCTCGTCATGTCCGTGATCTCATCCGAGACTCCGAACAAACTTCGGTCATCAAATCACATAACTCATAATGCAAGTCATCATCGAACGTTAAGTGTGCGGACCCTACGGGTTCGAGAACTATGTAGACATGACCGAGACACATCTCCGGTCAATAACCAATAGTGGAACCTAGATGCTCATATTGACTTCTACATATTCTACGAAGATCTTTATCGGTCAAACCGCATAACAACATACATTATTCCCTTTGTCATCGGTATGTTACTTGCCCGAGATTCGATCGTCGGTATCATCATACCTAGTTTAGTCTCGTTACCGGCAAGTCTCTTTAATCGTGCCATAATCCATCACCCCGTATAACTCATTAGTCACATTTCTTGCAAGGCTTATAGTGATGTGCATTACTGAGAGGGCCTAGAGATACCTCTCCGATACTCGAAGTTACAAATCCTAATCTCGATCTATGCCAACTCAACAAACTCCTTTGGAGACACCTGTAGAGCATCTTTATAATCACCCAGTTACGTTGTGAAGTTTGATAGCACACAAGGTGTTCCTCTGGTATTCGGGAGTTGCATAATCTCATAGTTAGCGAAGTATGTATAAGTCATGAAGAAAGCAATAGCAATAAAACTAAACGATCATTATGCTAAGCTAATGGATGGGTCTTGTCCATCACATCATTCTCTAATGATGTGATCCCGTTCATCAAATGAGAACACATGTCTATGGCCAGGAAACTTAACCATCTTTGATTAACGAGCTAGTCTAGTAGAGGCATACTAGGGACACTTTGTTTGTCTATGTATTCACACATGTACTAAGTTTCCAGATAATACAATTCTAGCATGAATAGTAAACATTTATCATGATATAAGGAAATATAAATAACAACTTTATTATTGCCTCTAGGGCATATTTCCTTCACACATATGGCTTGAGCGGGTAGTGCCGGTGATGTTGCATGGCTTTATCCCTGAGGATGAATGGCTACTACTGGCAGAGTGATGAGCCACAAGTATAGGGGATCTATCGTAGTCCTTTCGATAAGTAAGAGTGCCGAACCCAACGAGGAGCAGAAGGAAATGACAAGCAATTTTCAGTAAGGTATTCTTTGCAAGCACTGAAATTATCGGTAACAGATAGTTTTGTGATAAGGTAATTCGTAACGGGTACCAAGTAACAAAAGTAAACAAGGTGTAGCAAGGTGGCCCAATCCTTTTTGTAGCAAAGGACAAGCCTGGACAAACTCTTATATAAAGGAAAGCGCTCTCGTTCGCGTCAAGCTAGTTTTCATCATGCTCATATGATTCGCATTCGTTACTTTGATAATTTGATATGTGGGTGGACTGGTTCTTGGGTACTGCCCTCCCTTGGACAAGCATCCCACTTATGATTAACCCCCCTCACAAGCATCCACAACTACGAAAGAAGAATTAAGGTAAACCTAACCATATGAAACATATGGATCCAAATCAGCCCCTTACGAAGCAACGCGTAAACTAGGGTTTAAGCTTCTGTCACTCTAGCAACCCATCATCTACTTATTACTTCCCAATGCCTTCCCCTAGGCCCAAAAAATGGTGAAGTGTCATGTAGTTGACGTTCGCATAACACCACTAGAGGAAAGACAGCATACATCTCATCAAAATATCAACGAATACCAAATTCACATGACTACCTATAACAAGACTTCTCCCATGTTCTTAGGAACAAACGTAATTACTCACAAATCATATTCATGTTCATAATCAGAGGGGTAATAATGTGCATAAAGGATCTGAACATATAATCTTCCACCGAATAAACCAACTAGCATCAACTACAAGGAGTAATCAACACTACTAGCAACCCACAGGTACCAATCTGAGGTTTTGAGACAAAGATCGGATACAAGAGATGAACTAGGGTTTGAGAGGAGATGGTGCTGGTGAAGATGTTGATGGAGATTGACCCCCTCCCGATGAGAGGATCGACGGTGATGATGATGGTGACGATTTCCGCCTCCTGAAGGGATGTTCCCATGGCAGAACAGCTCCGCCGGAGCCCTAGATTGGTTCCGCCAAGGTTCCACCTCGAGACGGCGGCGCTTCGTCCCGAAAGCTTCCTTCTGATTTTTTTCCAGGGCAAAAGACACCTTATACCAGAAGATGGGCATCGGGGGGCTTCCAGGTGGCCCATGAGGCAGGGGGCGCGCTCTCCACCCTCGTGGACAGTGGGTGGCCCCCCACTGGTGCTTTCTTCGCCCAATATTTTTAATATATTCCGAAACTGACTTTCGTGGAGTTTCAGGACTTTTGGAGTTGTGCAGAATAGGTCTCTAATATTTGCTCCTTTTCCAGCCCAGGGTTCCAGCTACCAGCATTCTCCCTTTTCATGTAAACCTTGTAAAATAAGAGAGAAAAGGCATAAGTATTGTGACTGTTGGCGTTCTGGGAATAGGGGTCCCCAGACTTGCCTGCCTGCTGCCCACGGCGTGGCTCTACGAGCGGGCCCGTACGGCCCATCTTCACCAACAAGCACTCAAGACCCTCACGAGGGGCCAAGCCTCACAAGGCGGATGACACAAGACCTCCTCGGGAGCGCCCTCACCAGGCTGGCTCTTGAGGGGCGGAGAGTTCAAGGCAAGGCAAAACTCGCGAGGTTTCAATGACATGAGCCATGACGATCAAGATTAGGCAGGCGCCAGGCGGGCGCCAGCGCGCATAGTGTCCTTGTTTCCTCTTTGGTGCTAAGGAAGCAAGTGCAGGCGCGAGTACCGAGGCGTCAAGCAAAGGTTTCCATATTAGTGCAACGAGACCAAGACTAGCAGGGCGGCAAGATGGAGGTCACCATGGAGCCCAAGGTGGCGTCACCACTAGAGCCTTTTGCAGGCGAAGACTGCTTTTGTCAGGATAAGCTATACTAGCTGTCCCCTTTCAAATTGGTCATTGTTGGCTCCCTTCCTGCTCAATATTTGCGGAGAGGACTAGGGCCTCTATAAATAGGACTAGCCACCACCATAGATAGAGGGGGGATCCGAACAACCACAAGTTCACCAAGCATAAGAACGCCTCTCCTCAGGAGGCTGTTCTTCCCCTTGTATTGTTCATCCTTAGCCCAAGAGGCAATCCACCACACTACACTGGAGTAGGGTATTACACCACAACGGTGGCCCGAACCAGTATAAATCTTGTGTCCTTTGTGTTGCGAGTTCGTCAAGTTTGCCCTTGATATCTTAGTGAAGCTAGGACGTGGACTGGTAGGGGGAGATCTTCGCGCGCACCCAAGTGTTCGAACCTTGAGGGTTTTGCCGGAACCCGAGATCCGACATTTTGCTTCATCCCTTCCGTCGCTCCACATCCCGTTGCTTTATCGTCTCCATGGTGGACGCTCGCCGCACTCGCGCTGAGCGCCGGGCTGCCCTCGCCGCCTGCATTGCTCAGATGGCTCCCGTCGGCGGGCCACCCCGTCGTTCTCCGTCGCCTACCGCCACCGGCCCGGCGGGGAACGAGCAGCAAGCATCCTCCCTGCACCCCTCGGTGCGGCGGGACGGCCGCACCGCCACTCCATCGCTGACCCCGGCCGGTTCATCATCCCACGCTCGTCACGCTCCCGTGGACGCGCAGGCCGCTCTGTGCATGGTGCGCGAGCTCCTGTGCTACCGCCCCGTCGACGACCTCTACGAGGACTGGCTCGACCGCATCGCCGAGCTTGTTAGCGCCGTAGGGGGCTCCCCTGCGCCATCCCCCTCGCTGCCTCGCCCTCCGCCAGCCGCGGGCGGCGTGGCCCATGGAGCGCCTCCACCACCTCTGCCCCAAGATGGAGTCTTGGCGCCCAGGCGCGCGGCCCATGGCGCGACCTGCCGCATCCGGCACCCGCGCAAGAAGAAAGAAGCTGCCAAGAAGTCCCTCGGCCACGAGAAAACGCCCCCATGCTCCCTGCGCCACCACGGCAAGACCGTGTGCCGCCTGCGGCGGTGGTGCGCGGACCCCATCAAGGACAAGTTCTCCACCAGTGCAGAGTCCCGGTGACCACGGCAGGCTGCCGCACCTTCACCCCTGAGCTGCGTAGCATCGCTTGGCCGGGCAAGTTCAAGCCGGATCTGCCTCCTCGCTATGACGGCACCCCCGACCCTGCGGAGTACCTGCAGCTCTACGAGCTGAGCATCGAGGCGGCCAACGACGACAAGAAAGTCATGGTGAACTTGTTCCCCATGGCTCTCAAGGATGGTGCCCACTCCTAGCTCCTGAACCTGCCTCCAGGCTTGATCTCCTCCTGGAACGAGATGCGCAACCATTTCGTTGCCAACTTCCAGGGCACTCGCGACCGCCCACCGGTTGCGGGTGACCTACACCGCGTCAAGCAACAACCAGGAGAGACCCTCCAGAAGTAGATCCAGTGCTTCAACAACGTTTGCTTCAAGACCCCCAAGGTGACGGACAAGGTCATCATCTCCACGTTCTCCGATGGCGTCCACGACGTCAATATGAAGGAGGAGCTCGCCATCCACGAGGAGCTGTGCATGTCTCTGGAGCTGTTCAACCTGGCGACCAAGCGCGCAAGAGCTGAGGAGGGGCGCCTCTCCCTCCTCAAGCTCCCGGCTGCGGACCCGGAGGAGAAGAAAGCGAAGGCCAAAGATGTGAAGCACAAGGGAGCAGCCATGCTCGCGACGGAGCCGGACACAAAGCGCGGCAGGGACCATCCCGAGTCATCCAAGAGCAGCCGACCGTTCTGCGCCTTCCATAACCTGCATAGCCACAACACTAGCGACTGTCAAGAGCTCAGAGCCATTCGAGAAGGACGCTTCGGTGACGCTAGGATGACCGTGGCCCGCGCCAGGAGTGGCGCGACCGGCCACATGAGGACCGCTGGCAGGATCAGTCTCGCGAGGGCGCCTGGAGAGATCAGCCTCATGAGGATCCTCCTCAGGGCAACGCCGGTCTCCCTCCACTACCGCCACCACCAAGAAGGAATGATGACCACCATCAGGACGAGGGGGCTAGGGGCTTCCAGGAGTCGCGTGCCATCGCCTGCATCTTGGGCGGAGCTCAAGCCCCAGCCTCACAGCGTATCTTCAAATAGTTCGCTCATGAAGTGAATGCAGTCCTCCCCAAGCTCGAGGCCACGCGCCCGCTCAGATGGTCCAAGTGCGCCATCACGTTTAGCTCGACAGATCAGCGCAATTGCGCAGCTACCGCGGGCGCCCTCCCGATGCTCTTTTCACCAGTCATTAGCAACGTGCAAGTTACCAAGACTCTCATCGATGGCGGCACGGGGCTGAACATCCTGTCCGTCGACACGTTCGACAACCTCCAAGTGTCATATGATCAGCTTCAGCCCACCAAGCCTTTCTCAAGAGTGACCGACGGCTCCACCACCCCGATCGGGCAGGTCTCCCTCCCCGTCACCTTCGGACAGCGCGACAACTACCTCACCGAGCTCATCGACTTCGACGTCGCCCACATCCGTCTTCCATACAATGCCATCCTCGGGTATCCGGCCCTGGCCAAGTTCATGGCCGTGACGCACCATGGCTACAATGTCCTCAAGATGCCAGGAAGCGGCGGGATCATCACAGTCTCCTGCAAAGAAAGAGATGCGGTGTGCTCCCTCGAGCGCGCCTTCCAAGCAGCGTCAATCGAAGACCCTGGCAACAATGCAGCTCGGTACCCTCCTGAGGTCGTCCCCAAGAACAAGAAGCAGGTACTCCATGCCGGACCTCAGGAGGGCAGCGCCGCAAGTGGCACCTCGTCAGGATCAGCACCCGCACCTGGGGCGCCTCCCTCTGTCGCATAGGAAGGCGCGCCCGGTGCCCTCCTTGGGCAGGGCTTGGGGGCTCTCTTATGGAGGGCCTCAGACCTTGCCAACGCCACGAGAGAGGTGCTGAGGCACCACTTGGAGGCGTGTTTCATGGCGCGTCTCCCTCAGGAGGACACTAGGCAAGGAGCTCCCGACGCTCAGGAGTTCATCACCAAGGTATCTCAAGAGCTTCAGGAAGCAAGAGCAATACCCGGCGACCGCCGGCCACCTAGCGTTGCTCCCCACCCAGGCGAGGGTGGTGAGCTGCGCGTCTGCATCGACATACCAGGGCTCAACCGAGCCGCATCTCAGGAGCGCTTCTAGCCTTCGCGTGTTGGGCGCTGCGAAGGTCCACCTCACAGCTACGTTCGTATGCCGTTCGGCCTGCCGAGCGTGGTTGCTGCCTTCCAGCGCAACCTACAGAGCGTCATGGCGGGTCAGGAGGCCAGGCACTACGCCGTCCTAACGGAGATGGAGACAGTCCTCAAGGAACCGCCTGGACCCCCAGAGCCTCCCGAGGCTCAGGGCCCAAGTGGCTCGTGAGGGGCAACCCCTTCGCCGCGTACCTTCAGCTACCTCAACACCCCTTCATCAATGGAACCAGGTGACATTTTCCAAGTTCATTTAGCTGGGAGCGCCCAGGGGGCTGCATTATTCCCAGGCCATGTGGGTCCGTCCCTGTGGCGTGTATCCCTTCTTTTTTATGTCTTTAGCTTACCTTGCTGGGGGCGCCCCTTGGGATGCATCATCCCCAAGCCGCCCGAGCTGGACCCAGTGGCGCGTATCGTTCATGCATTTACCTGAGCTAGTTTGCCTTCCATGCTTAATCTATCTATGATTATCACCTGCTTGATTGTCGCCCACCGCGGGAGCCGCGCGCCAGTCGTCTTTCTTCAGGACCCTTCACGTGAGAGGGTTAGGCACGGCGTTTGTGCTCGGGTCCGTCCCTACAGCGTCGCTAAATCCAATGGTTGAGCCCTGTCTGGCGGGCCGGCCCCGTTCACATCACCTCCTGGGGCCGTTGGTTCTTGGCTTTCTCACTTGATAACCTCAGGAGATTCGTTCAGCGCAGGTTGTCTGACCAACTCGCAGGATCAACATAGTGAACAAGAATCAAGACCAGGCGCAACCCTCCTTGAGGTAGGGCCTCCTGAGTCCCGCGCTGGCTCACGAGTGCCCAGACATACCTCGTCTAGCCCTGCTGTGCAAGCCACGTGTCAGGGCAGGGTTGTACACGCCCCGGGGGCTCTCCGCAGTAGGGAGTCCCCTCCCACATACCAGTGGAAGCACCATGCTCCGCGCTGGCAGTCAACATTGCCGAGGAGTGGCTATGCCCGTGCAAGTGCGGAAGCGCCATGGTGCGTCCTGGTGATAAACAACTGAGGGCGGTCTCACGGCCGTATCAACCTCAGGGAGCCTCCGGGCTCGGTGTCTGGCCTCAACGCAACGCCTCCCCTCGGGAAAGCCGCGCGAGGGGGCTGGGCACGGGGGCTGCACTCGGGTCACGCCCAAGCGTACGCCACCCCGCCAGGTCCCTCGGACCTGGTCGTCGCGCGCCCTCCCAAGCGGAGCTAAGGTATGAAGGTCGTTTGAACGTCAAGGGGGACTCCTGAGCATCGCGACTCAGGAGCCTAACTGATCACGTAGCACCTCACTCCTTGGCCCGTCCTGGTGATCTGGTCGGACCAATGGCCGTTGAGGTATGCGCGGGGTCGGGCCCTGCCGACGTAGAACACAAGACCTACCATTGCATCTCCTTTCCACAAGCTGTTTGCGCATCAAGGGGGACTCCTGAGCATCGCGACTCAGGAGCCTAACTGACCACGTAGCCCCTCACTCCTTTGACCGTCCTGGTGATCCGGTCGGCCTAACGGCGGCTGAGGTATGCGCGGGGTCAGGCTCTGCCGACGTAGAACGTAAAGCAAATGGGAAGGAAATCGCAAAATCTCAAAGCAAATATTACAAGACATATTGTTCTCCGAATATCAAACACAAGTTTGAACACCTCCACGAGGCACGCTACATGTTGCAGGAGTTTCAACGGGAAAGGAGCCGCAAGCCAATCGTCCCTTGATACCGCCGGCACTTGCAAGAGGTGCCCCCTCCTGGGTGGCGTCGCCTTCACCTGCACCACCGGTCGAAGGCGCGGGGGCGAAGGCGTCGAACTTCTCCAGCAGGGCTTCCACCTGGCCTTTCACAGCTCCGGTGGTGGCTGAGAAGTGTTCATCAGCCACGGGCTCCAGCGGCTTGTCAAGGCGGGCGGCAGGATCGCGAAGATGGAGGTGGCTGAAGACGTGCGTCAGCGCGGCTGAAGAAAGGACGCGAGCCTCTGCCTCTGCCATGGGGCTGATGCCGCGCACGACTTCCTCAAGCGCCTCGACCAAGTAGGGAAGCAGATCCAAGTGCTCGGGGGCATCGTCACCCACAGCACAAGCTCGCGCGAGGAGTCTGTGGCGTGGACTCCAGGGGCGGCGACGTGCGCCACCGCGGCACGGCGACCATGGCCACGACGCGTGCACCGACGCTAGTTGCCTCTCCCTCCTAAGCCCCCGGCTTGGGTGTACAGGGGTAACAGATACCCGGGAGGAGGCCGCTCGTACCAAGGCCTCATCACCACCTGCATCATTGCCTCGTCGCGGTGGTGGGCCGGCCTCTTCTTCGGCGGAGCGATACCAGCCCGTCGAGGAGAGTCTTTCCTTCCTCCGCCATGGAAAACCTTCGAATGGGTGCCATTGGTGTCGGCAACGGCGCGAGGAGGGAGAAGCAAGCAAAATGGGAAGAGATGGGAGACGGGGGCTCCGCCCCCTCCCATTTATAGCAGGAGAAGGCCAACCAGCGCCCCCACGATCACAGGTAATGATGGTTTTTCCTTGCATGTCGCAGGCACTTGTCAAGTCAGGTTGTTGCCGAGGCAGTGTGGGGAAGCGGAGACGCCCACGTCCAATCAACTGCCACGTGTCGACCAAGGCCGCGGGCTATTGGGGCTCGCGACGCTCCACACTTGACCATTGGCTTCGCCTCGAAGCCAAGCCCGAGCGCACCTTGGGCTTGGGGGCTACTGTCGGCGTTCTAGGAACGGGCGTCCCCGGACTTTCCTGCTTGCAGCCCACGGCGTGGCTCTGCGAGCGGGCCCGTACGGCACATCTTCACCAACAAGCACTCAAGACCCTCGCGAGGGGCCAAGCCTCGTGAGGCAGACGACACAAGACCTCCTTGGGAGCGCCCTCACCAGGCTGGCTCTCAAGGTGCGGAGAGTTCAAGGCAAGGCAAACCTCGCGAGGTTTCAGTGACGTGAGCCATGACGATCAAGATCAGGCAGGCGCCAGGCGGGCGCCAGCGCGCACAGTGTTCTTGTTTGCTCTTTGGTACTAAGGAAGCAAGCGCAGGCGCGGAGTACCAAGGCGTCAAGCAAAGGTTTCCATATCAGTGCAATGAGACCAAGACCAGCAGGACGGAAAGACGGAGGTCACCATGGAGCCCAAGGCGGCGTCACCACTAGAGCCTTTTGCAGGCGAAGACTTCTTTTGTCAGGATAAGCTATACTAGCTATCCCCTTTCAAATTGGCCGTTGTTGGCTCCCTTCCCGCTCAATATTTTGGGAGAGGACCAGGGCCTCTATAAATAGGACTAGCCACCACCATAGCTAGAGGGGGATCCGAACAACCACAAGCTCACCAAGCACAAGAACACCTCTCCTCAGGAGGCTGTTCTTCCCCTTGTACTGTTCATCCTTAGCCCAAGAGGCAATCCACCACACCACACTGGAGTAGGGTATTACACCACAACGGTGGCCCGAACTAGTATAAATCTTGTGTCCTTTGTGTTGCAAGTTCGTCAAGTTTTCCCTTGAGATCTTAGCGAAGCTAGGATGTGGACTGGTAGGGGGAGATCTTCGCGCGCACCCAAGTGTTTGAACCTTGAGGGTTTTGCCGGAACCCGAGATCCGACAGTGAGATAATGTGTAATAACAGCCCATAAGTTTGAAACATTTAAAATGTTCAAAGAATTTTAGAACGAAGTTGAGAATCATCGTGGCAAGAAGATTAAATTTCTATGATCTGATCATGGAGGAGAATATCAGAGCCATGAGTTTAGAAAACATTTATGTGACTGTGGAATCATCTCACAACTTACTCATCTAGGAACTCTACAGAGAAACGGAGTACCTGAAAGGCGTAACCAAACTTTTTTGGACATGGTTAGGTCAATGATGTCATTTACTGATTTGCCTTTATCATTTTGGGGTTATGCACTTGAAACAACAACATATACATTAAGCATAGCACCGTCTAAGTCGGTAGAGACGACACCATATGAGTTATGGAATGGGAAGAAACCCAATTTGTCGCATCTCAATATTTGGGGTTGCGATACTTATGTAAAACGTTTGCAGCCAAATAAGCTCGACCCCAAAGCAGACAAATGTTACTTTGTAGCTTATCCCAAAGAAATAATTGGGTATTCCTTCTACCAAAAGTCTGAAGACATAGTGTTTGTCACCAAAAATGGACACTTTCTCAAGAAGGAGTTTCTACCTAAAGAAGTAAGTGGGAGGAAAGTATAGCTCGATGAGATTACTGAATCTCCAGAAGTGAGGACTGGTGAAACAGAATTTGTTCCAAAGATTGTCCACGCAACTGAAATAGAAGTTACTAAACCAGTTTTAGAAACTCTAGTTAAGACTGTAACTGAACCACGTAGATCATCAAGGGTTATTGAACCTC
This sequence comes from Triticum urartu, assembly GCF_003073215.2. NCBI lineage: Eukaryota > Viridiplantae > Streptophyta > Magnoliopsida > Poales > Poaceae > Triticum > Triticum urartu. Next base: position 455,919,737 of record NC_053022.1, read on the forward strand.
TTGAGTGGTTTCACAATGAAATATTCATCTTAGAGGAAGATGAACCTGCACATTACAAGGAAGCGATGGCGGCGCCCAGATCAAAAGAATGGGTCAAAGCCATGCAATCCAAAATGGAGTCCATGTACGAAAATCAAGTTTGGCACTTGATGAAGCTATGTACCTAGGGTAGGGTCATGAACCTGACCTAGACATCCTCCCCTAGGACAGCACCCTAAAGCCAGGATCATTCAAAGAGTACCATTATCCACTTGACCATAGACGTTCCACTCGGAAGAATCAATGTCACTCGACCATCGCAGAAGTCACTCGACGAGCAGAAGAGCTAGAGTCACTCTGCATGAACAATGGTCGAGCATTTACTTGTAGGCTTAATTGTCATTTATTGCACCTAAATACATGCGTTACCAGTAACGTCTCCATCTTTATGTACCTTAAACCCTTTGTAACTGAGGGCAAGAGGGGTTTGGCGAACTCTATATAAGCCACCCCCCTCCTCAGGGACGAGGGTTCGCACCCCCGGTAACTCACATGCATATAATCCAGTCGACCGCCTCCGGGCTTCGAGACGTAGGGCTGTTAGTTCCTCCGAGAAGGGCCCGAACTCGTAAAACTCGTGTGTACAACTCCTCCATAGCTAGGATCTTGCCTCTACACCCCTACCCCCCCCCCCCATTCTACTGTCAGACTTAGAACCACGACAGTTGGCGCCCACCGTGGGTCAGGTTTCTTAGCGACTTGTTGGAGAAGTTGCAATTTTCCCGATCCGCATCAACATGGTTTCACGCGGAGGTTTGGCCGAGGGCCATGAGATCCGTCTCGGCGCGCTCGTGTTCATCGCCGACGACTCTGCTTGGCTCCAAGAAGCGCCACTTGACGTCGAGGCGCTCCCTGTCCGCGGGGCAACGCACTTTCGCGCGTGCGTCCGTGGCGTCCTCCTACGGCAGCCGTCGACTCGGTATCGGTCGGCTCCTGTACTGACCTCCCTCCCCGCAGCCCGCCGGAGCAAGCGTTCCGGTCGATCGAGGCTTCAGCAGTGGGTGAGGCATGCGGTGGCTGGCCAGTCGGCCACCCCCCAAGTCGCGGCAATCGAGCTCGATGAAACTCTCTACGGCCTGTTCAACCTGTCGACTGGCTCCGTAGAAACTGCATCCGAGTGCGATAGCAGCGACCCCGCGACAGAAGTTTTGATGGTCAATGGACCACGCAGCCCTGCTGGCTTCACTCGTGAAGATGGAGGCGACGGGGCCGGCGATCTGTCATGTGTTCACGAAGAGTACCGCCCCGAACCCCTCTCTTCGGAGCGGAGGGAAGAACTTCGCCGCCGGAACATGGATGCGCTTCACACTCTTATCGTTGGAGAAACCCCTGAGGCTCAGGCCTTGGAGGAGGCGCGCCTAGCCAACTTGGCTGAGCGCACTCGACTGGAGAACCTCCAGCGCGCACTCGACGAGCGTGCTCGGCAGTGTATCCCCGAGTCCAGTCGACGCCAACTTTTCCCGCCTTCGACTCAGGTATACCGAACTCCGATCCAAAATCTCGCAGCTGCGGCCCGAATAGCGGAGTCAATCCAACCTTCCCAGTCAAAAGCTGGTCGAGGTCTGGTGCAGATCCGGGCTTTGCTCCATGCGGCGGGAGAGCAGAATACAGCAGTATCTCAGTCGCGGAATAGGGTCCATAGCAGATTCGTGGTTGCAGACATAGTCCAGACGGCTCATAGCCCGAGATCGCCCCCGAGGCGTGAAGGACGTGAGGACCGGCGAGATCAGTACAGAAACCGCGAGCAGCATGATCACCGACTCGATCACGATGATCGTCGTCGAGTGCCCACGCCTCCCCAAGGAGTGGGTCATACGTGCCTCGGCAGCATGATGACAGACGTCCTCACAGTGGTGGGCGAAGAATTCCAGTCGACCCCAGGGAGTCGGGATTTGATGCGAGATCTATTCTCGTTCAGGGTCTGGTCGACAGAAACAGAGCTCACAGAGAGGGTCACGACAGAGATTTCCCAACCAGCAGCAGGGTACATGTCTCGGGTCCAGAGTGCTTCAGCAGAGCCATCAGGGCTGCGGTGATTCCACCCAACTTCAGGTTGGCGACTGGAGTCAGTAAGTTCACTGGCGAGTCCAAGCCTGACACTTGGCTTCAGATTATCGATTGGCTGTACAGATTGGTGGTGGCAACGATGAAGTGGCCATGAAGCACCTTCCTTTGATGTTGGAGGGCTCGGCCAGAGCGTGGTTGAATCAGTTAGCACCTAGTAGTATTTATACTTGGGAAGATCTTGCCCAAGTATTTGTCAGAACATTTGAAGGTACCTGCAAACGGCTAGCAGGGCTAACAGAATTGCAGTGTTGCATTCAGAAACCGAATGAAACTTTGAGAGATTATATCTAGAGATGGATCATGTTGCACCACACGGTGGAGAATGTGTCGGATCACCACGCAATTTGTGCCTTCAAAGAAGGCGTTAAGTATCGGGAGTTGAACCTGAAATTCGGTCGGACAGGAGATATGACTCTGACTCTGATGATGGAGATTGCCACCAAGTATGCCAATGGTGAAGAAGAAGACCGACTCCAGAGTGGCAAGCACAAAACAGTCGCCCACGAAACCGGAGGAGGGAACTCCAGTCGGAAGCAGAAGCGCAAGGCCGAGCCAGCCGCTCCTGGTGAAGCCTTAGCCGTGACGCAAGGAAAGTTCAAAGGGAAACCCAAAGGGCCGTGGAACCCCAATAAAGTAAAAGATCAAGATGGAAATGATGTGCTAGATTTACCATGCCACATTCACACCAAAAAAAATGAAGAGGGTAATTTCATTTACCCAAAGCATACCACTCGACAGTGTCGACTCCTAATCCAGCAATTCCAAGAGAAGCAGCCCAAGGAAAAGGAGAAGGAATCAGACAAAGTTGAGGACGAGGAGGAGGACGATGATGGTTACCCCCACGTCAATTCCACTTTGATGATTTTTGCTGACGTTGAGAGTAAGAGTCGACTGAAAGTCATCAACAGAGAAGTGAACATGGTCGCTCCGGTGACACCCAGTTATTTGAAGTAGTCTCAGACTGCCATTACATTCGACCAGTCCGATCACCCAGCACACATAGCCACTCCTGGGAGGCAAGCGCTGGTGGTCGACCCAGTAGTCGAAGGCACTCGATTGACTAAGGTTCTGATGGATGGTGGCAGTGGTCTGAATATACTATATGCAAAGACGTTGTAAGGATTGGGCATTCTGATGTCTAGACTCAACGAAAGTAATATGAGTTTCCATGGAGTTATTCCTGGCAAGAAGGCCGCGTCACTCGGTCAGATCGCCCTTGATGTAGTTTTCGGTGATTCCAAGAATTACCGCAAAGAAAAGTTGACATTTGAAGTTGTGGATTTCTAGAGTGCTTATCATGCTATTCTAGGCAGGCCAGCTTATGCACGTTTTATGGCTCGACCATGTTACGTGTACCTCAAATTGAAGATGCCTGGTCCTAAAGGGGTGATCACTATCACTGGCAGTCGAAAGAAGGAAGAAGAGTGCTTCTAGAAGGGCTCAAAGATCGCCGATGCACAGATGGCAGTAGTGGAGTTGCAGGAGTATCAAAAAAATGCAGATCCGAGTGATTTGTTGCGAGCTAAGAAGCCTGCCACTGATTCAGCATTCCAGTCGTCTGGTGAAATGAAGCCGATTCATATTCATCCAACGGATCCCAATGCTGCTCCGACTCACATTTCAACAACACTCGACTCCAAATAGGAAGAAGCGCTCATCCAGTTCCTCCGTGAGAACTGGGACATCTTCGCATGGAAACCTTCTGACATGCCAGGTGTTCCCAGGGGACTGGCTGAGCATCGTTTGCAAGTCGACCCAAAGGTGAAACCAGTCAAAGAACATCTTCGACGGTCCGTCGTACAAAAGAGGAAGGCAATCGGTGAAGAAGTGGCTCGGCTTCTGGCAGCTGAGTTTATCTGAGAGATTTACCACTCCGAGTGGTTAGCCAAAGTTGTCATGGTCCCAAAGAAGGACGGCTCACTTCGCATGTGCATCGACTTCAAACATATCAATCGGGCCTGCCCGAAAGAGCACTTTCCTCTCCCTCACATCGACCAAATAGTCGACTCGAAGAAGGTTGCTAAAGCTTGTTTATGGGATTTATATGACCACGAATAAGGTTGCACATTACTTCTCTCATCACTCCATTACAGTCGTCAATGACGCTCCATTATCAGAGATTCTGAACAATAGAGATGCAACTGGTCGAGTGGCGAAGTGGGCGATTGAACTCCTTCCCTTAGATATCAAGTTCGAGGCAAAGAAAGCTATCAAGTCCCAAGCAATAGCAGATTTCCTCGCCGAGTGGATTGAACAACAACTGCCGACTCAAGTTTACTCGGAGCACTGGACCATGTTCTTTGATGGTTCCAAGATGTTGAATGGTTCCGGTGCTGGGGTGGTACTGGTATCCCCCCGAGGAGACAAGCTTAGATATGTCCTCTAGATTCACTTTGTTCCTCCAATAACGAAGCAGAATATGAAGCACTCTTGTATGGGTTGCGTATGGCCATCTCACTCGGTGTCCGTCGCCTCATGGTCTATGGTGACTCAGATTTGGTAGTCAATCAAGTGATGAAGGAGTGGGACGTCAGAAGCCCAGCCATGACTGGTTACTGCAACGCGGTGAGGAAGTTGGAAAAGAAGTTTGAGGGGTTTGAGCTCCATCATGTACCCCGATTGAAAAATCAAGCAGCAGATGATTTAGCAAAGATAGGCTCCAAGAGAGAAGCTATTCCCAGTAATGTGTTCCTGGAGCATATTCATGCACCTTCAGTTCAAGAAGATACCTTTGCTGAAGAGCCCCCGCAGCCTAGGAGTGTCATAGATCCGACTGAAGTCTAGGCCCCAGCCGTGGTCGACTTTATCATGGAGGTGTTGGTCATCACTCCCGACTGGACAGTGCCATACATTGCATATATCCTTAGGAAAGAGCTCCCAGATGATGAAGAAGAGGATCGACAGATCGTCCATCGATCCAAGGCCTTTACTGTAATAAGAGGACAACTGTTCAGAGAAAGTGCAACTGGCGTCAGCCAGAAATGCATAACACTAGAAGAAGGCCGAGTGATCCTCCACAACATCCATTCGGGGACCTGTGGTCACCATGCGTCCTCTCGGACCATCGTGGCTAAAGCATACCGAGCTGGATTTTATTAGCCACGAGCAAATGAAATGGCGAAATATATAGTCGACAGATGTGAAGGCTGCCAGTTCTACTCCAATATGTCGCTTAAACCTGCATCAGCCCTGAAGACCATTCCACTCATCTGGCCCTTTGCTGTTTGGGGATTGGACATGGTTGGTCCACTTAGGACTGGTAGGAGCGGCTTCACTCATGTGCTTGTAGCAATCGACAAGTTTACCAAATGGATCGAAGCCAAGCCTATTAAGAATCTCGAAGCTAGTACTATTGTCAGCTTCATCAGAGAGTTGATTTTCAGATATGGGGTTCCGCACAGCATCATCACTGACAACGGATCGAACTTCGATTCTGATGAGTTCAGAACCTTCTGCGCCTCATAAGGCACACGAGTCGACTATGCTTCAGTCGCCCACCCCCAGTCGAATAGACAAGCGGAAAGAGCAAATGGCCTGATTCTCAAAGGACTGAAACCCCGACTGATGCGAGATCTCAAGCACGCAGCGGGCGCCTGGGTTGATGAACTTCCATCAGTTCTCTGGGGATTGAGGACAACTCCCAATCGGTTGACTGGTCGAACTCCATTTTTCTTGGTCTATGGGGCTGAAGCTATTCTACCAAGTGACTTGCTTCATAATGCGCCATGAGTTGAGCTCTTCTCTGAAGATGAAGCAGAACAAGCTCGGCAAGACATAGTTGACCTCCTAGAGGAGGAAAGAGAGATGGCCTTGATCCGGTCAACCATTTATCAGCAAGACTTGTGTCGATTCCACGCTAGACACGTGCAGGGTCGAGCCTTTCAAGAGGGAGACTTGGTTCTTCGAGTGGATCAGCAGAAACCACACAAGCTCGCCCCAGCTTGGGAAGGTACCTTCATTGTCACCAGAGTGCTCCACAATGGAGCATACCACCTTTACTGTGTCGAGCATAAGAAGGACGAGCCACGGGCTTGGAATGCGGAGCTGCTCCGCCCTTTTTATACTTAAGTACTCGTTCGAATAAAATGTAATAAGAAATACCTTTGTAATTTGTTTATCAAAGACAAGAGCTTTACAGTCCTCTTGAACGATTGTTGTTGCTTTTATTTGTGTCTAAAATCCCCCAGTGGGTGACTTAGCTATGAATCCGTTTCGCCTAAGTTCAAAAGAAAATCCTACCGAGTGGTGAGCAAGCCTCTCACTCGGAGGCTTTGCTGCGAATCCGTTTCGCCTAAGTTTAAAAAAGCCTACCGAGTGGTGAGCAACCCTCCCACTCGGAGGCTTAGCTGCAGTCCAGTACTCGCCTAAGTTTAAAAAATTCTACCGAGTGGTGAGAAAGCCTCTCACTCGGGGGCTTAGATACAGTCCAGTACTCGCCTAAGTTTGTAAAATCCTACTGAGTGGTGAGCAACCCTCTCACTCGGGGGCTTAGCTGCAATCCAATACTCGCCTAAGTTTGTAAAATCCTACCGAGTGGTGAGCAACCCTCTCACTCGGGGGCTTAGCTGCAGTCCAGTACTCGCCTAAGTTTATAAAATCCTACCGAGTGGTGAGCAACCCTCTCACTCGGAGGCTTAGTTGCAGTCCAGTACTCTCCTAAGTTTGTAAAATCCTATCGAGTGGTGAGCAACCCTCTCACTCGGGGGCTTAGCTGCAGTCCAGTACTCGCCTAAGTTTATAAAATCCTATCGAGTGGTGAGCAACCCTCTCACTCAGAGGCTTAGCTGCAGTCCAGTACTCGCCTAAGTTTGTGAAATCCTATCGAGTGGTGAGCAACCCTCCCACTCGAGGGCTTGGCTGGAGTCCAATACTCACCTAAGTTTAAAAAATCCTACCAAGTGGTGAGAAACCCTCCCACTCGGAGGCCTAGCTGCAGTCCAGTACTCGCCTAAGGTTTAAAGTCTGTCCCTATCCGCAAGGACGACGAGGTGCTGGTCGACAGCGGCCCTCTCCTCCGAGCTATGCCACAAGTACAACGTACGCTCCATCCCCATCCACAAGAACGACGAGGTGCAGGTCGACCGCGGCCCTCTTCTCCGAGCTACGCCACAAGTACAACATACGCTCCATCCCTATCCGCAAGGACGACGAGGTGCGGGTCGACCGCGGACCTCTTCTCTGAGCTACGCCACAAGTACAACGTATGCTCCATCCCTATCCGCAAGGACGACGAGGTGCAGGTCGACTGCGACCTCTTTCTCCGAGCTACGCCACAAATACGACGTGCGCCCCATCCATGTCCGCAAGGACCATGAGGCGCAAGTCGATTGAACTCTCCACTTCAGGGCTACATCCCAAAGAGCAAATTCCATGTGAAGGCAAATGCAAACATATTCAGAAATAAACCAAGTTCAGATAGATCCTAAAAATTCCAGGCGACGGATCAAAAGTATTCGAGCATCAAGCCCGAAGGAGTTTAATGGTTACAGCAACCACTCGGCATCCCGAGGAAAATTTAAGGAAAGTTTAAATCTCAAAGTCTGTTCATTCGGCAGGAGGAGGGCTGGCAGGTTCAACGAATTCGTCCAAGGCGATTCCATCTGCAATCCGAGTGGCAGCAGCTATGAAAGTCTCCATAAAGGACTGGAAATCATGCCTTTTGGTTTTGGCGACCTTGATCGCCGCTAGCTTGTCTTCGCGAGCTTCCTTGCAGTGGACTCTTACCAAGGACAACGCCACGTCAGCACCACACCGGGCAGAGGAATTCTTCCATTCTTGCACTCGACCTGGGACCTCGTTGAGGCAAGCCAGCAGAGACTCGAGGTCATTTTGAAGCGTCGCCCTTGGCCAGAGTGATGAGTCGATCCGTGAAACTGCCACCTTCAGATGAGCGAGGTAACTTGTCACACTGGCGACACGAGATTCCAGTCGAAGCACATTCATGGCAGCCTCGTCGCCGACTGGAGAAGCAATAGGGTCCAAATCCGTCTCGATCCGTCCAGTTTCCTCGTCAAAGTTTTGGCAGAATTCTGCAGTCAAAGAGTTAGTGAGTCGATTGGACAGGATTAACTCGCAAGCAGTAAAGCAGTCGGATTAAAAGGAGTACCTTCCAGCATAAGATAGAGCTTCTTGGCAAGAGTTCTCAGATAAGCTTCCACGTCATTTCCCTTGCGAGTCGCGGATTCCAGCTTCTCATTTAGAGCCATCTTATCCTTCTTCAGACGAGTTACCTCTCGGTTGGATTCAGTGAGAGAGGACTTCAGCTTGCTTACTTCTTCTTCCAGCACTCTGACCGAAGCCAGCTTCTGGTCCACAAGGGCAATCTTATCGTGAGCCTCCTTCTGCGCAGCTGCAAGGTCCAAGTCTTTCTTTTCCAGAGCCAACCTCATTTTCTCTGCAAAATAAGCAATCGGGTCAAGCAAGAGCTCGAAGAAATATTTTAAAAAGGACGATCGACGTGAACAGTCGACAGGCAGTTACCTTCCATACCAGCAGCTTCATCTTGAGCTTTCTTCAACTTTTGTTTGGCCAGCTCCAAGTCAAGGCTAAGTTTCCTCTGCTTCTCCTCAAATTCGACGAACTTAGAAATGAGATTACAAGATTTCTGCAGAATACAAAAGACATGTCAATCGACAAGATCAAAGATTATTTACTTTCGAGTGAATAAAACTTAAAAGTTTGCTCAAACCCCAGCCGACTGCCCGCAGTCGACCGCGGTCTCGGGGACTACACCCAACGGGTGCACTTGGCGTGCCCCCACTAATTCAGACCCCACTCGACCGGTCCGCCCGGGTCGAGTTTAAAAAAATAAGAGAGAAGAAAGAGAAAAGAACTATTCAGACCCCGGCCGACTGCCAGCAGTCGACCGCGGTCTCGGGGACTACACCCAGTGGGTGCACTTGACGTGCCCCCACTGGTTCAGATCCCACTCGACCGGTATGCCCGGGTCGAGTGGAAGAAAATAAAGTAAAAAGTACTCAGACCCCAGTCGACTGCCCGCAGTCGACTGCGGTCTCGGGGACTACACCCAGTGGGTGCACTTAGCATGCCCCCACCGGTTTAGATCCCACTCGCCCAGGCCGAGTGGAAGAGCGCAAATACCAAAGACAACAGAACACCCAGTGGGTGTACAGATTCGACGCAAAACAATAAGAGATTGTATGAAAGAAAATATTTCAGGTAGCATATCCTAATAGAACAAGGTCAGTCGAAAGCCAACTTACCTGGACATTGGCCCGAAGAGCCGCGCTGGCATCGTAAGCAGCCTGGATGTTCTTGTGCACCGTCTTCATCCGCTCCATCATCACGTTAGCCTGACGGATAGCCTCCGCAGCGGCGTCCGACTGGCTTTTGGGAACATGATAGTTGCTGAAGAAAGGGGCAGACGGCCCAGATGCGGCATCTTGGAGATCCGAGACATGGGGTTGGGCGGATGAAGGAAACACTGGTACAATCGACGATGCAGGGCGCTCACTCGGCAATGGGACAGCAAAAGTTACAGAAGCCTCACCTGCATCTTCAGGTTGTTGAACAGTTGGTTCCGTCATTAGCCCCGGCTGAGATGTCTTGCCAGCCGCTACTTTTTTGTTCTTTCTGGGCCTCGGGGCCACATCTTCATCATCATCCGGAAGCTCGATAATGTTGGGTGGGGCTGCAAATAAATCAGTCGACCCCAAGTGAATCGCCAAAATTTGATCGACCAAATAATAAAGAACAAGATCATGGGAATTTTTCCTGGGTTGGAGGTAACCGCGACTTCCATTTCCTCGTCTCGGTATTGGCGGGAAGAAGTTCCAGAGGTAGCAACACTGCAAATGTCAACTTTCAGTCGATTATGTTCTGTTGCTCGAGTCGACCAAAAGATCGGGTCAGATGATTACCCAGAGATGGTGGGAATGGTCACTTTGATTCTGGGAAAAGCCTTCGATGGTTTGGAGGATGTGGCCTTCAATAGTTTCGGTGCAGGAGGCAGCACAGTCTTGAGCTGTTTCGGTCCCTTCTCAGTCGGCACAGGAGAAGACGTCCGAGGGCGCTTTGAAGACTGCCCGGTCGGTGCGGCCACCAGATCATGGGTGTTTGCCGGGTCGTGAACGTGCTTGGACCTCCTTTCTCTGTGAGGAGGCGAGTCGACCTCTTCTTCGTCACTTGGGTCGTCGCTCTCCTCGTCCTCCTCTGCATCCAAGTGCCACTCGCCACTCTCGCCCCCGCTCGCCCCTTCCTCGACATTTTGCTCCTGCACTCCATTGGGCATCGAGTACATATCAATAAGAGCCTGAAAAGACAATGAACAAAAGAAATACAGTCAACCGTCAACAAGATGTTACATAGTGAATCAAGAAGATACTCGACAAAGCAGAATCGTACCTGTTCCGGCTGGCGCAAATGGTCGAATGGAACCACCCTCCTTGACCCCCGGGGATTATCCTTGTTGCCGATAATACCTCTCAGCCACTTCTCCACTGTGTCCTTGCTAACATCCTCCAGGTGGATCCGAGTGGAATCCTCAAGTCCCGAGCACATCCACATCGGATGGTCACGGGCTTGGAGTGGTTGGATGCGTCGACTGAGGAAGACCTCCAGCAGGTCCATACCAGTCACTCCGTCGCAGACAAGTTGGACGACCCGCTCGACCAACACCTTCACCTACACCTTCTCTTCCGGGATCACTCTCAAGGAGGAGGGCTTCTCCACTCGAGCCATGGAAAAGGGGGGAAGTCCAGTCGACTGACCCGGGGTCAGCTGGTCCTTGCAGTAAAACCAGGTCGACTGCCAGCCCCGGACCGAGTCGGGAAGGATCATAGCTGGGAAGGTGCTCTTGTTCCTCATTTGGATTCCAAGGCCCCCGCACATCTGTATCACGTGCATCCTCTCGTCACTCAGGTTGGCCTTCTTGACCGTCTGGGAGCGACATGTGAATATGTGCTTGAATAGACCCCAGTGCGGTCGGCAGCCCAAGAAATTCTCGCACATGGACACGAAAGCAGCAAGGTACACGATGGTGTTTGGAATAAAGTGGTGGAGTTGAGCCCCGAAGAAGTTCAAGAAACCATGAAAGAAAGGGTGGGGAGACAAAGAAAACCCGCGGTCGACATGAGTGGCGAGGAGGACGCACTCACCCTCCTGCGGCTATGGCTCGGTCTCGTTCCCCGGGAGCCGCACCGATTGGTGAGGGATCAGTCCCCCCTCAACCAGGTCGTCGGTGTCGTCTTGACTGATTGTCGAGCGGATCCAGTCACCCTGGATCCAGCCAGGCGGCAGGCCAGACCTCGACGAAGATCCGCCCCGGCTGGTCTTCTTCCCTTTCGCCTTCGCCGTCGCCTTCTTCGCACGCTCCAACACCATCGTCTTCTCCTTCCCCATGGCAGCGGATCAAGTCCGAGCGGAGGTACGGCGCTGAGAGCAGAAGCAGGTGCAGCGGAGAAATCTGAGGAAGAGCAAGGGGAATGAGGGCGCACTGTTCAAAAGCCCCGGTCCGGTGCCTTATATAAGGACACTTCCGAGTGACTGACTTGTAGGCCCGGATAATCTTATCAAATCCCGCAACAGTCGCACGCGTGATACGTGGCAAAAAAGGTGGTGCGGGGATCAAAGCGACCTACCTAATCAGTCCCGATTACCGCGGCCTCCCCCGCCCGGCGCGCTTCCCGAAATTTGAACCCCGTGAAATCCGCAGACGGTAGAACAACCCGCCAGACGGAAGATTTGTTCCATATCAACACTCAAAACTTAACAATGAAAATTCACTCGACAAAACCAAGAATGATCAAGGCGACTGAACAAGCAGTTGAAGCCATCATGAAGGTTCATTCGACTTCTGGGCGAGATATTCTCAAAGCACAAAAGCTGAATCAGAGGGGTTATCAATTCCTTCTCCACTCGAACCCTGAACCATTCGGGGGCTAATGATGAAGCTATGTACCTAGGGTAGGTTCATGGACCTGACCTAGACATCCTCCCCTAGGACAGCACCCTAAAGCCAGGATCATTCAAAGAGTACCATTATCCACTCGACCATAGACGTTCCACTCGGAAGAATCAATGTCACTCGACCGTCGCAGAAGTCACTCGACGAGCAGAAGAGCTAAAGTCACTCTGCACGAACAACGGTTGAGCATTTACTTGTAGGCTTAATTGTCATTTATTGCACCTAAATACAGGCGTTACCAGTAACATCTCCATCTTTATGTACCTTAAACCCTTTGTAACTGAGGGCGAGAGGGGTCTGGCGAACTCTATATAAGCCACCCCCGTCCTCAGGGACGAGGGTTCGCACCCCCGGTAACTCACACGCATATAATCCAGTCGACCGCCTCCGGGCTCCGAGACGTAGGGCTGTTACTTCCTCCGAGAAGGGCCCGAACTCGTAAAACTCGCATGTACAACTCCTCCATAGCTAGGATCTTGCCTCTACATCCCTACCCCCATTCTACTGTCAGACTTAGAACCACGACAACACTTGGTTGGATCCTCCATAGGGTGTAAAACCCATACAATGTAAATGGATTTTCAAGAGAAAACAGATGTGAATGGTAATCGAACCATCTACAAAGCAACGCTAGTTGTGAAGGGGTTTTCGCAAATCAAGGGAGTTGATTATGACAAAACTTTCTCTCCAGTAGCAATGCTAAAGTCCGTGTGGATTATGATGGCTATATCTGCATATTTCGATTACGAGATATGGAAAACGGATGTCACAACTGCTTTCCTAAATGGAAATCTGAAAGATGATGTATACATGATACAACCAGAAGGTTTTGCCAATCTAAAGGATGTTAAAAAAATGTGCAAACTTCAAAGGTCATTCTATGGTTTGAAGCAACCATCAAGGAGCTGGAATCAACATTTTGATGAAGTGTTAAAATAGTTTGGCTTCATTAAAAATGTTGAAGAAGCTTGTGTATACAAGATGTTTAGTGGGAGCTCTGTAGCATTTCTAATATTATATGTAGAATATTGTTGACCAGGAATGATACTAAGTATGTTGGCACAATAAAAGACTATTTAAAGAGTGTGTTTTCAATGAAGGACTTAGGTGAAGTTGCATATATATTAGGCATAAAGATCTGTAGTAAGCTGACAAGATTTGCTGGACAAAAGTTAAGAATATTTTGAAGTACCTCAAAAGAACAAAGGATATGCTCCTTGTTTATGGAGGGGATGAAGAACTCGTTGTAAATGGTTACACCAATGCTAGCTTCATGACGGATATAGATGACTATAACTCTCAATCAGTTTATGTTTTTACACATAATGGTGGTGTGGTTGTTTGGAAGAGTCTCAAACAAAATACCGTTACGGATTCTACGATAGAAGCAGAGTATATTGCGGCTTCAGAAGCTTCAAAGGAGGTGTTCTTGATCAAGAAGTTTCTTGGAGAAATTGATGTTGTCCCAAGTCTGATGAATCCAATGGCTCTCTATTGTGATAATAGTGGTGACGTTGCCCAAGCAAAGGAACCAAGATCACACATAAATACCAGACACATTGAACGTGAGTATCACATTGTCCGAAAATATGTTGAGAAGAGCTATGTGAAGATTCTCAAGATTCACGTCGATTTAAATGTGCCAGACCCATTAACGAAGGCTCTACACAAGCAAAACATGAGCCACACTCGATAGCCATAGGTGTTAAAGAGACTATATAAACTAGATTATTGACTCTAGTGCAAGTGGGAGACTGTTGGAAATATGCCCTAGAGGAAATAATATTTGTATTATTATATTTCCATATTCATAATTAAGAGTTTATATTCTATGCTATAACTGCTATGATCCTGAAATATGCGATTGAGTGGAAAACTCATGCATGTGTGGAATGATAAATGGTAAAATAAAATGTTCCTAGTCTCGCCTCTAAGACTAGCTCAAGTATTGTCAGTGATCAAGTTTTTCGGATCTTAGGATGTCGTTAAGTGGAACGATCATCCTAAAACAAGACTGAGATTATGATGTTAGAAGAACGATCAAATTGAATCGGCCCAATCTTGTTTGTTATGAATTGAGTTAATATCGTCTACATTCAATTGTAATAACACGGAGTGTTAACGTGTGATATTGCTCCTTAGACCATGAGAGTATCAGGGTCACTTCTTACCGTACGATGGGCTTTGGGGTTACTCAAACATCACCTGTAACACGATGGTCATAACGACAACTTACAGGTTCCTAGGAAAGTTTGACAAGTGACCGGATAGCTCAAGAGTTGGATTTGCTGCTCTGACGATGGAGGAATATTCTTAGGGCGCTCTCGGGGTCACAACATCAATCATCGTCTAGCTAGACACACGTGACTTTGTCACGGGGATGCCGGAACACAATAACGAGAAAGAAGAACAAAACCGGTAACGAGGATTTCGGTATTATGAGTATGGTGATGACTCAGGAGGGCACCGATGCATCACGGGTTTCGTGAAATATCGTGAAGAATAGGGAACATCACATGATAACCAAAGGTTCACTGGAATATCATTCATGTACTCACAGGGACCAATATAGACGTCAATGGTCCCGCTGTCGGTCATTGAACGAACGGTTACGTCCATGTCTGTGAGTTACCGAACCTATCGGGTCACAAGCTTAAGGAAATCATGATCCGCTGAGTGTTAGAAGGACGGGAGTCATCAGAATATATTTGTGGAATTATTTCATGAATATTCGGAATAGTTTCGAGAGGATCCGGACGCGTTTCGGGGTCACTGGAAGGGTTTCGGTGAGTATTGGGTAATACCAGGTATTACCGATAAATTATATATAGGTAGAAAAAGTTTTCGGAGATGTTTATATATATATAGGAAAAATACATCCTACCACCTAGGGGTAGTTACCCCACATGTCTTATATACTATCATATGGTACTATATATACTACTTTACCATTATAAATATGTTCATAGACTATATCTAAGATATTTCAAAGCAAGTTACATTAAAAAATTGCATTCGAGCCCATATTTTTTGTTATATTTGTCAAATATGTACATATTTGTACGTAAAAAGAGCATGCTCAAAATGTGGTACATAATACCTAAAATTAATATATATAATACCTAAATATCGTTATATACTACATACTACACATATATACTCTCGGTTTTGACAGATACTATATACAACATACAAAACGCAAATGGTGGTAGGAAAAATTTGTTATATATATGCATATAATGGTCTTGAAGTATTTAGAATATTTTATATTTAATTTAAATATCAACAGACCAAAAAGGCCCAAGTTGTAAAGTGCCTTCTTCCATAAGGAAGGAGGCCGAATTGGGAGAGGAGGAGGAGCATCCTCCTCCTCCCTTGGCCGACGCACCAAGGAGGGACTTCCTCCTTGGTGGCAGCGCTCCCTCTCCCCTCCAACCTATATATACATGAAGATTTGTGCTCTTTTGGATATACAAGTTTTGGAGCCTCCTCTAGTTCTTCTAGTTTTAATTCTAGTTGGCCCTAATTGACTAATTAGACTAGGCTAATCCGCTTGTCCTCATAATTAGAAGCCCTATGTGGTTCTAATCTCCTCCCTCTAATTCTTCGGCGACGAATAGCTCTGGACGACGAAGCGCTGCCGGATCGTGAAGTCTACAAGCTTGCAACCAAGTAGAAATGTCATGCTTTCGGTCTTCAGTTCGAGGGATCATTCGTGGGTGGTACGAGGGACTCCAAGTGCGATCTACACCGACATGTTCTTCTTCCACTACAACTCGGTGATGGTAACGATCGTGATCCCAACCCGTTATGCATCTTCATATTGATCTTGGGTGATCATAGGTGCATTTTTTTCTACTACATTTCCTAACGGTTGGGCCTGGCTGAGTGAAAATTCTCGAATCAACCATTTTCGCTCGAGTCTATTTGACCGCATCCACTCAGCCAGACCCGAGCGATGCAAGCGAGTGCAGGTAGGTGGGTGTGGTGGTGCGAGGCCGGTACACATGTGTTCCTAGGTTTGCACGTTTTGTGTTCTAGTCACCTCATTTATCACCTAACCCCTTCTAATATATACAATGGTGCTTCAATTCAAAATAAGCTCTACACTCAAAAGATGCCCATCAACGTTGTGATTCCATTCAGGCCATCGGTTCATAGTTGCATTGACCGTACATCTTCAATTGTGTGTTCATGTTTGGAGTTTTTAGATGAATTTTGGCAAATTCTTTGCGCACGGTCAACCATTTGAAATTTCCTTTGATCACTAACTTCATCTACCTATTCCACACGACTTCCGTGTTGTACATTTGCTGTATTGGTGGTCATAAATGAGTATATGTACTCCCTCCGGTCCTTTTTAGTTCGCATATTAGATTTGTTTGAAGTCAAGCCTCATAAAGTTTGACCAACTTTATAAAAAAATACCAACATTCACAATGTGAAATCAATACAAGTAGATGTGTCATGACTTAAAGTTTCATGTTGTATAACTTTATCATGGTAGATGTTGATATTTTTTCATATAAACATGGTCAAACTTTGTAAAGTTTGATTTCAGATAATTCTTATATGCAGAGTAAAAAGGACCGGAGGGAGTATATCTCTCTACTAGACTATACAGATGCATTACTTACACTCTTTCATCTTCTTCATCTACTCTCTTCTAATCTACATAACGGTGCTTCGATTCGAGATAAACTGTACATAAAAAGATGCACATCAATGTTGTGATCCCATTCAGGCTATCGGTTCCTAGTTTCATTGATTGTAAATGTTCACTATGTGCTCATGTTTGGAGCTTTTTTAAACGAAATTGAGGTCGACTATTAAATTTTTTGTGACCAGTAGTTTTATCTCACTGTTTCACATGATTTTCGTATTGTACGTTTTCTGTTTCGACACTAGCAGATGAGTAGATGTATATCTCCCTAACGTCTTTGTGTCGTACATGTTAATTTAGACGAAATTTAGCAAATTCATCGCACACGCTCGACCGTTTGAAATTTTCTTTGACCATTAGCTTCGTCTCATTGTTCCATAGAACTTTTGTGATGTATGTTTTTTTTTGCGGAGTGTGATGTATGTTTTTTGTTTCGACTTGTGTAGATGAATATATCTATACCTATCTACTCTATTTAAACCTCTGTTCATGTGTGGTTGTTAACTTAATCGTGGTTTTTTGATAGTATTCACTCGGCCAGGCTCAATCGAGCCACAGATGCAAAGAGCCCAAAGACGATGCAAAGAGCCAGACATACCATTGGAGTTTTATATCGATTTAAAGTGAGATGTGGTGCCTTGTGTATTATGAGAAAAATGAAGTGAAAGCTTTATCTTTTGCGATCAAGAAAAATGATAGCTAAGAGCATCTCCAACAGCGACTCGCAAACCGCCCGTATCCGTCTGGATCACGTTGTCCGAACCGCGGAAGTCATACAACGCGATCCTGTATCGGTTCGCGGCGCGGTCCGGAGATGTTTTCTCCTGCAAACCGGAGACAAACATGGGAAAGGGGTTTGCGGGAGTCTGAACAAATGAAACGTAGATCTCTACCCCCTGGCCCACCTAAAAGGAAGGCGGAGCTCGCGCCTTTGAAGCATCTCGCATTGTTTCTGCGTCAAAATCCCCCATTCTCTTCTTCCATCCCCCGCTGCTCTTCGTCCAATTCCCACTCTTTTGTCCCATCATCTCGTTCCTTTCATCGTCGACGCATGAAAATGTTGGAGAACCTGTCGGAGATGGAGCCGGCGGAGGTACCGGAGGATCCAAGCATCACACTTGCCCGGATCAGCTCAGCTACGTGGCAAACTCGCCGCGTCAAGGCGAAGGCCGCAAAGGAGGAGAAGCTCAAGAAGCGGTTGGTCGCCGATGGGCCTGGTGGTGGAGTTGGGCATGGAGGTCATGGTGGACGAGGCGGTCTTGGCGGTAAAGGAGGACCACCAGATGGGCGCACCCATAGTACAGACGACGCTGTGGCCGGAGTCTTACAAGTCTATGTACTACTATGCCGCCAAGCAGCTCGGAACCCCTGCCGGTACGGTGCCTTACATCATCAATGTTAATGCGGTGCCACTCAGTATTCTTCTTCGCAGCTCGTTCGGGCACGGACGACAGGCAGGGAGCAGATGGGTGTCCGCACGCTGTTCGTTGCAATGCCTAGAGCGGGGAAGCCGACGTACGACGACCCGCACAGGGAGATGCTCGACATCATCCACGATGAAGGCGATGGAGGAGGAGGGGTTATGAGGACAGACAGGAAGAAGTGGGAGGTGGAGAGGGCGAAGCGGGAAGGTGCAGCTGTCAAGTTGACGAAGAGGTT
This sequence comes from Triticum urartu, assembly GCF_003073215.2. NCBI lineage: Eukaryota > Viridiplantae > Streptophyta > Magnoliopsida > Poales > Poaceae > Triticum > Triticum urartu. The sequence continues at coordinate 455,938,090 of NC_053022.1, forward strand.
TAAGAACATCTTGGTAAAGAAGGAGGAGCATGCGTGAAGCGGTCGGACATCAAGAAGGAAAAGAAGGCAGAGAGGTTCAAACTGTTGATGGAGGTGACGGACAAGAAACTCAAGCTTAAAGAGAGGAGGATCATGATCGAAAAGGAAAAGGCCGCGCTCAAGGAAAAGAAGGTGAAGATCGCCGCCAATGCGGAGCAGGCCAAGATGTTGACCTGGAAGGTGGACTCTTTGGATGTCGACGCAAGAATCATCGAGCAATCCGTCCGCTATCAGATGTTGCAGCGGCAGAAAGATTAGTAGTTGGCGGCGACGGACGACGAGGACGCGGCGGAGGCGTACGCGGACGCGGACGAGGAGGTGGAGGCTGCTTACGCGGCGGCGACAACACCACCTTGATCGAGGAGCAGACGACTGGGATTGCCGGTCCGGCAGGGCAGAAATGCATGGACTGTAAGACTAATATTCTTTTGGATTCGGGCATGTAAAGACTAAGCATACTTGTCTCTTTTTTTGTGATCAGGCATGCGATCTGGTGTTGGTGTGATCCGGCGCGCTGTGTGAATAGAAGTACGTTTGAATTTGAATTTACTGATAGATATATACTTTCTTCGTCCTATAATATAAAAACGTTTTTTACACTAGTGTAGTGTCGAGACAGAGAAAGTACAAAATAACCTTGGATGATGGTCTCCCACGTCCGTATCCATGGACAGATGCGGAAGGAAAAATTTGTGGGTGTGGAAATGACCTAACTCAGCACTAACACTTGACAAGTCCTAGTTTCGACAAAATTGCTGGATAAATCCTTGACGAACCAAATGTACTCTTTGACGGTCGCACGTGATTAAATAATGCTCTGATTTCTCTACATGGATCGTGTTAGCAGTTAACAAAACTGTCAATTCAATCAAAAACAAGAAAGCAAAATGATTTCTCCACTCCTACTACCGCGCGCTGTCCTCTTCAATGGCACGACGAGGCCATGCTCCGGCTGTCGGACGGCACGAACGCCAGCGCGACCAGGACGGCCATAAGCCCCACGGGGACCAGCAGCAGCAGCGACGGCGGCGGCGGGAGCGGCGGCAGGACCAGCGGGAGGAACACCAGCAGCGCGGTCAGGCAGAGGAACAGCGCGGCCAGCTCCGCCGTGAAGTACCCCGCGGTCGCGGCGGGCGCCCTCTGCCCCTGCGGCGCCGCCCGTTTCCCCTCCGCGCCGCGCGCCCGCCCTCCTCCGCCGCCGGCCATGGAACCGCTCCTCCTCGCCCTCCTCTCCGTCCACATTCGATCGCCGCGGACCGTCCCAATTCCAAGCGGAGACCCGAGAGCAAGCAGTATGCCACTGATTGTATCAGCAGCAGACTACTTGTACGTGGTACATATAGGGACTAACCAGAAGGGCTTGCTACTTGTTGCAATGGATTGTGATCGAAGATGGCTCTGAATTCGGGCGGCACAATGGCCAAGGACAGATACCGGTGGTGTGGGCGTGGGTGCGCGAGTGCGGGGTCGATCGGCTGCCCCGGATGCGCAAGTGTACCCGTCGGCCAATTGGCCTGTGTTGGGGGGCAGACCCTGGAGATTTGGAGGCCCGGGTGCAATGTATCGGACGCCTTTGGCACCTAGGGTCAGCTGGTCACCTTTGATGGCTGCTTTCCCCCCCGGTGATGCAAGCAGACGAGACAGCCTCACATGGCCGCCGATTCAGTCTTGTTAAGGTTATACAGGTTCTTCCCCCCTGCCGAGAGAGAATCCCGTCCGTCCAACAATCTCGTCTCGTGGTCTCTTTACTTATCGGGTGGGGTGCTAGCTAGATAGATAGCGTAGCTAATGGGGTGTAATTATGCCCTGTTGACAGTCTCCAGTAAGGATGATTTGAAGTTCTTTAGTAGTACTCTCTCCGTTTCGAAATATTTATCTTTTTAGAGATTTCACATAAGAATTTATATAGACATATTTTAGAGTGTAGATTCATTCATTTTGCTTCGTATGTAGTTATTTGTTGAAATCTCTAGAAAGATAAAATATTTAGGAACGGAGGGAGTAGTAATTAGTTTCCGGTAATGGCCTCGATGTACTGGCTGGATTGATAGCCGGTCGTTGCAAGATCTGAAGCGAGATGTGCAGTATCTCTTCGCTGATACTCCCCTTGGTAGTGGCAGAGAGCCAGAGACATGACAAGATCAAAGCTAACGATAATCAGACTGGAAACCATGGATTGTGCATGCACCGGATATTTCTGGCCGATTAAACAAGGCGACCGTGCTGTACTCCCAGAATCGTATCAGCGTATTAGCATGCAGCTGGGTTCAGAGAGCAGCGGCTTTTCTTACGATATATAGGTGCGCGGCGTGTTTGCATATCTCTATGGTAAAGCGAGCGAGCGCAAGTTGGCTGGGGCTGGATTTGGAGCATATTGGACGGGATTGCATGCGAATTATGTAGATGGCTTGCTTGCTTCCGTGTGCGCGCGCTTGTGTTTTGTGCGATGCTGAAAGTGTTGACGGAGCAACCGGGATGTGAATGGTTACTGTAGGATTTATGCATCAGCACTAGCGGAGCACTAAGCAAAAGCTGGGCGGGCCAAGTTAAAGGAGTGCCAACAAAAATTCAAATTCTGAACCATATATTACTATGTCGGCATAGTCAGTTTCAGGTACATTTGTTCTCATTCATTACAAAATCAGCGGATGAATAGATATTTAAAAAAGGTGTGGCTAGGTCTCAGTCGACTGAGATATAAAAAGTCTCAGTCAAGTGGCATTACATGCAAGAGAGAAAAAGAAAATCAGAAGAAGAAAAAGTACACGGATCTCAATGTAAGATCTCCCAGATATATCATCAACTAAGACTTGCCGAAGTCGCAGTCATCTGAGACTTAGCAAGAATGATACATAACGGCCCTCGACCCGCTATATATATAAAGCAACGATTATACAACAAGTGCTACAACTCGACACCACATCACACACACCCAAAACAAAATACAACGGTGCAAAAAAAACGACAACGCCACCTAAATCATACACGAAGAGATGAAGACGCGCCCGATAAACCGGGGACTCCAAGACCACACCTTCAAGAAGGCCACGACACCGGAGTGTTGCCGCCGCCTGATCCAAAGGATCAAGGTCTTCACCCGGAGCCACCCAAAGGACGGAGAGAAGTCGCGACGATACCTTCAGGAAGGATACGGCGCCCACAAGCACCGCCGTCATCGACCTGGCCACAACCAGACATGGGAATGACCCCTCGCAAGAAATTTCTGCCTCCGAAATGTGGTGCGACCAAACGCACCCGCCACACCACCCACATCGAACGTCGAGCACCGGTCCCTGTGCCGCCCTCACGACCATGACAACCAGCCCGCACTTGAGCTGCGGTCTTCGCCACGAGCACTGTGATGTCTACTACGCAACCTTCTTATCGTAGATTCGTGTTGGGCCTCCGAACGCAGAGTTTTGTAGGACAGTAGCAAATTTCCCTCAAGTGGATGACCTAAGATTTATCAATCCGTGGGAGGCATAGGATGAAGATGGTCTCTCTGAAACAACTCTGCAACCAAATAACAAAGAGTCTCTTGTGTCCCCAATACACCCAATACAATGGTAAATTGTATAGGTGCACTAGTTCGGCAAAGAGATTGTGATACAAGTGCAATATGGATGGTAGATATAGATTTTTATAATTTGAAAATATAAAAACAGTAAGGTAACAAGTGGTAAAAGTGAGCGAAAACGGTATTGCAATGCTTCGAAACAAGACCTAGGGTTCATACTTTCACTAGTGCAAATTCTCTCAACAATGATAACATAATTAGATCATATAACAATCCCTCAACATGCAACAAAGAGTCACTCCAAAGTCACTAATAGCGAAGAACGAACGAAGAGATCATTGTAGGGTACGAAACCACCTCAAAGTTATTCTTTCTGATCGATTTATTGGGCTATTCATATACGTGTCATAAAACAGCCCTAGAGTTCGTACTAAAGTAACACCTTCAGACACACATCAACCAAAACCCTAATGTCACCTATATACTCCAATGTCACCACAAGTATCCACGGGTTTGATTATATGATATGCATCACACAATCTCAGATTCATCTATTCAAACCAACACGAAGAACTTCAAAGAATGCCCCAAAGTTTCTACCAGAGAATCAAGACGAAAATGTGTGCCAACCCCTATGCATAAGTTCACAAGGTCACATAACCCGCAAGTTGATCACCAAAACATACATCAAGTAGATCACGTGAATATCCCATTGTCACCACAGATAAACACATGCAAGACATACATCAAGTGTTCTCAAATCCTTAAAGACCCAATCCGATAAGATAACTTCAAAGGGAAAACTTAATCCATTACAAGAAAGTAGAGGGGGAGAAACATCATAAGATCCAACTATAATAGCAAAGCTCGCGATACATCAAGATCGTGCCAAATCAAGAACACGAGAGCTGGTACATACCCTCAACCCCGAGGGTGAACTACTCTCTCGTCGTCATGGAGAGCGCTGGGATGATGAAGATGGCCACCGGTGATGATTTCCCCCTCCGGTAGGGTGCCGAAATAGGGTCACGATTGGTTTTTGGTGGCTACGGAGGCTTCGGCGGCGGAACTCCTGATCTCGGTTCTGTTTTGGAGGTTTGGGGATATATAAGAGGTGTTGGCGTCAAGAATAAGTCAGGGAGTCCACGAGGGGCCCATAAGGTCGGAGGGCGCGTCTTAGGGGGGTGGGGGCACCCTCCACCCTTGTGGAGGCCTCGGGACTCCTCTGGTGCATCTTCGGTACTCCATGGGGTTCTTTTGGTCCAAAAACAATCGTCGTAAAGTTTCAAGTCAATTGGACTCCGTTTGATATTCCTTTCCTGCGAAACTCAAAAACAAGGAAAAAAACAAAAACCAGCACTGGGATCTAGGTTAATAGGTTAGTCCCAAAAAACATATAAAATAGCATATAAATGCATATAAAAACATTCAAGATTGATAATATAATAGCATGGAACAATCAAAAAATAATAGATACGTTGGAGACATATCAAGCATCCCCAAGCTTAATTCATGCTCGTCCTCTAGTAGGTAAATGATAAAAACAGAATTTTTGATGTGGAATGCTACCTAACATATTTATCCATGTAGTTTTTCTTTATTGTGGCATGAATATTCAGATCTATAAGATTCAAAACAAAAGTTACTATTGACATAAAAACAATAATACTTCAAGCATACTAACAAGGCAATTATGTCTTCTCAAAATAACATGGCCAAAGAAAGCTTATCCCTACAAAATCATATAGTCTGGCTATGATCCATCTTCATCACACAAAATATTCAAATCATGCATAACCCCGATGAAAAGCCAAGCAATAGTTTCATACTTTTGATGTTCTCAAACTTTTTCAACTTTCACGCAATACATGAGCGTGAGCCATGGACATAGCACTATAGGTGGAATAGAAGGTGGTTGTGGAGAAGACAAAAAGAAGGAGATAGTCTCACATCAACTAGGCATATCTGAAGGAAATATGCTCTAGAGGCAATAATAAAGTTGTTATTTATATTTCCTTATATCATGATAAATGTTTATTATTCATGCTAGAATTGTATTAACCGGAAACTTAGTACATATGTGAATACATAGACAAACAGAGTGACACTAGTATGCCTCTACTTGACTAGCTCGTTAATCGAAGATGGTTAAGTTTCCTAGCCATAGACATGAGTTGTCATTTGATGAATAGGATCACATCATTAGAGAATGATGTGATTGACTTGACCCATCCGTTAGCTTAGCACTATGATCGTTTAGTTTATTGTTATTGCTTTCTCCATAACTTATACATGTTCCTATAACTATGAGATTATGCAACTCCCAAATACCGGAGGAACACTTAGTGTGCTATCAAACATCACAATGTAACTGGGTGATTATAAAGATGCTCTACAGGTGTCTCCGATGGTATTTGTTGAGTTGTCATAGATCGAGATTAGGATTTGTCACTCCGATTGTCGGAGAGGTATCTTTGGGCCCTCTCGGTAATGCACATCACTATAAGCCTTGCAAGCAATGTGACTAATGAGTTAGTTGCGGGATGTTGCATTACAGAACGAGTAAAGAGACTTTCTAGTAATGAGATTGAACTAGGTATGATGATACCGACGATTGAATCTCGGGCAAGTAACATACCGATGACAAAGGGAACAAATGTATGTTGTTATGCGGTTTGACCGATGAAGATCTTCGTAGAATATGTAGGAACCAATATGAGCATCCAGGTTCCGCTATTGGTTATTGACCGGAGATGAGTCTCAGTCATGTCTACATAGTTCTCGAACCCATAGGGTCCGCACGCTTAACGTTCGATGATGATATGTATTATGAGTTATGTGATTTGATGTACCGAAGATAGTTTGGAGTCCCGGATGTGATCACGGACATGACGAGGAGTCTCTAAATGGACGAGACATAAAGATTGATATATTAGAAGGCTATGTTTGGACACCAGAAAGGTTTCGGATAGGTTCGGGCATTTTCCGGAGTACCAAGGGGTTACCGGAACCCCCCGGGGAGTTAATGGGCCTTAATGGGCCATGGTGGGAGAGAGGAGGAGGCGGCCAGGTGGGAGGTGCGCGCCCCCAAGGCCAATCCAAATTGGGAAGGGGGCACCCCCCCCTTTCCTTATCTCCCTCTCCCTCTTCCTTCTTCTCCTACTCCAAATAGGGAAGGGGGAACCTACTCCTACTAGGAATAGGAATCCCCCCTTGGGGCGCACCATAGGAGGCCGGCCCTCCCCTCCTTCACTCCTTTATATACAGAGGAGGGGGCACCCCATAGACACACAAGTTGATCTCTTAGCCGTGTGCGGTGCCCCCCTCCATAGATTTCCACCTCGGTCATATTATCGTAGTGCTTAGGCGAAGCCCTGCATTGGTAACTTCATCATCACCGTCACCACGTCGTCGTGCTGACGAAACTATCCCTCTTCCTCAACTAGATCAAGAGCTCGAGGGACGTCATCGAGATGAACGTGTGTTGCACGCGGAGGTGTCGTACGTTCAGTGCTTGGATCGGTTGGATCGCGAAGACGTTGGACTACATCAACCGCGTTACATGCTTCCGCTTTCGGTCTACGAGGGTACGTGGACACACTCTCCCGTCTCGTTGCTATGCATCTCCTAGATAGATCTTGCGTGATCGTAGGTAAAAAAATTGAAATACTGTGTTCCCCAACAGTGACATCCGAGCCAGGTCTATGCGTAGATGTTGTATGCACGAGTAGAAAACAAAGGAGTTGTGGGCGTGGGTATATACATATTGCTTGCCGTCACTAGTTGTTTCTTGATTTGGCGGTATTGTTGGATGAAGCGGCCCGGACGGACATTACATGACCGCATTCATGAGACTGATTCTACCGACGTGCTTTGCACACAGGTGGCTGGCGGGTGTCAGTTTCTCCAACTTTAGTTGAATCGGATTCAATGAACAGGGTTCTTTCTGAAGATCGAAAAGCAATCACTATATTGCGTTGTGGTTTTTGATGTGTAGGTAAGAACAGTTCTTGTTAAGCCCGTAGCAGCCACGTAAAACTTGCAACAACAAAGTAGAGGACGTCTAACTTGTTTTTGCAGGGCATGTTGTGATGTGATATGGTGAAGACGTGATTATATAAATCGTTGTATGAGATGATCATGTTTTGTAACACAATTATCAGCAACTGGTAGGAGCCATATGGTTGTCACTTTATTGTATGAAATGCAATCGCCATGTAATTGCTTTAGTTTATCACTAAGCGGTAGCGGTAGTCATAGAAGCAATAGTTGGCGAGACGACAACGATGCCACGATGGAGATCAAGGTGTCAAGCCGGTGACGATGGTGATCATGACAGTGCTTTGGAGATGGAGATCAAAGGCACAAGATGATGATGGCCATATCATATCACTTATATTGATTGCATGTGATGTTTATCCTTTATGCATCTTACTTTGCTTAGTACGACGGTAGCATTATAAGATGATCTCTCACTAAATTTCAAGGTATAAGTGTTCTCCCTAAGTATGCACCTTTGCAATAGTTCGTTGTGCCGAGACACCACGTGATGATCGGGTGTGATAAGCTCTACGTTCACATACAACGGGTGCAAGCCAGTTTTGCACAAGAAGAATACTCGGGTTAAACTTGACGAGCCTAGCATATGCAGGTATGGCCTTGGAACACTGAGACCGAAAGGTCGAGCGTGAATCACATAGTAGATATGATCAAAATAGTGATGTTCACCATTGAAAACTACTCCATCTCACATGATGATCGGACATGGTTTAGTTGATATGGATCACGTGATCACTAGATAATTAGAGAGATGTCTATCAAACTGGGAGTTCTTAAGTAATATGATTAATTGAACTTTAATTTATCATGAACTTAGTACCTGATAGTATTTTTTGCATGTCTATGTTGTTGTAGATAAATGGCATGTGTTGTTGTTCCGTTGAATTTTAATGCGTTCCTAGAGAAAGCTAAGTTGAATGATGATGGTAGCAATGCTACCTCTTGACCACTACGTTGGATTTCCTTGAAGAGGAAAGGATGATGCAGCAAAGTAGCGTAAGTATTTCCCTCAGTTTTTGAGAACCAAGGTATCAATCCAGTAGGAGGCTGCGTGCGAGTCTCTCGTACCTGCACAAAACAAATAACTCCTCGCAACCAATGCTATAAGGGGTTGTCAATCCCTTCACGGTCACTTACGAGAGTGAGATCTGATAGATATGATAAGATAATATTTTTGGTATTTTATGATAAAGATGCAAAGTAAAATAAAAGCAAAGTAAAAAAGCAAAGGAAATAACTAAGTATTGGAAGATAAATATGATGAAGATAGACCCGGGGGCCATAGGTTTCACTAGTGGCTTCTCTCAAGAGCATAAGTATTTTACGGTGGGTGAACGAATTACTGTTGAGCAATTGACAGAATTGAGCATAGTTATGAGAATATCTAGGTATGATCATGTATATAGGCATCACGTCCAATACAAGTAGACCGACTCCTGCCTGCATCTACTACTATTACTCCACTCATCGACCGCTATCCAGCATGCATCTAGAGTATTAAGTTCATGAAAAATAGTAACGCCTTAAGCAAGATGACATGATGTAGAGGGATAAACTCATGCAACATGATGAAAACCCCATCTTGTTATCCTCGATGGCAACAATACAATATGTGCCTTGTTGCCCCTACTGTCACTGGGAAAGGACACCGCAAGATTGAAACCAAAGCTAAGCACTTCCCCCATTGCAAGAAAGATCAATCTAGTAGGCCAAACCAAACCGATAATTCGAAGAGACTTGCAAAGATAACCAATCATACATAAAAGAATTCAAAGAAGATTCAAATATTGTTCATAGATAATCTTGATCATAAACCCACAATTCATCGGTCTCAACAAACACATCGCAAAAAGAAGATTACATCGAATAGATCTCCACAAGAGAGGGGGAGAACATTGTATTGAGATCCAAAAAGAGAGAAGAAGCCATCTAGCTAATAACTATGGACCCGAAGGTCTGAGGTAAACTACTCACACTTCATCGGAGAGGCTATGGTGTTGATGTAGAAGCCCTCCGTGATGGATGCCCCCTCCGGCGGAGCTCCGGAACAGGCCCCAAGATGGGATCTCATGGATACAGAAGGTTGCGGCGGTGGAATTAGGTTTTTGTCTCCGTCTCTGGTCGTTTGGGGGTACGTAGGTATATATAGGAGGAAGGAGTACGTCGGTGGAGCAACAGGGGGCCCACGAGGGTGGAGGGCGCGCCTGGGGGGGGGGTAGGCGCACCCCCTACCTCGTGGCCTCCCTATTGGTTGCTTGAAGTAGGGTCCAAGTCTCCTGGGTCTTGTTCGTTCCAAAAGTCACGTTCCCGAAGGTTTCATTCCGTTTGGACTCCGTTTGATATTCCTTTTCTTCGAAACACTAAAATAGGCAAAAACAACAATTCTGGGCTGGGCCTCTGGTTAATATGTTAGTCCCAAAAATAATATAAAAGTGTATAATAAAGCCCAGTAATTTCCAAAAGAGTAGATAATATAGCATGGAGTAATCAAAAATTATAGATACATTGGAGACGTATCAAGCATCCCCAAGCTTAATTCCTGCTCGTCCTCGAGTAGGTAAATGATAAAAAAGATAATTTTTGATGCGAAGTGCTACTTGGCATAATTTTAATGTAATTCTTCTTAATTGTGGTATGAATATTCAGATCCGAAAGATTCAAGATAAAAGTTTAATATTGACATAAAAATAATAATACTTCAAGCATACTAACAAAGCAATCATGTCTTCTCAAAATAACATGGCCAAAGAAAGTTATCCCTACAAAATCATATAGTCTGGCTATGATCTATCTTCACCACACAAAGTATTTAAATCATGCACAACCCCGATGACAAGCCAAGCAATTGTTTCATACTTTTGACATTCTCAAATTTTTTCAATCTTCACGCAATACATGAGAGTGAGCCATGGATATAGCACTATATGTGGAATAGAATGGTGGTTGTGGAGAAGACAAAAAAAAGGAGAAGATAGTCTCACATCAACTAGGCGTATCGACGGGCTATGGAGATGCCCATCAATAGATATCAATGTGAGTGAGTAGGGATTTCCATGCAACGGATGCACTAGAGCTATAAGTATATGAAAGCTCAACAAAAGAAACTAAGTGGGTGTGCATCCAACTTGCTTGCTCATGAAGACCTAGGGCATTTTGAGGAAGCCCATCATTGGAATATACAAGCCAAGTTCTATAATGAAAAATTCCCACTAGTATATGAAAGTGACGAAATGAAAGACTCTCTATCATGAATATCATGGTGCTACTTTGAAGCACAAGTGTGGTAAAGGATAGTAACATTGTCCCTTCTCACTTTTTCTCTCATTTTTTTATTTGGGCCTTTTCTCTCTTTTTCTATGGCCTCTTTTCTTTCCCCTTTTTTTATTTTTTGTCCGAAGTCTCATCCCGACTTGTGGGGGAATCATAGTCTCCATCATCCTTTCCTCACTGGGACAATGCTCTAATAATAATGATCATCACACTTTTATTTTCTTACAACTCAACAATTACAACTCGATACTTAGAACAAAATATGACTCTATATGAATGCCTCCGGTGGTGTACCGGGATATGCAATGAATCAAGAGTGACATGTATGAAAGAATTATGAATGGTGGCTTTGCCACAAATACAATGTCAACTACATGATCATGCTAAGCAATATGACAATGATGGAGTGTGTCATAATAAACGGAACGGTGGAAAGTTGCATGGCAATATATCTCGAAATGGCTATGGAAATGCCATAATAGGTAGGTATGGTGGCTGTTTTGAGGAAGCTATATGGTGGGTGTATGATACCGGCGAAAGGTGTGCGGTATTAGAGAGGCTAGCAATGGTGGAAGGAAGAAAAGTGCGTATAATCCATGGACTCAACATTAGTCATAAAGAACTCATATACTTATTGCAAAAATCTACAAGTTATTAAAGCAAAGTATTACACACATGCTCCTAGGGGGATAGATTGGTAGGAAAAGGCCATCGCTCGTCCCCGACCGCCACTCATAAGGAAGACAATCAACTAAATCATGCTCTGACTTCATCACATAACGGTTCACCATACGTGCATGCTACGGGAATCACAAACTTTAACACAAGTATTTTTCAAATTCAAAACTACTCAACTAGCGCAACTTTAATATCACCATCTTGATATCTCAAAACAATTATCAAGCATCAAACTTCTCATAGCATTCAACACACTCATAAGAAAGTTTTTACTATTCTAGAATACCAAGCGTATTAGGATTATTTAAGAAAATTACCATGCTATTTAAGACTCTCAAAATAATCTAAGTGAAGCATTAGAGATCAATAGTTTCTATAAAACAATTCCACCACCGTGCTCTAAAAAATATAAGTGAAGTACTAGAGCAAAACTATATAACTCAAATGATATAAGCGAAGCACATAGAGTATTCTAACAAATTCCAAATCATGTATGGCTCTCTCAAAAGGTGTGTACAGCAAGGATGATTGTGGTAAACTAAAAAGAAAATACTCAAATCATACAAGACGCTCCAAGCAAAACACATATCATTTGGTGAATAAAAATATAGCTCCAAGTAAAGTTACCGATAGAAGTAGACGAAAGAGGGGATGCCTTCCGGGGCATCCCCAAGCTTTGGCTTTTAGGTGTCCTTAGATTATCTTGGGGGTGCCATGGGCATCCCTAAGCTTAGGCTCTTGCCACTCCTTGTTCCATAATCCATCAAATCTTTACCCAAAACATGAAAACATCACAACACAAAACTTAAAGTAGAAAATCTCGTGAGCTCTGTTAGCGAAAGAAAACAAAATACCACTTCAAGGTACTGTAATGAACTCATTCTTTATTTATATTGGTGTTAAACCTATTGTATTCCAACTTCTCTATGGTTTATAAACTATTTTACTAGCCATAGATTCATCAAAATAAGCAAACAACTCATGAAAAACAGAATCTGTCAAAAACAGAATAGTCTGTAGTAATCTGTAGCTAGCGCAAGATCTGGAACCCCAAAAATTCTAAAATAATTTGCTGGAAGTGAGGAATTTATCTATTAATCATCTGCAAAAATAATTAACTAAATATCACTTTCCAAATAAAAATGGCAGCAGTTCTCGTGAGCGCTAAAGTTTCTGTTGTTTACAGCAAGATAACAAGACTTTCCCCAAGTCTTCCCAACGGTTCTACTTGGCACAAACACTAATTAAACACAAAAAACAAAACAAAAACAGAGGCTAGGTAAATTATTTATTACTAAATAGGAGCAAAAAGCAAGGAATAAAAATAAAATTGGGTTGCCTCCCAAGAAGCGCTATCGTTTAACGCCCCCAGCTAGGCATAAAAAGCAAGGATAGATCTAGGTATTGCCATCTTTTGTAGGCAATCCATAAGTGGCTCTCATAATAGATTCATAAGGTAATTTAATTTTCTTTCTAGGAAAGTGTTCCATGCCTTTCCTTAACGGAAATTGGAATCTAATATTTCCTTCCTTCATATCAATAATTACACCAATCGCTCTAAAGAAAGGTCTACCAAGAACAATAGGACATGAATGATTGCAATCTATGTCTAGAAAAATAAAATCTACGGGCACATAATTCCTATTTGCGACAATAAGAACATCATTGATTCTTCCCATTGGTTTCTTAATAGTGGAATCCGCATGGTGCAAGTTTAAAGAGCAATCATCAAAATCACGGAAACCTAACAAATCACATAAAGTCTTTGGAATCGTGGAAACACTAGCACCCAAATCACATAAAGCATAGAACTCATGATCTTTAATCTTAATTTTAATAGTTGTTTCCCCCTCATCATAAAGTTTTCTATGGATAGAAACTTCCAACTCAAGTTTTTCTTCATAAGATTGCATCAAGGCATCAATGATATGTTTAATAAACGCTTTATTTTGACTATAAGCATGAGGAGAATTTAGCACGGATTGCAACAAGGAAATACAATCAATCAAAGAGAAATTTTCATAATTAAATTCCTTGAAATCCAAAATAGTGGGTTTAGCAAATCTAAAAACTCCGAATTTTTGGAACGCCTTCTAGGTAAAGGTGGATCATATTCAGTCCCATCATTATCAAGATTTATATTGCAAAACGAAGATTTAATAGGGGACACATCAATAACTTTTAGATCTTCATCTTTATTTTCATAGGAACTAGAAGAACACACTCTTATAAAGGCATCTTTCTTAGCACGCATCCTAGCGGTTCTTTCTTTGCACCCATCAATGGAAATTCTCATGGCTTTGAGAGACTCATTGATATCATGCTTAGGAGGAATAGATCTAAGCTTTAAAGAATCAATATCAAGATAAATTCTATCAACGTTCCTAGACAAATCATCAACTTTAAGCAATTACTCTTCAAGCAAAGCATTGAAATTCTTTTGCGAATTCATAAATTACTTAACACTATTCTCAAATTCAGAGGGCATCTTATTGAAATTTCCATAAGAGTTTTTGTAGGAATTTCCATAATTATTAGAGGGATTACTAGGATAAGGCCTAGGATTAAAGTTTCCTCTATATGTGTTGTTGCCAAAATTATTCCTACCAACAAAATTCACATCCATAGATTCATTATTGTTCTCAATCAAAGTAGACAAGGGCATATCATTAGGATCAGAAGAAACACTCTTACTAGCAAATAATTTCATAAGTTCATCCATCTTTCGACTCAAAACATTAATTTCTTCTATCGCATGCACCTTTTTATTAGTAGATCTTTTAGTATGCCACTGATAATAATTAACCATAATATTATCTAGGAGATTAGTAGCTTCTCCTAAAGTGATTTCCATAAAAGTGCCTCCTGGCCGAATCTAAAAGATTTCTAGAAGCAAAATTCAATTCGGCATAAACATTTTGTATAATCATCCACAAATTCAAACCATGAGTAGGGCAATTACGTATCATTAATTTCATCCTCTCCCAAGATTGTGCAACATGTTCATGATCAAGTTGCTTAAAATTCATAATATCGTTTCTAAGGGAGATGATCTTAGAGGGAGGAAAATACTTAGAGATAAAAGCATCTTTGCACTTGTTCCAAGAATCAATACTATTTTTAGGCAAAGACGAAAACCAAGATTTAGCGCGATCTATAAGCAAAAAAGGAAATAGCTTCAACTTAACAATATCGTTGTCCACATCTTTCTTCTTTTGCATATCTAGTACGTCTTGAGCTTGCGTTGGTTTTCCCCGAAGAGGAAGGGATGATGTAGTAGAGTAGCGTAAGTATTTCCCTCGGTTTTTGAGAACCAAGGTATCAATCCAGTAGGAGGCCATGCTCAAGTCCCTCGTACCTGCACAAAACGATAGCTACTCGCAACCAACGCGATTAGGGGTTGTCAATCCCTTCACGGTCACTTACGAGAGTGAGATTTGATAGATATAATATTTTTTGGTATTTTTGGTATAAATATGCAAAGTAAAAAGTAAAAGCAAAGCAAGATTAAAGTGATGGAGATTGATATGATGAGAATAGACCCGGAGGCCATAGGTTTCACTAGTGGCTTCGCTCAAGAGCATAAGTATTCTACGGTGGGTGAACAAATTGTTGTTGAGCAATTGACAGTAATTGAGCATAGTTAAGAGAATATCTAGGCATGATCATGTATATAGGCATCACGTCTGTGACAAGTAGATCGAAACGATTCTGCATCTACTACTATTACTCCACTCATCGACCGCTATCCAGCATGCATCTAGAGTATTAAGTTAAAAACAGAGTAACGCCATAAGCAAGATGACATGATGTAGAGAGATAAATTCATGCAATATGAAATAAACCCCATCTTGTTATCCTCGATGGCAACGATACAATACGTGCCTTGCTGCCCCTTCTGTCACTGGGTAAGGACACCACAAGATCGAACCCAAAGCTAAGCACTTCTCCCATGGCAAGAAGTACCAATCTAGTTGGCCAAACCAAACGGATAATTCGAAGAGACTTGCAAAGATAACCAATAATCCATAAAAGAATTCAGAGAAGATTCAAATATTATTCATAGATAGACTTGATCATAAACCCACAATTCATCGGTCTCAACAAACACACCGCAAAAAGAGGATTACATCGAATAGATCTCCACAAGAGAGGGGGAGAACTTTGTATTGAGATTCAAAGAGAGAGAAGAAGCCATCTAGCTACTAACTATGGACCCGAAGGTCTGAGGTAAACTACTCACACTTCATCAGAGAGGCTAGGATGATGTAGAAGCCCTCCGTGATGATGGCCCTTTTCCGGCGGAGCTCCGGAACAGGCCCCAAGATGGGATCTCGTGGATACAGAAAGTTGCGGTGGTGGAATTAGGTTTTTGGCTCCTTTTCTGATCGTTTGGGGGTACGTAGGTATATATAGGAGGAAGGAGTACGTCGGTGGAGCACCGAATGGCCCACGAGGCAGGGGGGTGCGCCCCCCACCCTCGTGACCTCCTCTTTGACCCCCTGGAGTAGGGTCCAAGTCTCCTGGATCACGTTCGGTGAGAAAATCACGTTCCCGAAGATTTTATTCCGTTGGACTCCGTTTGGTATTCTGTTTATCCGAAGCACTGAAATAGGCAAAAAACAGCAATTCTGGGCTGGGCCTCCGGTTAATAGGTTAGTCCCAAAAATAATATGAAAGTGGAAAATAAATCCCAATATAGTCCAAAACAGTAGATAATATAGCATGGAGCAATCAAAAATTATAGATACGTTGGAGACGTATCAGGCATCCCCAAGCTTAATTCCTGCTCGTCCTCGAGTAGGTAAATGATAAAAAGAGAATTTTTGATGCGGAGTGCTACTTGGCATAATTTCAATGCAAATCTTCTTAATTGTGGTATGAATATTCAGATTAGAAAGATTCAAGACAAAAGTTTATATTGACATAAAAATAATAATACTTCAAGCATACTAACAAAGCAATTATGTCTTCTCAAAATAACATGGCCAAAGAAAGTTATCCCTACAAAATCATATAGTCTGGCTACGCTCCATCTTCACCACACAAAGTATTTAAATCATGCACAACCCCGATGACAAGCCAAGCAATTGTTTCATACTCTAACGTTTCCAAAACTTTTTCAATCTTCACGCAATACATGAGCGTGAGCCATGGATATAGCACTATAGGTGGAATAGAATGGTGGTTGTGGAGAAGACAAAAAGGAGGGGAAGATAGTCTCACATCAACTAGGCGTATCAACGGGCTATGGAGATGCCCATCAATAGGTATCAATGTGAGTGAGTAGGGATTGCCATGCAACGGATGCACTAGAGCTATAAATGTATGAAAGCTCAACAAAAGAAACTAGTGGGTGTGCATCCAACTTGCTTGCTCACGAAGACCTAGGGCAATTTGAGGAAGCCCATCATTGGAATATACAAGCCAAGTTCTATAATGTAAAATTCCAACTAGTATATGAAAGTGACAACATATGAGACTCTCTATATGAAGAACATGGTGCTACTTTGAAGCACAATATATGAGACTCGCTATATCATGGTGCTACTTTGAAGCACAAGTGTGGAAAAAAGGATAGTGGCATTGCCCCTTTTTTGGGCCTTCTTTTTTTTCTTTGGCCTTTCTATTTTTTTATTGGGACAATGCTCTATTGAATGATGATCATCACACTTTTATTTATTTACAACTCAATGATTACAACTCGATTCTAAAACAAAGTACGACTCTATATGGATGCCTCCGGCGTGTACCGGGATATGCAATGAATCAAGAGTGGCAAGTATGAAAAAATTATGAACGGTGGCTTTGCCACAAATACTATGTCCACTATATGATCATGCTAAGCAATATGACAATGATGAATGTGTCGTGATGAACTAGGTGGTGGAAAGTTGCATGGCAATATATCTCGGAATGGCTATGGAAATGCCATAATAGGTAGGTATGGTGGTTGTTTTGAGGAAGGTATATGGTAGGTGTATGATACCGGCGAAAGGTGTGCGGTATTAGAGAGGCTAGCAAAGGTGGAAGGGTGAGAGTGCGTATAATCCATGGACTCAACATTAGTCATAAAGAACTCATATACTTATTGCAAAAATCTAGAAGTTATCAAAGCAAAGTATTACGCGCATGCTCCTAGGGGGATAGATTGGTAGGAAAATACCATCGCTCGTCCCCCCGCCACTCATAAGGAAGACAATTAATAAATAAATCATGCTCCGACTTCGTTACATAACGGTTCACCATACGTGCATGCTACAGGAATCACAAACTTTAACACAAGTATTCTTTAAATTCACAACTACTCAACTAGCATGACTTTAATATTATCACCTCCATATCTCAAAACAATTATCATGCTTCAATCTTTTCTTAGTATTCAACACACTCAAAAGAAAGTTTCAAAAATCTCGAATACCAAGCATATTATTATTAAGCAAATTACCATGCTATTAAGAGACTCTCAAAATAATTTAAGTGAAGCATGAGAGATCAATAGTTTCTTTAAAACAAACCCACCACCGTGCTCTAAAAGATCTAAGCGAAGCACATAGAGCAAAATTATAACGCTCAAAAGATATAAGTGAAGCACATAGAGAAATATTATCTAGCTCAAAATATATAAGTGAAGCACATAGAGAAAAACTACTTAGCTCAAAAGGTATAAGTGAAGCACATAGAGCAAAACTACTTAGCTCAAAAGATATAAGTGAAGCACATAGAGTATTCTATCAAATTTTAATTCATGTATGGCTCTCTCAAAAGGTGTGTACAGCAAGGATGATTGTGGCATACTAAGACAAATAATACAAGACGCTCCAAGCAAAACACATATCATGTTGGTGAATAAAAATATAGCTCCAAGTAAATTACCGATGGAAGTGGACGAAAGAGGGGATGCCTTCCGGGGCATCCCCAAGCTTTGAATTTTTGGCGTCCTTGGATTATCTTGGGGGTGCCATGGGAATCCCCAAGCTTAGGCTCTTGCCACTCCTTGTTCCATGATCCATCAAAAGAATTCACCCAAAACTTGAAAACTTCACAACACAAAACTCAAAATAGAAAACTCGTGAGCTCCGTTAGTTAAAGAAAACAAAGACCACTTCAAGGTACTGTAATGAACTCATTATTTATTTATATTGGTGTTAAACCTACTGTATTCCAACTTATCTATGGATTATAAACTATTTTACTAGCCATAGATTCATCAAAATAAGCAAACAACACACGAAAAACAGAATCTGTCAAAAACAGAACAGTCTGTAGTAATCTGTAGCTAGCGCAAGATCTGGAACCCCAAAAATTCTAAAATAAATTTCTGGACGTGGGGAATTTATCTATTAATTATCTTCAAAAAGAATTAACTAAATAGCACTCTCCAAATAAAAATGACAGCAGTTCTCGTGAGCGCTAAAGTTTCTGTTTTTTACAGCAAGTTCAACAAGACTTTCCCCAAGTCTTCCCAACGGTTCTACTTGGCACAAACACTAATTAGACACAAAAACACAACCAAAACAGAGGCTAAATAATTTATTTATTACTAATCAGGAGTAAAAAGAAAGGAATAAAAATAAAATTGGGTTGCCTCCCAACAAGCGCTATTGTTTAACGCCCCTAGCTAGGCATAAAAGCGAGGATAGACCTAGGTATTGCCATCTTTAGTTTTGGAGAAAAAGAGAGCAAACTTGTTATCTATGGAATTAATCTTTCTATTTTGACAGAGCACATGTCCATTAATGGTAGAAGAAAGATTAACAATGTTGCGGAAATTGGTATCTAGGCTAGCTTTTATCTCTTTAATAGATTCGTTTTGGTAAGAAAGCAAGAGAGATGTAATTTCAGTTTTCTCATTAATGGGGTGCCCAAATATAGTTTTCATCCTATCATAGGTATCTATGGGGTCCCCTTCAAGAAACCCCCCCTCGAAAATAGAATCTAAGACTTGTTTGAACGAAGCGGGTAGCCCAACATAAAAGCTTTTCAAGTAAACCTCAATTTGATATTGGGGTACATAGCTAGCTCGGATCCTTAACAGCCTATCCCAAGCATCTTTCAAAGATTCATCAAGTAAATAACGAAAAATTCCAGAATCATCTTCATCAAAATTACTAAGGTTCTCATTGATAACTCCGGCAAGTTGTTCTATAGCATTCCGATTTATGAATTTAGATAAGATAGCAGGATTGTCTAAAGCACTAGAACTTGGGAGAGAACCCCCAACTCTTTTTGGTTCTGACATGGCGAGGGAAAAGAGGCAAATAGAGAGGGAGGATAGAGAGAGAGAGGGCGAATAAAATGGCAAGGGTGAATTGGGGGGAGAGGAAAACGAGAGGCAAATGGCAAATAATGTAATGCGAGAGATAAGGATTGCGATGGGTACTTGGTATGTTGACTTTTTGGGTAGACTCCCCGGCAACGGCGCCACAAATCCTTCTTGCTACGTCTTGAGCTTGCGTTGATTTTCCCCGAAGAGGAAGGGATGATGCAGCAGAGTAGCGTAAGTATTTCCCTCAGTTTTTTAGAACCAAGGTATCAATCCAGTAGGAGGCCACGCTCAAGTCCCTCGTACCTGCACAAAACGATAGCTACTCGCAACCAACGCGATTAGGGGTTGTCAATCCCTTCACGGTCACTTACGAGAGTGAGATCTGATAGATATAATATTTTTTGGTATTTTTGGTATAAAGATGCAAAGTAAAAAGTAAAAGCAAAGTAAAAAAAGCAAAGCAAGATTAAAGTGATGGAGATTGATATGATGAGAATAGACCCGGGGGCCATACGTTTCACTAGTGGCTTCTCTCAAGAGCATAAGTATTCTACGGTGGGTGAACAAATTACTGTTGAGCAATTGACAGAATTGAGCATAGTTATGAGAATATCTAGGCATGATCATGTATATAGGCATCACGTTCGTGACAAGTAGATCGAAACGATTCTACATCTACTACTATTACTCCAGTCATCGACCGCTATCCAGCATGCATCTAGAGTATTAAGTTAAAACAGAGTAACGCCTTAAGCAAGATGACATGATGTAGAGAGATAAATTCATGCAATATGAAATAAACCCCATCTTGTTATCCTCGATGGCAATGATACAATACGTGCCTTGCAGCCCCTTTTGTCACTGGGAAAGGACACCGCAAGATCGAACCCAAAGCTAAGCACTTCTCCCATGGCAAGAACTACCAATCTAGTTGGCCAAACCAAACGGATAATTCGAAGAGACTTGCAAAGATAACCAATCATACATAAAAGAATTTAGAGAAGATTCAAATATTATTCATAGATAGACTTGATCATAAACCCACAATTCATCGGTCTCAACAAACACACCGCAAAAAGAAGATTACATCGAATAGATCTCCACAAGAGAGGGGGAGAACTTTGTATTGAGATTCAAAGAGAGAGAAGAAGCCATCTAGCTACTAACTATGGACCCGAAGATCTGAGGTAAACTACTCACACTTCATCGGAGATGCTAGGATGATGTAGAAGCCCTCCGTGATGACGGCCCTCTTCCGGCGGAGCTCCGGAACAGGCCCCAAGATGGGATCTCATGGATACAGAAAGTTGCGGCGGTGGAATTAGGTTTTTAGCTCCTGTTATGATCGTTTGGGGGAACATAGGTATATATAGGAGGAAGGAGTACGTCGGTGGAGCACCGAGGGGCCCATGAGGCAGGGGGCGCGCCCTAGGGGGGGGCGCCCCCACCCTCGTGACCTCCTCTTTGACCCCCTGGAGTAGGGTCCAAGTCTCCTAGATCACGTTCGGTGAGAAAATCACGTTCGCGAAGATTTTATTCCGTTTGGACTTTGTTTGATATTCTGTTTATCCAAAACACTGAAATAGGCAAAAAACAGCAATTCTGGGCTGGGCCTCCGGTCAATAGGTTAGTCCCAAAAATAATATAAAAGTAGAAAATAAAGCCCAATATAGTCCAAAACAATAGATAATATAGCATGGAGCAATCAAAAATTATAGATACGTTGGAGATGTATCAATATCACACAAATCAACGAAGCTATTTAGATGGGTAGAGGCATCTTCACTAGGAAGGCCGGAAAACGGATCTTTCATGACAAGATTCAGCAACGCGACATTAATTTCACAAGATTCAGCATCGGTAAGAGGAGCAATCGGAGTGCTAATAAAATCATTGTTGTTGGTATTGGTAAAGTCACACAATTTAGTGTTATCTTGAGCCATTGTGAGAAGCAAGCAATCCAACACACAAGCAAACAAGAAGCAAGCATGCAAAAAGAGGCAAACAGAGAAAGAGAGGGAGGATAGAGAGAGACAGGGCGAATAAAAACGGCAAGGGTGAAGTGGGGGAGAGGAAAACGAGAGGCAAATGGAAAATAATGTAATGCGTGAGATAAGGGTTGTGATGGGTACTTGGTATGTTGACTTTTGCGTAGACTCCCCGGCAACGGCGCTAGAAATGGCTCGTTGTCGGGAGTCAAATCTTGACTTGTGCGAACCTCCCCGGCAACGGCGCCAGAAATCTTCTTGCTACCTCTTGAGCACCGCGTTGGATTTCCTTGAAGAGGAAAGGATGATGCAGCAAAGTAGCGTAAGTATTTCGCTCAGTTTTTGAGAACCAAGGTATCAATCCAGTAGGAGGCTGCGCACGAGTCCCTCGTACCTACACAAAACAAATAACTCCTCGCAACCAACGCGATAAGGGGTTGTCAATCCCTTCACGGTCACTTACGAGAGTGAGATCTGATAGATATGATAAGATAATATTTTTGGTATTTTTATGATAACATGCAAAGTAAAATAAAAGCAAAGGAAATAACTAAGTATTGGAAGATAAATATGATGAAGATAGACCCAGGGGCCATAGGTTTCACTAGTGGCTTCTCTCAAGAGCATAAATATTTTATGGTGGGTGAACGAATTACTGTTGAGCAATTGACAAAATTAAGCATAGTTATGAGAATATCTAGGTATGATCATGTATATAGGCATCACGCCAAGACAAGTAGACCGAGTCCTTCCTGCATCTACTACTATTACTCCACTCATCGACCGCTATCCAGCATGCATCTAGAGTATTAAGTTCATGAAAATAGAGCAACACATTAAGCAAGATGACATGATGTAGAGGGATAAACTCATGCAATATGATGAAAACCCCATCTTGTTATCCTTGATGGCAACAATACAATACGTGCCTTGCTGCCCCTACTGTCACTGGGAAAGGACACCGCAAGATTGAACCCAAAGCTAAGCACTTCTCCCATTGCAAGAAAGATCAATCTAGTAGGCCAAACCAAACTGATAATTGGAAGAGACTTGCAAAGATAACCGATCATACATAAAAGAATTCAGAGAAGATTCAAATATTGTTCATAGATAATCTTGATCATAAACCCACAATTCATCGGTTTCAACAAACACACCGCAAAAAGAAGATTACATCGAATAGATCTCCACAAGAGCGGGGGAGAACATTGTATTGAGATCCAAAAAGAGAGAAGAAGACATCTAGCTAATAACTATGGACCCTAAGGTCTGAGGTAAACTACTCACACTTCATCGGAGAGGCTATGGTGTTGATGTAGAAGCCCTCCGTGATGGATGCCCCCTCCGGCGGAGCTTCGGAACAGGCCCCAAGATGGGATCTCGTGGATACAGAAGGTTGCGGCGGTGGAATTAGGTTTTTGGCTCTATCTCTGATCGCTTAGGGGTACGTAGGTATATATAGGAGGAAGGAGTACATCGGTGGAGCAACAGGGGGCCCACGAGGGTGGAGGGCGCGCCTGGGGGGGTAGGCGCGCCCCCTACCTTGTGGCCTCCCTGATGGTTGCATGACGTAGGGTCAAGTCTCCTGGGTCTTGTTCGTTCCAAAAATCACGTTCCCGAAGGTTTCATTCCGTTTGGACTCGTTTGATATTCCTTTTCTTCGAAACCCTAAAATAGGCAAAAACAGCAATTATGGGTTGGGCCTCCGGTTAATAGGTTAGTCCCAAAATAATATAAAAGTGGATAATAAAGCCCAATAATGTCCAAAACAGTCGATAATATAGCATCGAGTAATCAAATATTATAGATACGTTGGAGACGTATCAAGCAACTACACGGACTGGGTCCGTAACTTGAGGATTATCCTCATTGTTGCACATAAGAATTACGTCCTGGAAGCACCTCTAGGTGCCAAACCCGCTGCAGGAGCAGCTGCAGATGTTATGAACACATGGCAGAGCAAAGCTGATGACTACTTGATAGTTCAGTGTGCTATGCTTTACGGTTTAGAACCGGGACTTCAACGATGTTTTGAACGTCATGGAGCATATGAGATGTTCCAGGAGTTGAAGTTAATATTTCAAGCAAATGCCCAGATTGAGAGATATGAAGTCTCCAATAAGTTCTATAGCTGCAAAATGGAGGAGAATAGTTCTGTCAGTGAACACATACTCAGAATGTCTGGGTACCACAATCACTTGACTCGGCTGGGAGTTAATCTTTGGTTGATAGTGTCATTGACAGAGTTCTTCAATCACTGCCACCAAGCTACAAAAGCTTCGTGATGAACTATAATATGCAAGGGGTGGATAAGACAATTTCCGAGCTCTTCACAATGCTAAAGGCTACGGAGGTAGAAATCAAGAAGGAGCATCAAGTGTTGATGGTCAACCAGACCACCAGTATTAAGAAGAAGGGCAAAGGGAAGAAGGGAAACTTCAATAAGAACGGCAAGCAAGTTGCTGCTCAAGTGAAGAAGCCCAAGTCTGGACCTAAGCCTATGACCGAGTGCTTCTACTGCAAAGGGACTGGTCACTGGAAGCGGAACTGCCCCAAGTATTTGGCGGATAAGAAGGATGGCAAAGTGAAAGGTATATTTGATATGCATTCTATTGATGTGTACCTTACTAATGCTCGTAGTAGCGCCTGGGTATTTGATACTGGTTTTGTTGCTAATATTTGCAACTCAAAACAGGAGCTACAGATTAAGCGAAGATTGGCTAAGGACGAGGTGACGATGCACGTGGGAAATGGTTCCAAAGTCGATGTGCTCGCCGTCGGCACGCTACCTCTACATCTACCTTCGGGATTAGTTTTAGACCTGAATAATTGTTATTTCGTGCAAGCGTTAAGCATGAACATTATATCTGGATCTTGTTTGATGCAAGACGGTTATTCATTTAAATAGGAGAATGATGGTTGTTCTATTTATATGAGTAATATCTTTTATGGTCCTGCACCCTTGATGAGTGGTCTATTTTTACTAAATCTTGATAGTAGTGATACACATATTCATAGTATTGAAGCCAAAAGATATAAGTTTAATAATGATAGTGCAACTTATTTGTGGCACTGCCGTTTAGATCATATTGGTGTAAAGCGCATGAAGAAACTCCATGCTGATGGGCTTTTGGAATCACTTGATTATGAATCACTTGATGCTTGCGAACCATGCCTCATGGGCAAGATGACTAAGACTCTGTTCTCCGGAACAATGGAACGAGCAACAGACTTATTGGAAATAATACATACTGATGTATGTGGTCTGATGAGTGTTGATGCTCGTGGCGGGTATCGTTATTTACTGACCTTCACAGATGATTTAAGCAGATATGGGTATATGTACTTGATGAAACATAAGTCTGAAACATTTGAAAAGTTCAAAGAATTTCAGAGTGAAGTGGAAAATCATCATAACAAGAAAACTAAGTTACTATGATCTGATCGTGGAGGTGAATATTTGAGTTATGAGTTTGGTCTTCATTTGAAATAATGCGGAATAGTTTTGCAACTCACGCCACCTGGAACACCATAGCATAATGGTGTGTTCGAACATCGTAACCGCACTTTATTAGATATGGTGCGATCTATGATGTCTCTTACTGATTTACCGCTATCATTTTGGGGTTATGCTTTAGAGACGGATGCATTCACGTTAAATAGGACATCATCTAAATCCGTTGAGACGACACCATATGAAATGTGGTTTCGCAAGAAACCCAAGTTGTCATTTCTTAAAGTTTGGGGCTGCGATGCTTATGTGAAAAAGCATCAACCTGATAAGCTCAAACCCAAATCGAAGAAATGTGTCTTCATAGGATACCCAAAGGAGACTGTTGGGTACACCTCTATCACAAATCCGAAGGCAAGATATTTGTTGCTAAGAATGGATCCTTTCTAGAGAAGGAGTTTCTCCCGAAAGAAGTGAGTGGGAGGAAATTAGAACTTGATGAGGTAACTGTACCTGCTCCCTTATTGGAAAGTAGTTCATCACAGAAATCAGTTCCGGTGATTCCTACACCAATTAGTAAGGAAGCTAATGATGATGATCATGAAACTTCTGATCAAGTTACTACCGAACCTCGTAGGTCAACCAGAGTAAGATCCGCACCAAAGTGGTACGGTAACCCTGTTCTGGAGGTCATGTTACTTGACCATGACGAATCTATGAACTACGATGAAGCTATGATGAGCCCAGATTCCAAAAAATGGCTTGAGGCCATGAAATCTGAGATGGGATCCATGCATGAGAACAAAGTGTGGACTTTGGTTGACTTTCCCGATGATTGGCAAGCCATAGAGAATAAATGGATCTTCAAGAAGAAGACTGACACTGACGATAATGTTACTGTCTACAAAGCTCGACTTGTTGTGAAAGGTTTTCGACAAGTTCAAGGAGTTGACTACGATGAGACCTTCTCACCCGTAGCGATGCTTAAGTCCGTCCGAATCATGTTAGCAATTGCCGCATTTTATGATTATGTAATTTGGAAAATGGATGTCAAAATTGCATTCCTTAATGGATATCTTAAAGAAGAGTTGTATATGATGCAACCAGAAGGTTTTGTCGATCCAAAAGGTGCTAACAAAGTGTGTCAGCTCCAGCGATCCATTTATGGACTAGTGCAAGCATCCAGGAGTTGGAATATACGCTTTGATAGTGTGATCAAAGCATATGGTTTTATACAGACTTTTGGAGAAGCCTGTATTTACAAGAAAGTGAGTGGGAGCTCTATAGCATTTCTGATATTATATGTGGATGACATAATGTTGATTGGAAATGATACTGAATTTCTGAATATCATAAAAGGATACTTGAATAAGAATTTTTCAATGAAAGACCTCGATGAAGCTACTTATATATTGGGCATCAAGATCTATAGAGATAGATCAAGACGCTTAATTGGATTTTCACAAAGCACATACCTTGATAAAGTTTTGAAGAAGTTCGAAATGGATCAAGCAAAGAAAGGGTTCTTGCCTGTGTTACAAGGTGTGAAGTTGAGTCAGACTCAATGCCCGACCACTTCAGAAGATAGAGAGAAAATGAAAGTCATTCCCTATGCTTCAGCCATAGGTTCTATCATGTATGCAATGCTGTGTACCAGAACTGATGTGTGCCTTGCTATTAGTTTAGCAGGGAGGTACCAAAGTAATCCAGGAGTGGATCACTGGAAAGCAGTACAGAATATCCTGAAATACCTGAAAAGGACTAAGTATATGTTTCTCGTTTATGGAGGTGACAAAGAGCTCGTCGTGAACGGTTACGTTGATGCAAGCTTTGACACAGATCTGGATGACTCTAAGTCACAAACCAGATACGTATTTTTATTGAATGGTTGAGGTGTCAGTTGGTGCAGTTCTAAGCAAAGCGTCGTGGCGGGATCTACGTGTGAAGCGGAATACATAGCTGCTTCGGAAGCAGCAAATGAAGGAGTTCATATCCGATCTACGTGTCATACCTAGTGCATTGGGTCCAATGAAAATCTTTTGTGACAATACTGGTGCAATTGCCTTGGCAAAGGAATCCAGATTTCACAAGATAACCAAGCACATCAAGAGACGCTTCAATTCCATCCGCGATCAAGTCAAGTAGGGAGACATAGAGATTTGCAAGATACATACGGATCTGAATGTTGCAGACCCGTTGAGTAAGCCTATCTCACGAGCAAAACACGATCAGCACCAAGACTCCATGGGTGTTAGAATCATTACAATGTAATCTAGATTATTGACTCTAGTGCAAGTGGGAGACTGAAGGAAACATGCCCTAGAGGCAATAATAAAGTTATTATTTATATTTCCTTATATATGCATGCTATAATTCACTACAAAAAAAGACACTTTCGTGATGATACGTGTTTGTCATAGTAGGTCACGTTTTCTATCATGCATGTACATCCATGACAATTTTATGACAGAATCAAGATAGTCATACCTGTGTTGTCGTAGAAGTGTTCCATGACATTACCAAAATTATCATCACAGAAGTGTCCATTTCCATGACGATAAATCACGCGTCATAGAAGTGCTTTCGTCAAGGGTGACCGACACGTGGCATCCACCGTAACGGAACGTTGTTAAGCTGTCGGATCCGGGTTTTGATCCAATAACCCGTTAACAACCCGGACCAATGGGGATTTTCCACGTGTAAAATACTCATTGGCCAGAGGAAACACGTGTCTGCTCACTGTTGGGATAGATGTCATCCACTCATTGGACAGGAGGCGCCTATGATACGTCGACATGTGGCACGACCCAACAGAGGCCCATTCTAGTGAAAAGGCCGGCCCAGCTAAAGGCCCACCATGTTTTTTCAGGCACTAGTGGGCTGGCCCGTTAACAGCCTGCCATGTTTTGGGCCAAATTGAGGCCCATACCAGATCAGGCTCGTTCACAGCCTGCCGTGTTTTGGGCCAAATTACGGCCCATATCGGATTAGGCCCATTAACAGGTCAGTATTCTTTTGGGCCCATTCTAAGATAGGTTTGTATTTCAGCCTATTAAATGCTCGTTTACCAGTTCATCCCGATAATAGTTTTGGCCTGTGAGCGGCTCATGGTGCATCTGGGACGTTGTCAGCCCGGTTTAACTTTAGGTCATTTAACGGCCCATGCAGACACTGGGCTATTACTTGTCTGACGTAACTTTAGGACTCTTAACGGCCCGTAGTCTTCGTGGATAAATTTCAGCCCAACTGGCCTACCGGCCTGTTAATGGCCCATGTAACAGTTGGGCCTAATTACAGCCCGCGTTGAATACGGCCTTCTTACAGCCCATCTGATAATGGCCCATGACACTTTTAGGCCTATGGCCCGCGTAGATACCGGCCTGTTTAAAGCCCATAATTTTATTGGGCCAAACAGGCCCGAGACATATTTTGGCCTGTTAACTGCTCGTCCTATTTGGGCCAAACATGGGCCTTAGGCAGTTTTGGCCTATATTGGCTCATGAATTTTTTGGCTCAATGCTAGCCCAATCTAGGTTTTAGCCTGTAAAAAGCCCATTGTATTCTCTGGCCCAGCTGGCCAGAACTTTACTCGGCCCGTTAAAGGCGGGAAACAACCATAAGGTTTAGACCTGCTAATGGCCCAAGATGATTATAGGCCCACGTTTTGGCCCATATGAGTAACGGGTGATACATCTCCGACGTATCTATAATTTTTGATTGCTCCATGCTATATAATCTACTGTTTTAGACATTATTGGGCTTTATTATCCACTTTTATATTATTTCGGGACTAACCTATTAACCGGAGGCCCAGCCCAGAATTGATGTTTTTTGCCTGTTTTAGGGTTTCGAAGAAAAGGAATATCAAACGGAGTCCAAACCGAATGAAACCTTCGGGAACGTGATTTTCTCACCGAATACAACTCAGGAGACTTGGACCCTACGTCAAGCCAATTAACAGGAGGCCACGAGGTAGGGGACGCGCCTGCCCCCCCCCCAAGCGCGCCCTCCCCCCTTGTCGGCCCCCTGTTGCTCCACCGACATACTTCTTCCTCCTATATATATCCACGTACCCCCAAACGATCAGATACGGATCCAAAAACCTAATTCCACCGCTGCAACTTTATGTATCCACGAGATCCCATCTTGGGGCCTATTCCGGAGCTCCGCCGGAGGGGGCATTGATCACAGAGGGCTTCTACATCATCATCCAAGCCCCTCCGATGAAGTGTGAGTAGTTTACTTCAGACCTACGGGTCCATTGTTAGTAGCTAGATGGCTTCTTCTCTCTTTTTGGATCTCAATACAATGTTCTCCCCCTCTCTCGTGGAGATCTATTCGATGTAATCTTCTTTTTGCGGTGTGTTTGTTGAGACCGATGATTTGTGGGTTTATGATCAAGTCTATCTATGAATAATATTTGAATCATCTCTGAATTATTTTATGTATGATTGGTTATATTTGCAAGTCTCTTCAAATTATCAGTTTGGTTTGGCCTACTAGATTGGTTGTTCTTGCCATGGGAGAAGTGCTTACTTTGGGTTAGATATTGCGGTGTCCTTTCCCAGTGACAGAAGGGGCAGCAAGGCACGTATTGTATTGTTGCCATCGAGGATAACAAGATGGGGTTTTTATCATATTGCATGAAACTATCCCTCTACATCATGTCATCTTGCTTAAGGCGTTACTCTGTTTTTAACTTAATACTCTAGATGCATGCTGGATAGCGGTCGATGAGTGGAGTAATAGTAGTAGATGCAGGCAGGAGTCGGTCTACTTGTCTCGGACGTGATGCCTATATACATGATCATACCTAGATATTCTCATAACTATGCTCAATTCTGTCAATTGCTCAACAGTAATTGGTTCACCCACCGTAGAATACTTATGCTCTTGAGAGAAGCCACTAGTGAAACCTATGGCCCCCGGGTCTCTTTCTCATCATATCAATCTCCATCACTTTATTATTGCTTTGATTTTTACTTTGCCTTTTACTTTTCACTTTGCATCTCTATACCAAAAATACCAAAAAAATATTATTTATCATCTCTATCAGATCTCACTTTCGTAAGTGACCGTGAAGGGATTGACAACCCCTACGCGCGTTGGTTGCGTTGAGCTATTGTTTTTGTGTAGGTACGAGGGACTCGTGCGTAGCCTCCTACTGGATTGATACCTTGGTTCTCAAAAATTGAGGGAAATACTTACGCTACTTTGCTGCATCATCCTCTCCTCTTCGGGGAAATCCAACGCAGTGCTCAAGAGGTAGCAACGGGACGCCCTGAAGACCTACAACACTGAGATCGAATGAACCTTCTGGCCTGAATTACAGCGTACCGACCAAGAATAAACCTAGAATATAAAACAAATAAATTACAGCATATTACATCCCCTTGGCATCAAAGTTTGCCGCCAGTGATAATAAAGGGCAACCAGACAACAGATTACATAAACTGGGCAGGTCACCACTAGTGGAAGTTAATAGGTGGACAAAATAATAGACAAAACCGACAGCACTTCAACACAGTTCAAGAAAGGTTAGCCCGGCCCAGCAGCTGCAGCACAAGCAGCTTAGCAACCTGATGAGACTATGCTTCTTTGGCGCTCATATCCTCCAACTTAAGCTGCATAGCATCAATATACGTCATGTACTTACGGTTAATCTTGCATAGAGATTGGAGTTCCAGTCGTATTTGAGCGGAAGCATGTATTTCTGCTTGAATTTCAGACTGAAGAAGTCGATCAGATTCAGGCGGCGACTTCATCGAGCTTCTGTCACTGAGTAAGTTTCACACTACATAAAGATGTCACTTCGTGGTTGTATCCCTACCCTCAATATGTTTTGCCTTCTCCCCTGGAATATGTGTTAGAGGGACAAACAATGGGTTTGTCTCACTATTATTGTGGTAGTTCTTCCTAGCAGCAGTGTTGTCACCCTGAAAGGGAAACAAGTAGGTAGATAACAGGTTTTGCACGTATAAGCATCAACATTGTCAATCCATCTCATTTCTTTGTCAGAAATAAAGAGACACGATTTAAAATAGCATTAACATAATAGGCATTGTTCATAGTTAAGATGGCAGGAAATGGCATTGTGCAGGAGCGGCCAGCTTCACCAGACCACTGGATTACAGATCAAGAACACAAGCATAGATGTAGTTCTAAACAACATATAAGCATGAATGGTGAGTGTACTGTCAATTTATACCATTTCAGATTGGTAAATAAAGAGACACGATTTAAATAACATTAATATAATATGGCATTGTTCATAGTTGAGACATAGCAGGATATGACATTGTGCTGTTGTTGGTAGTCTCACCACACCACTGGATTACAGATCAAGAACACAAGCATACACATAGTGCTAAAGAAGATAACTTGCTATGTTTAGTTTAATTTACATGGTACGAATAAGGAACTAGATTGTACAACTAAAGACTGAAATTGAGAATGACAAACTTATGTTTATGTACTTCTACTTTATAAACTTTGAACAAGAAATTTGATGTAGATGACAAAAATAAACAACATTTGCACTCATAGCTATCCAAATATAAACAACAAAGTTTGAAGGCTCGAGGGGAACAAACGTACATTAGTAGTGAAGACAGGCTCTATAAAGGCCTTGTCCATATTGATGGGGGGCAATTCAAGAAGTTTACCTCACACTCTTCTTCAAGAGTATTGCCTTTATTCTACATTTTGTTAAGAGTAAATATAGATGTGAAAATATAGGAACAAATGGCAATTATTTAACTTAAGATGCAGAGTACAAATGTAAATACAACATACAGGCAGAAGGCACTGACAATAGCAACGTGGAGCTAAACTTCTTCAGTAACATTGGTTTTATTCAATATTTTGGCAAGAGTAAATGTAGATCTGACGTGTAGAAAAATGGAGGACATGGGAAAATAAGCTGCAAAGTGTACATGAAGAACTAGCTGACAAATATAAGGACAACACATACTTACAAGAACAATGCAGAACTAAATTTCTTCATAGGCATTGGGTTTATTCTACATTAATTTAAGCATTAATATAGATCTGATAATTTGGAGCGAACAGTGGATAAGCAAGCTAAAATGCACAATGATGTCACATAATCCACCAGGTATGAATGTAAGGACAACGATAGGACAATAGGTACTCACAAGAGCAAAGCAGCGACCAGCATAGTTGTGATATCCTAGGTTTTGCGGCGCTGGTTCTATCGCCAATATACATCGGGTGCTATGTGATTTCTCCGATAGCACCACCTTTTTCAAGGACTTTGCTTGTACTCCTTCAGGTTCTGCAATCACCCTTTTCCTTTTGGATGTTTGAAACACAAGAACAACATTTGAATGGAAAAACATGGTATGACGACAAATGGAATAGGTGTT
Organism: Triticum urartu; assembly: GCF_003073215.2. NCBI lineage: Eukaryota > Viridiplantae > Streptophyta > Magnoliopsida > Poales > Poaceae > Triticum > Triticum urartu. Next base: position 455,970,749 of record NC_053022.1, read on the forward strand.
GATAATGGATGGGCATGGCATCTTCACATATATCATGAGTAAACTAAGCAGATGGCAGTGCAACGAAGCAAAAGAAATGCAAGACACCTTATGCAAGATATGTGCAACCAATAAAACCTTGCCAAATTAGAACAGGCACCTTATTGGGTGAACAGGATAGGCCATCTACCTTTGACTCCTTGAGCTCAGAATAGTCATTAGGATCATATTCTGAATACGAATCTATAGGTCGGGAGCATGTGGGTTTCATTGCATCCACAATGGACCTCAATCCCTTGATGCCAAGTTTGTTACCCATTGAACTGTTCCTCAATATTCTTCTGATGTGCGCATTCTTATATTCATTGTGATTACGTACAATATCTGTAAAGCATGAAAACACAAATAGTAGTGAGATTATCTTTGTAATGAAGAGGATATTGTAATATAATAGAGGCTCCCTGTGAACCCTTGTGTGCTATCCTTGGATTCTGATGAGAGAGCCCATGTGTGATGTAATATGGTGAGTAGATTAATATAATCTGGCACAACTACACAAAAAATAGGCTCCCTATTGGGGGGCCCAGATGTAAGGATAGTTGGCAGATGATAGGTTCATAATATACCGTATAGAAAGTTTATTGCCAAACCATGATAACGAGAGCGTAGAGCCAGTAGGCAGATCGTAGTGTAGATAAACCATAACCACCATAAATAAATCGGGAAAGCGGAACTGGCTGGAAAACATAGGGTTTTGCCGCTACTAATATGCAGCATATCGATCACCTACAGGCCAGCTCTATTCATCTGAAGGCGCGCAGCTGTTACTATCAGTTTAGTCTATCGAAGACCACGCGGCTCCCTCCATTTCCGGGGTATTATGGCAGACCAACTCGAAGTGCGAAATCATTTAGCAGAACCGGCCCAATAGAGGTGTCGATTGCAGATGTCCCTGTTCCCCTTCCCGACAAGGAACATACTGTGCTTCCCATACAGAACACCGCACGGGCTGCCGGCCCCCACCGCCTGTGTTCCTCCTCCACCCCCATCCCCACCCCACCCCCACCCCCGCCCGCGTTGAGTTTTCTTCCTTCGGCGAGGTCCCACCACCGCCCCCCACAACCACCATCCCCACCCGAGCCCCTTCCTTCGCACCGGCGAACTCTGGCGAGCTCTCAAAAATCGACTAATCCAATTTTGAAATTTAGTCTACTGTCATTTAACTAGTGTGGAATATAAAAGGGGAAAACCATAAGCATTGCGAGTATAGTGTTGAGCGTGCCATGACGGATATGAAGGTGCAAACCGGACAAATGCAACTTCGCAACCAATGTTTGCTTTCAACTAACAAGTAAGTGATGGACAAGAAATCAGAGTAAAGTAGTGGCGATCTATTTTCTTACTGCGATAAATAAGTTGAGAAGATACGAAAGAGTATCGCCTCTGGTGCGGCGTCGTGTATGGATCTGCTGAGAATTTGACGGTGCTGCGGTAGCGATGGCTGTCGGCAGCATGGAAGCAGATCTAGGAGGGTAGACGGTGGCAGTGGGGCGTGGTGGACGAGACGGTTGTGGGAGCGGCACCGGCAAGGTGGATGACAGCGAGGATGAAGCGAGAGGACGGGATGCAAGGATCCCGGTCCGAAGCCATGGATGAGAGAGGTCGGTATCTTGTAATGGCCGACGGCGTCGGGGTATCAGCTCCGGCATGGTGGAGGAGAACGGCGATGGATGGGGTGGCGGACGGAGGAGGCTGGGGTGGAGAGGGTGTTTTGGCGCCCACGGAGTACGAATGGGAAAATGGAGGGAGAGAGGAAGGGGGAACCATGTCTTCAAGGCGTGCTTGTCTCAAATGCGAGGAAATTTACAAACTTAGCCCCCGTTTAAAATTTCCTACATCACAGCAATATTAGTCGGTTGGGGATAGGACGGTAATCTTGCATACACCGAATATTTGCCGACGAGAGTTTGTTTTTGGCGCCCACCATGTATGAATCGGGGAGGGAGTCGATTTCAGCTGAGGAGACATTGTATTTTGGTGCCCACCGTGTATGAATCCGGGTGAGAGGCGGTTATGTCACATTTGAGTGAAATTACAAACCTACCCCTATCGAAACCTATAGAAATCGAGCCGATAGGCTTTGCATGGCTGGGATAGGCAGTAATTTCCATCTCGTAGATTTTGGTTTCGGGCGGTTACTGCGACTTTCCCCGCTTTGTTCAAATTTTTCTAGACCAAGAGTGCATGTTTACCGTGCCAACTCAATTCGAATCCAGTTTGTATTCTATTTTTGTTCGGGCAGGATCCATTTTCGATTGGAATAAAATTCTATATACATCATTTTTTATATATATACTTTCAAAAGCACAACACCCTTTATACATAAATATGGTTTACAAATGGCATGATCTCAGATTCATAAGGATGTATCCATCTTAATTTGGATTTTCAAATATTTGAAACCACTTTATGTTGAAATCCAATGTATGCATTCCTCGCTAACTGTCTCCAATTAATGTGTGTTTCATGCGGGTTTTTATTTTTTTACTTCTCAAACATGTATAATGTGTTTCACACACGCAACATATAGTGTAATCCCATTTATACATTAATTGCATATAAACCATGCAATGTCTCTAATTAAAGAATCTATGGATCACTAATATTGATAAACTATATAACATTACACGTGTCCCCAAATTCAAATGAATATGCATGGTTGATACACCAATTTGCGTTATGATATTATCGATGTCATGATCTCCAGTTTAAATATTTGAATCCCCTTTAGTCCAGATATTCGTCTCATATAGCTATCACTCATGCTTATATAGGAGTAGCTCTCTAGACCTATACGCGTTCATCGTCTCTCGAGTATCTTTCGTGCTACCTGCATGTCGACAATGATCTTTTATCTTCGTAACACACTGATGGTACTCTCTCCCTCGACCTCCATCACTCTATCTCTCTCTAAGTATATCTCGCTCCCTGCTATGTATCTCTAACTATGATTCTCCATGTGAAATCTTTTTCTCTCACACAAACACAAACTTCGTCTCCCGGGGTCTCATTTCTCTCTACTATTCCCTTGTGTGCCACTCGCACACACCCTCTCACACAGAGATGTCTTTCGCTCCTTAGGTATGAGAAGCTATGACTCTTCCTCTTAAATATCTCTTTCTCACACACAAACACAAAATATGTCTCCTAGGGTCTCATATCTCTCCACCATTCTCTTGTATGTCGCTCACACACACTCTCTCTCCCTAGAGATATCTTGCGTTCCCTCATATGTCTCTCTAGCTATCACTCTCATTGTGAAATATCTTTCTCTCTCGCAGACACAAAACTCCGGCTCTCGAGATCTCATTTCTCTCCGATATTTGTTTGTATGTGAGTCACATGCACCATTTCTCCATCTCTCTCACACCCACACACATAACTCAGCCTTCTGATCCACTCGACTCCTATCTCTAACGCACACTAGCTAGCATCTTTATCTTTCTTTTTATCTATTTCTCCATCAACCTTCTTTCTCGACCTCACTCTTGCTTCCTATCACACACACTATGTATGTTTCTCTCTACATGCAGCCAAGTGCCCTCTTTTTATCTTTCTCTCACACACACATAACTTCACCCTCTGAACCACCCGGCGGTCATCTCCAACACACAAACTAGCCGATGTTCCTCTAGCTAGCATTTCCGTCTGTATCTATCTGTAGTTTCTCCGTCAACATTTCTTTCTCGCATGCACTCTTGCTTCCTATCACCCACACTATATATGTATTTCCATACATGCATTTATAGGTTGATCTCTTTTCCACAATCGTTGTGTCTCACTCCCTCTGCTCGCCATAGATGCATGCTCCAGCCCACACCACTATTTCTTAAAGACAAAAACACATGCTCAATTGTCGGGCCTTCTTCCCTGCACTCTCACATGCATGCATATTGTCATACCGATCCGTCTCTCCCATGTCGTTGATCTTATGACTTATGTCTTCTTTCTTTTATCTCGATCATGCGTGCGCGCACACACACAGATCCACATATACATGTATACCTCTCGCACATGAACGTTCAAGGTCTCTATGTCTCCATACGTAGTTAATTACCATCAACCCTAACGCCACATCGAATCGTTCTCTTCTTGTGTGCACATAACTTCCGTCTGGATGGGTAAAACACACACTCACACTTAACAATCTCCTTCTAGCTACCCCCTCTCACTCTTCCCCTATATCCTCAAAACTAATAAGACCATCCCTTCGTTTGATTCCCACCTACATGCACCATCGATATATAGTAGTCTTCCTCGGTGTCTCTCGAACAAACACGCTCTCTCGATGTCGACTCCTCTCACGCGCACACACCTTCTCTTCCCTCTCTACGGGCCTTTTCTCTCTCGCACCCCATCGTTGGTGGCCTCTGCCATACACATCACCTCTCTATGATGAAGCCATGCACACTTAAATTACATCCGCCACCGAGGACTCCGCGTCACACACACACACGCACCCCCCACCCCACACACACACCAAGACTCCATCTCTCTCACACACACATGCACCAAGCCCCAAGACACACATGCACACACCAAGACTCCATCTCGCACACACACATGCTATAGGCAGAGCATTTGTTCCTACCACCCTTCGCCCAACCTTACCCATATGATAAAGAATCACCTTAATTTACTTGTATACCTTTACTTTAGTAGTTAGCAAACCTATCATCTCTACTCTTATAAAAAAACTGAGTTGGTGATGATAGTGTGCCTGCCATCTTGTAATATAGACCGTCTGATCTATATCTGACAGATAGAAAGCAAACTATGATAATTTTACAAAAGATACCCGCACCTCTCTCCACATCCTTATCTCCCAGAACCTCATTGCTGAGCAATTAAAAAAGGAAGTCTCTGGAACAATCTAGCATGGTGGCCGCTGCCGCCTGCCCGTGCCGTCCATCCCTGATATGTCTCCAACGTATCTATAATTTTTGATTGTTCCATGCTATTATATTATCATCCTTTGATGTTTTATATGCATTTATATGCTATTTTATATGATTCTTGGGACTAACCTATTAACCTAGAGCCCAGTGCCAGTTTCTATATTTTCCTTGTTTAGAGTATCGCAGAAAAGGAAAATCAAACGGAGTCCAATTGACCTGAAACTTCACGGAACTTACTTTTGGAATGGAATCAATCCAGAAGACTTGGAGTGCTAGTCAGGGGATCAACGAGGAGAGCACGAGGCAGGGGGCACGCCCACCCCCCTGGGCACGCCCTCCACCCTCATGGGCCCCTCGTGGCTCCCTTGATGTATTTCTTCCGCCTATATATATCCATATACCCTAAAAACTTCGGAGAGCACAATAGATCCGGAGTTCCGCCGCCAGAAGCCTCCATAGCCACCGAAAACCAATCTAGACCCATTTTGGCACCCTGCCGGAGGGGGAATCCCTCTCCGGTGGCCATCTTCATCATCCCGGTGCTCTCCATGACGAGGAGGGAGTAGTTCTCCCTTGGGGCTGAGGGTATGTACCAGTAGCTATGTGTTTGTTCTCTCTCTCTCTCTCTCTCTCTCGTGTTCTTGAGGTGGTACGATCTTGATGTATCACGAACTTTGCTATTATATTTGGATCCTATGATGTTTCTCTCCCTCTACTCTCTTGTAATGGATTGAGTTTTCCCTTTGAAGTTATCTTATCGGATTGAGTCTTTAAGGTTTTGAGAACACTTGATGTATGTCTTGCGTAGGATACCCGTGGTGACAATGGGGTGTTCTATTGATTCACTTGATGTATGTTTTGGGATCAACTTGCGGGTTCCTCCCATGAACCTATGCATAGGGGTTGGCACACGTTTTAGTCTTGACTCTTCGGTAGAAACCTTGGGGCACTCTTTGAGGTTCTATGTGTTGGTTGAATAGATGAATCTGAGATTGTGTGATACATATCGTATAATCATACCCACGGATACTTGAGGTGACATTGGAGTATCTAGGTGACATTAGGGTTTTGGTTGATTTGTGTCTTAAGGTGTTATTCTAGTATGAACTCTAGGGCTGTTTGTGACACTTATAGGAATAGCCCAACGGATTGATTGGAAAGAATAACTTTGAGGTGGTTTCGTACCCTACCATAATCTCTTCGTTTGTTCTCCGCTATTAGTGACTTTGGAGTGACTCTTTGTTGCATGTTGAGGGATAGTTATGTGATCCAATTATGTTATTATTGTTGAGGGAACTTGCACTAGTGAAAGTATGAAACCTAGGCCTTGTTTCAACGCATTGCAATACCATTTGTGCTCACTTTTATCATTAGTTACCTTGCTGTTTTTATAATTTCAGATTACAAAAACCCCTTTATCTAATATTGTAGGATCTAAAGTATGTCTAGAGGGGGGGGTGATTAGACTACTTGACCAAATAAAAATCTAGCCTTTTCCCAATTTTAGTTCTTGGCAGATTTTAGCAACTTTGAACAAGTCAAGAAATCTTAACACAATTCAAGCAAGCATGCAAAGAGTATATGAGCAGCAAAAAGTAAAGCATGCAACTTGCAAGAATGTAAAGGGAAAGGTTTGGAGGATTCAAATGCAATTGGAGACACGGATGTTTTGTCGTGGTTCCGATAGGTGGTGCTATCGTACATCCACGTTGATGGAGACTTCAACCCACGAAGGGTAATGGTTGCGCGAGTCCACGGAGGGCTCCACCCACGAAGGGTCCACAAAGAAGCAACCTTGTCTATCCCACCATGGCCATCGCCTACGAAGGACTTGCCTCACTAGTGGTAGATCTTCACGAAGTAGGCGATCTCCTTGCCCTTACAAACTCCTTGGTTCAACTCGACAATCTTGTCGGAGGCTCCCAAGTGACACCTAGCCAATCTAGGAGACACCACTCTCCAAGAAGTAACAAATGGTGTGTTTATGATGAACTCCTTGCTCTTGTGCTGCAAATGATAGTCTCCCCAACACTCAACTCTCTCTCTCTCAGGATATGGATTTGGTGGAAATAATATTTGAGTGGAAAGCAACTTGGGGAAGGCTAGAGATCAAGATTCATATGGTAGGAATGGAATATCTTGGTCTCAACACAAGTGTAGGTGGTTCTCTCTCAGAAAATATAGGTTGGAAGTGTAGGTTTGTTCTGGTGGCTCTCTCCACGAATGAAGAGGAGGTGGAGGGGTATATATAGCCTCCACACAAAATCTAACCGTTACACATAACTTTGCAAACTCGGTGGGACCAAATGATTAAACTCGGTCGGACCGATTCAGTAAAGCTAGTGACCGTTAGGGTTTTCGGTGGGACCGACATGCAAGTCGGTAGGACCGATATGATTAGGGTTAGGGCATAACGTAATCTCGGTGAGACCGATTACACAAACTCGGTGAGACCGATTTTGGTAATAAGCTAACCAGATAGTTGGCCAGGTAAACTCGGTGGGACCGATCGCTCATTTCGGTGAGACCAAAATGTTACAAAAGGGAACCAGAAAGTTTATATTGCAGTTTCGGTGGGACCGATCGCAAGTTTCGCTGAGACCGAAATTATTGCAATAGGCAATAGAGAGTTTGCAATCCCATCTCGGTGAGACCGAGATCCCTATCGGTGAGACCGATTTGCCTAGGGTTTGTGGCAGTGGCTATGACATTTGAAACTCGGTGGCGCCGGATAGAAGGAATCGGTGGGGCCGAGTTTGACTTTTGGTTTAGGTCATATGTGGATGTGAGAAAGTAGTTGAGGGTTTTGGAGCATATCACTAAGCATTTTGAGCAAGAACCTCATTAAGCAACACCTCATCCCTCCTTGATAGTATTGGCTTTTCCTATAGACTCAATGTGATCTTGGATCACTAAAATGGAAAATCTAGAGTCTTAAGCTTTGAGCTTGAACCAATCCTTTGTCCTTAGCATTTTTAGGGGTCCACTTTTCTCATCCATGCCATGACAATCATTGAGCTTTCCTGAGATATTAATCTTGAAATAGCATTAGCTCAATGAGCTATATGTTGTTAGGAATTACCAAAACCACCTAGGGATAGTTGCACTTTCAATCTCCCCCCTTTTGGTAATTGATGACAACATATAGATCAAAGCTTCGACAAATGATAATAAGAGTGAAAAATATTGTCTCTTTGAGAAGCATGTGAAAAGCAAGAGCTCCCCCTAAATTTGTGCATAGTTTAAGATTTGCTTTGGACTGCAAATGAACAAAGAGTTAGGATCATGGGTTACTCTTCCATGTCACATACATCTTGGTGGAGCACTCAAAATGATAATAATTAAAATACATGTACTCATCACCAAGCAAAATGAATGATCATATAAAAGGATGATGTCATCGAACAAGCATTAAGGTAGCATATGATCAAACACATGATCATCTAAGCAAGCACAAAGTATAAAGTATCTCAACCAAGCAAATAAACGAAGTTTAACCACCAAACAAAAAGAGAGAATAAAAAGCAACGCTCTCTCTCGAAGCCTATGATCTATACATTTTCTCCCCCTTTGGCAACAAGTTACCAAAAAGTTCATAAAAATGCATAGTGCTAGATCGACACTCAGGCTTGGTCTTCAGGTGGTGGTGTAGACAGAACTCCAAGAACGAAGACATCAGTCGATGTAGATGGAGCTAGTGGAGTAGATGCTGGAGCTGGTGGCACTGAAGTTGTAGCTGGTGTAGATGAAGTAGCTCTAGTGTCTGGAATAGGCACTGCAGCAGACCTCTGACCTCTGGGCACTCCAGAAAAAACATCAGTGGTTGTCTTGCCCTTCTTCTCCTCCACTTCATCCTGAAGTTTCTCAACGACTGACTGGATCTCAGTGACCTTCACATCTAAGTCATAGAACTTCTGCTCCACGATCCTCTCCAAGCTCTCCTGGTTTTGAGTCAGGGTGGCCAGTCCCTTCTCAATCCTCAGAGTGGAGGCAATCAAGTAGCCAAGCTGATCTTGCTTGCTCTTTAGAAGATACTGAGATGCTTCTTCATTAGTTGGCATCCTTGCAGCCTTTTCAGCCTTTGCCTTCTCCTTCTTGGCTTGTGCGTGCATAGAAGATGGTTCATTTTCATCCATCACCACAGTGTTGTCCTCAAAGTCTAGGTAGATGGGCAGGTGCTCCTTGTCCAGCAGATATGTGCCAGTGCCCATCTTGGAGTTGATCAGCTCCTGGATCTGTGGGGCATACCCACAACTCCTCTTCTGATCTGCAGCTGTCCTCTTTATGGTTTCCACTATTAGGCTCATGACTTTGAACTTTTGTGGGACATCAAAGATGTGAAGCAAGTTAATTGCATGGCCTCTGATCATCTTGTGATCAACTGACTTTGGCAAGAGAGTGTGCCTGAGGATCCAGTTGATAGTTGGCAAGCTTGACAGAAGGTAATGAGTAGATCCAAACTTGTGTGTCTCAAGAGCAGCATCTGGGATCTCCTTGTACATGTGTGCCATGGTGTTGTGATCCTTCTTCTTCTTGGCATATACATCCAAGTCATCTTCACTCTCTTCTGGGGCATTGATCAACTTAGCCCATTCTGCAACTGTTGACCGGTACCTAGTACCTTCAGACATCCAGACAATCCTTCCATCTGGGTAGAAGTGAGCTGTGGAGTAGAACTGCATGATGAGCTCATCATTCCATTTTGTGAGCTTATAAGCCACAAACTCATCAACTCCACAAGCCTTGAAGCTGTCATATACACCAGGGAAGTGATCCTCATTTTCCTCAACGAATGACCAATGGACCCATCTCATGTCACACACTATGGGCTTCTTGTCAAGCAAGATGGTCTCATAGAAGTCCTGTTGTTCCTTTGTATGGAACCTGTAGTCCACAGCAGTCCTTCTCCTGATGGCATATGGATCAGACTCTCTCCTTAGCCTTAGCCAAAGTCCTTCCTGACTTTCATGTTCTCTGCAACTGGATGAGCATCATTGTGATCTGGAATTTTTGGCTTCAATTTCCTCAAGACAATAGAATCATCTTCTTCTTCCATTTCAGCTTCAGGCATTGGGGCCTTGTTCTTCTCTGCTGCTGGTATGTTCCTGGTGCTCCTCTTGGGTGCAGTTTTGGGTTTTGGAGTAGCTGGCTTAGGAGTTCCTTTGGGCTTAGATGGAGCAGCCCCTGATCTTATGGCATCTCCCATAAGCTTCTGAGCCTTAGGTGCTGGTGCAGCATGCTCTTCCTCTTCTTCAGAGTCTTTCATGATTGAAGATCTCCCAAGCACTTTGGCAGTGGTCTTCTTGACCCTCTCTTTCCTTTTCTTTTCTGCCACAACCTGCTCTTTGGGTGCAGATCCCAAAGTCTCTTGAGTGGATGCTCTGGCTTTAGACATTGGAGCTCTCTTGGCAGGAACCTTTTGCTTCATCCCTGGCTTGGTGGCAGCAGCTATGCCATATTCCTTTTTCAGGACTTTCCTCTTTGAGGTGGTTTCTTCTTCCTCAGCCGCATAGTCCTCATCCTCTGACTCTGAGGTTCTTTTCTTGCTGGCCCTTGTGGCAGCCTTTGGCAGATTGCTGTGTGTGCTCCTTCTGCCATCATCTGAGCTGCTAGAGGGACTAGTGCCCTCACTCAAGTGAACCTGCTCCTCTGACTTGTTCTGACTGCCACTCCAATCTGACATGATGCAAACACTGATAGCAGACCCTATGAATAGATTATAGATGAGGTAGAGTGGATGAGCATCACAAAGTATAGAGGTTTTTGCAAAAGAATGAATTAAAAACTTAGTTTTAGTTTTCCATAGAAAGCATTTTAGATCTACCAATTTGCAAACTCGGTGATACCGAAACAGCTTTTGGAACCTAAACTAGTGAACTCGGTCAGACCGAGTCACAGTTTGGTGGCACCAAGACTGCTAGGGTTTCACAAAGTGCTGAACTCGGTCACACCGATTTGCAATTCTTGGTCAGACTGAGAATCACATGTGTAATGGCCTGAGCCAAATCGGTGGAACCGATTTCATCAACTCGGTCGGTCCGAGATGGTTTCGGCGGAAACCTAACCCTAAATTTTCAATTCACGACTAAACTATGGAGTGTTTTCGATGGATAGAACGATCTCAATCGTGGCAAGATACATGGCAAAGCAATGTGCTGGGGAATCGGAGTTAGAATAGCACAAAGTTCAAGTCCATACCCTAGTTCGCGATGAACTTGCTACGACAGCAACGGCGGAGACGATCCCGTTGATGGCGGCGAAGACCAGCGACAGGAGGCGGCTGGCGACGACGAGGATGATCCAGAGACCCAGGGAGGCAAAGTAGGCTAAGCGCGGGCGAGGAGGTTTGGAAAGTTTTCCAAAATTTGACCCACGGATATATATAGCCTGACCCTGTCGGTGTGACCGAGTGGAACAACTCGGTGGCACCGAGATTCATAACTGCAAGCAGTTATTGAAACTCGGTGTGACCGAAAAGTTCAAATCGGTTGCACCAAGATTGAAAACCTAGATCGACTTAGTGATCTCGGTATGACCGAAATGGATGAACCATTCAGACCGAAACACACAAAGAAGTTTTGGAAGTTTAAGTCTATGATGAATCGGGGACTCCGAGTGCTCCTCACACAGAGTGGTTCGAATCTGACTTGATCAAACTTTGTGATGCAGCATGAATAGAGTTTGAGACGAGAAAAGCATAGATAGCTAGAGAAGGTTCTTAGGCATTCTTTTCCATCCACTTGGCCAAAAGAAAAGGAAACCAATCAATCAAAACAACGAGTGGATGTCCTCGAATGAGTAAATTATGCAACCAACATGCTCACACAATAAAATGACAAATGAAATATGTGGCAAAGCATGCGCAAACAATTCTAGCATCTATCAAGCAATTGGCAATGACTAGGTCATCTATATATGAGTATATTGACTTAGGAGTCAAATGAGAACATTTGATCATAGGTCATACTCATCGTTTAAGCACAAGTGGGGTTACCACTTTTACATAAAGCGTTGTTGTGTTCACACCATTAGAGTTGCTTTAACTCAATTGTTAGAGTAAAGCTCCCCCTAGATGTGATATCCCCCTAAGAGGGATGAACTAACCTTGGGTTTTGTCGATGATGACTTCATGTAGGTGTTGAAGATGTGGATGCTCTAAGTTGATGTAGAACATTTGGAGCTATCCTTTGGAGTGAGTTGCACTTTCAATACCTACACGGGTTAGTCCCACAAGGAACAAACAAGGATATCCATAGACATAGAGTGATGCACACACAAGATGATGTCTATGAGAGCATTAGGTTACCTTGTCCCTTGTCTTACCAACAAGAGGGTTTGTGACTCCTTGAACTAGTGCAAGATGTGGAAGTTGATTGCACTTGTTCTTGCCAAAATGATAAGAGTGAAGTATGTTGGTGGAGTCACCCTCAAGAACTCTCTAGCTCTTCTTCTTCGGGATCCACACCATCTTGATGGGAATCCTCAGAGTTGTAGTTGTACTTGATGAAGTGGAACTTGATGTAGTCTTGGGAACACACTTGACCAAGGCCTTAGGAGCTTCTTCAAATACATCAATTTCCTCTTGAAGCTTGTCCTTGCCTTTTTCCTTGTGGTCTTGTGGTGGAAGATCATCTTGAGCTTGTGTCCCCTTGGAAGAAGTAGGATCATACTTCTCTTGTTGAGGAACAAACTTCGTCTTGGGGTATTGATCTTCTTCCCACTCAACTCCATTGGCATTGAACTTTCGTTCAAAACCAAATACCTTGATTCTTCTAGTGCCTTCCTTGCTTGCGTACAATTTCCTCGAATTGCTTACTCCCGGCAAGGCTCTTGTAAACACCTTTCTCTATGATTCCCTTCAATAAGCTATTTTCTTGCTCAAGTGTAACTTGGCTAAGAGAATCATTAGTGGAATCAAGAGAACTACTGGAAGCAACAATATTGCATTTAGCATGATTATTGTTACTACTAGAAGAAGAATCCTTCTTGTTCTTGTTACTAGACTTGACTTGAGGCATGTAAGTGGATAAGAGTAAATGCTTGGCAATGTAAGAAGAACTTTTCTTGCGAAGATCATCATTGATTGCCTTTAAGAACTCATGCTCTTGCTCAAGATTGAGCTTCTCAAAACGTAATTTCTCATGAGTCCTTAAAAGTTCTCGATGATCTCCTAAGATAGTTTCATGAGATAACTTAAGAGTTTTTAGTTCTTTAGTTAGAGACTCAATCTTCTCCTTATCATTATCATTCGTTTCATCTCGATTAGCATGATTAATTGACGTTTAATCATAGTATTCATCACTAGAGTTTTCAAAAAGTAAATCATCATCACCTAACAAGTCATCTTCATCACTATTGAAATCAACATACTCGGGGTGTGATACCTTTGGGCCTTTAGCCATGAAGCATCTTCCAATTCCTTCATTTGGTGAATCAAATATGTCGTAGGAGTTGGTTGGCACAAGTGCTAGACCGGCAACACCTTCATCTTGAGTATATTCGGAGTCGGAGTGATAGCTTCTCTCGGAGTCATTGTTGGAGTCGGAGCCGAATACCTATTCACCAACATGAGCTTGATGTCTTCGTTTTGTGTAGCTTCTTGATGACTTGTCCTTCCTTTCCGAATCCTTGCTTCTCCGGGAGGGTCTTTGTTGGATTTCGGGTTCCGGCAGACCCTTGAGGTTCGAACACTAGGGTGCGCGCGGAGATTTCGCCTCCTACCTACCTGCACCCCTCAGCCATGCTAGGATCTGAACTAAGGAAAGAACAACACAAGAGACACAGGATTTATACTGGTTCGGGCCACTGTTGTGGTGTAATACCCTACTCCAGTGTGTGGTGTGTGGATTGCCTCTTGGGCTGATGATGATGAACAATACAGGGAAGAACAGCCTCGCGAAGGTCTGTTCTTGGCTGAGGCGATGAACTGCTGGGAGGAGTTCAGCCACCTCTTTCTCTCTCTCTCTCTCTCTCTCTCTCTCTCTCTCTCTCTCTCTCTCTCTGCTCCGACTGACCGACTTACTTACTTACCCCCCTCTTTCTTGTCATCGTTTTCTCCTCTAGCTATGTGGGTGGCTGGTCCTATTTATAGAGGCCCTGGTCCTCTCCCCAAATATTGAGCGGGAAGGGAGCCAACAATGGCGGGCTAATTTGAAGGGGGACAGCAAGTATCAGCTATCCTAACAAAAGTAGTCTTCGCCTACGCAAAGCTCTGGTGATGACGCCGTCTTGGGCTCCACGGTGACTTCCGTCTCGTAGTCCTCCTAGTCTTGGTCTCATTGCACCGAAATGGCAACCTTTGCCTAATGCCTCGGTACTCTGCGGCTGCGCTTGTCCCCTTTGCACCAAAGAGGAAAGGAGGACGCTGCACGGGCTAGCACCCGCCTGGCGCCCTGAGTTGTCATGGCTTGCGTCATGGGCACCTCGTGAGGTACCCCGCCTTGATCTCTCCGCCTCCTCATGAGCCAGCTTGACGAGGCCGTGCCTGAGGAAGCTTCGCGTCGTCTGCCCCGCGAGGCTTGGCCCCTCACGAGGGTCTTGGGTTTGTGTTGGTGAAGATGGGCCGTGCTGGGGCCCCCTTTGAGCCACGCCGTAGGCCGCAGGCAGGCAAGTCTGGGGACCCCCGTTCCCAGAACACCGACAGTAGCCCCCGGGCCCAAGGCGCGCCCGGACTTGGCCGTGCAGGGAGGCGGAAGGGCAAGAGCGAAGCGCCGCGGGCCCTAACAGCCTGCGGCCTTGGGCGCCGCGTGGCGGTTGATTGGACGTGGGCGGCACTGTTCCCCCACGCCCTCCTTATCTTGTGCCGTGCTAGGCGGACCCGTAGTCGTACGCAGCCGTTCCCCTTTTATCGCTCGAGCGCCCTCTGTCCTTCCTCCGCTCGAACTCCGGTTTCTGTTTTCAACTCAATATCGAGCCTCCCTCCCCCCCCTTCCCATTGCCATGGCTCCGACGAAGAAGGGGAGAGGGAAGAAACCCGTGTCTCCGCCTTGCCCGCCGCCGTCGGCGGCCCCCGCCGAGGGCTTGGGCAAGGTCAGCTTGGCTCTGGCCACCATCTTCAATGAATGCGGGAGGACGACGGCCTGGCCCGCGTCCCACTTCTCCATCGACAGGACAGCCACCAAGGTCCCGTATCTTGCCGACGCCCTGTGGGCGGGTCTGGTTCCCCCCTTTTCTGATTTCTTCAACGCCGTGCTTTCCCACTATCAGATCCACATGATGCATCTGGGTCCTGAATCCATCACCCTCCTTTCGGTCTTCGCCTTTGTTTGCGAAACTATGGTGGGCATCCCTCCTTCGGTTGCCCTGCTGCGCCACTTCTTCTCGTTGCATCTTGTCGACCCTACCCAATGCTGGGCTTGTGTGAGCTTCGTTGCCGCGCCTGAGACGGCGGCCTCTGGGATTGACTTCAAGCTCCCCCTGCCCGCGGTCGGGTTCCGCGAGCGGTGGCTGTATGTGGACGCAGGGGTACCCAGCCCCCTACTATTGGAACTGACCTCGCCTGCCGTCCCCAATTCGGGCTGGGGCCAGGAGACGCTTGAGAGCCCCCTGCTCGTCTTCGTCTGGCGCCGCTTCGCGCTCTTGAGGCCGCTTGGCGTGACAGCGCCGAAGGTGGTGAAGGAGTTCCTGCTATGCCGCGTTGCTCCTCTTCAACGCCACTCTCGCTGGATGTGGGCCTTCCGTGGGCGCGAGGACCGTATGAGGCTCCAGGAAGAGGACCTGACTCCTGAGGTGCTGAGGACGGCGCTCTTGACCCTGGCTGGGGACCCCAACCCCGGCAGCATCCGGCAGGGAGGGGCCTTGCTGTACCTCTGCTAGAGCAGGGGCGACTTTGTGAAGTAGATGCCTGTCTTTGATGAGTGGGGGCCACGCCCCGCCGGCCTTCAGGGGCCTCGCGAGAACCCAGTGGTGGTGACTGCCCTACCAGTCGGCCAAGGCGACTCATCCTCGAGTGGCAGAGCAGGGAGGCACGAGGCGCCAGAGGCCGAGGGGCTCCCGGCGCGGTGACAGCGCCGGGCGAGGCTCATGAGGAAGCAGCTCTCGGGGCCCGTGCCACTGAGGCTGAGGGTGGCGAGCAGCTGCCCTCAGTGCCTGCGACTGGGGCCCCTGAGGCTCCAGCTGCGTCTCTTGGGGAGGCGATTGGCACCGCACATCGGGCAGGCGCCTCTGCCGCAGATTGCCTTGCCGCTCCGTCTTCATTGAAGGTTGATCCATGCGCCCAACTCTTGGGCCGCTTCCGCGTGAACTTCGAGGCTCTCCGGAAGAGAAGGGAGGCCCTGGGCGACGATTACCCTTGTCGCCTGCTGAAGCGTAGGAAGTACTTCGCCACTGATGAGTAAGCCTTTTCCTTACCCGGCTCCCGATCCTTCTGTTACTTGTACTGACCCTTGCTCCGCAGGCCCCTACCAGCCGAGCTTGCGGAGACGGCTGAGGAGCCGTCCCCCTTGGCTTCGCCCCCTCCACTGTCCTCGAGCGCTCCGAGCAGCGGAGCCCTTGTGGTGAGGGCGATCGAAGAGGCGAACCATCCCGAGGCGCACCGCGGCCCCACGCACCTCGCGATCCTCCTTCGCGGGCCTTCTCATGGCATAGCCAGCCTGCCATGGGCCTCTCGCCTGGTCGTGAACTGCGATTGGCTGAGGCGCTTCCTGCGCTCTTCTCCTGAGGACGGGCTGGCCCCAGGCCGGGCTTCTGACGCGGCGTGCCCGGCCGTCGCGAGGGTGCCAACCCCCAGCCCCCAGCCCGGAGGGGGAGTGCTGACTCGCGGCACCCGGCGCTTGCTTGGGGCAGATGGTGGTGTGGAAGACGTGCTCGAGCGCGCTCGGGAGCGTCGTGCTCTCCACCAAGGATTCCTTCGAAGGGCGACTGACGCAGTGAGCCTGCTTGGTGAGGAGCTTGCTGATGAAGACGCGCGCCTTGAGGCCGAGGGCCTGCGCCTGGCTGCAGAGAGGCGCGAGCTGGAGGGCGCCATCGCCCTTGCGCGCCGCGAGCGTGACCTTGATGAAGCAGAGGCCAAGGCGTCATTGGTGGCCTCTTGGGAGGCCCGGTCTCGAGCCACTGAGGAGGCTCGGGAGGCTGACCGGCGGCAAACGGCTGCGGAGGAGCGGGCTCGGGAGCTTCTGGCCTGGTGCCACTCACTGGAGGAGCAGGTGGAGCTGCGCGAGGCAGCCCTCGCGTCGATGAAGGTGGCCTCTGGCTACTCAGCAGAGCTCCAGAAGCGTGAGGAGGCGCTGACGCTGGAAGCCGCCAAACGTACCCGTGAGTACGAGCGTCTGGAGACGAGGGAGCGCTTGGTGACGCAGGCGGAGGATGATGTTGCTGCACAGGAAGCCCGCGTCTTGGAGGAGGTCGGACGTCGAGTGGCGATGGCGCGTTTGAACCTCGAGCACGAGTTCGAAGAGAAGCTGGGGTTGATCCGGGCCGAAGCTGAAGGCAGGACTGCCGCTTTGAGGGCCAAGCTGGAGGAGGCGGTGCGGCGGGCCGATGCTTCCCGGGCCGCCCTTGAGGTGGCGCGAGGTAAGTTAACCACCTCCCAGGCTGAGGTGCTCCTTCTTCACCAGCGGGTGGAGGAGGCCGAGGCCGTCGTGCGTCAGAATGCGGACGAGATACGTCAGCGGCGGATCTTGGAGCATGAGAACGGCCCCATGCTCACCACTCTCCGGGAGAGAGCCAACGTGGCCTTGGGCAACATCTGCGAGGAGGCCGCCGGTGAGCCGCACGCAATCAACTACGCGGGCAATCTCCAGACTGACATGGTGATGCAGCTGGAGGCAAGGTCGACCAGGGCTGACAGGTTGGTGGAGGAGAGGAGCCGCGCCCTGCTCAGGCGCGCCTTTTCCCGCGTCTTCAGTCACCTCCGGAACATGGATCCCCATTTTGATTATGATGCCGCCATCGCCCCAGTCCCCCAGGCTGTCCGAGGCGACCTGGCACACTGGGTGGAGGACAATGTGGACGCTCTTATCAGGGCCTTTGCCTCAGACAACGATGATGTGATCATGGCGGCCGACGAGGGCAGCGCGATGGGCGGCCCTGACGCCGCTGGCGGCGACGCGGACAGCGATGGTGAGTTCAGCGGCGCCAGCAACGGCCCAGGTGGTGCTCCTGAGGACGCATTGGGGGATTCGTCCGACTAACTGTACATCATTCCTGCTTCCTTACCCTGCATGAATAGAACTCAGGTTTTGGCCTGATAACTGTGAGAGCATTTCGGAGGGGGGGGGCCCTCATGTAAAGCTTGTGTTTATCGTATCAGTAGAAGCCATATCGCCCATGCGCCCACGCCAAGTGGCTAGCTTAAGCGACGCGCTGGTCGGCTAGTATACCTTTGTTCCACGCTGGACCTGAGGCAGCCCGCGAGGGTTGTGGTATCCTGAGTGTCCCCTGATTGAATCCGTAGGACCTGCAGTAAAACACCCTCCTGAGAGGACGCGGCGGCGGCAGTCTGGGCTGCGCGCAAGCTAGGCCTGACCCGGCTCGCGAGGGGCTCGCGAGGGAAGGCGTTTGAGGCGAAGCGGTAACCAAAACGCGAGAAATTGCTCAAACGAGACTAAGCACCCCTCCCCGAACACACGCAAATCTCAAATTCGAATCCAACTTGAATCCAGCGGGGAAAAGCGACAACCAAGGGGAAGAGCAACGAAAGCAAACAAAAGGCCGCGTCCGGCACCTAGTCTAGTCTTGGACGTCTTCTCACCAGCGCAGAGCTAAGTGCTGCCACTGGGCATGGGAGGGAGCCCCAGGGCCTGACGCCGGCACCCCTGAGACTCCGGGGCTTGTACAGCCCCACTCATTATTACGTGAGAGTGTCACGGGGCGGCGAGCTTCACAGGCACTGGGCCTTCTTCACAGGTACTGGCCTTGCTTCATATCGCCAGATGAGGGCCCCGCCTTGCGCCACACTCTAGTGTCATCAACGACGACCGGAAACCAGGACACCGCCGATGGGGTAGAGCGGTCGCCAGCGGTTCCCCCGACGACCACGGGTCCTCCGCCGGGGGCAGGCCCTGGGGCACCTCCCCCGCGGAGGGCCTACCTCCTGAGAACACCTTGCTCCGACCGCCGCGGTGGTGATGTCGAATCCCTGCCCCTCTCCTGCAGCCCCCTGCGTCCTCCTCCCGAGGGGTAGGAGGCTGTGGGATCGGGGCAGCTGCCCGCTGTGGCAACCTGCACCTCCTGCGATCCATGGTTAGCGTATGCCTGCTGAAGAATTAGCGGTACCCGATAGTCGCTGCTTCCAGCATGCCCAGTGGGACCGTCCCAAGACTCCTGGAAGGGCTCAGCTTCTGGCGCCTCGTCCCCCCGGCTCGGTCTGAGGAGCGAGCCTGGCTCGCCCTCGTGTGAGTGTCCTTGATCCATCATGAGGGGCACGTATTCCTCTGGCGCCGCCACCCCGAAGGCCACGCCGTAGTGCTCTGCGCGCCACGCAGTCCTGCCTGACGCGCCTACCGTGGGGTGGTAGCGCGGCTGTCCACTGGGGCCACGGGTCGCATGAAGCCCTTCTTCTTCGCGGACCAGGAGCGGGGGCTGCGCTGCCGCCGGTTCGGTGCTGACAGCCTCGTTGGTGTTGGAGTAGCCTTGGAGCCCGTGGGCGCGTGCGGGGCCCCCACGTGGGCCGCCCTGGGTTGGAGATGGGAGCTGGGTGCAGAAGGGGTGAGCCCCCGAGGCGGCGAAGCCCAGGAGCTCTGCCACCCGCTCCAGCAGCACGTCGCGGCTGCCCTCCAGCAGTCTGCACTGCAGCAGCTCTCGGGCCACCGTGAGCGCGGCCCTCGAGTTCGCTTGCTCCCGGCGGGTGTACGGTGTCGTGGTCGCAGCGTGATTGGAGGCCCTTGCTGCCGACCGCGCCTGCCGCGGTGTGAGAGCTGTCGAAGCCTGTCCGCGTCGCCCGCGGCCCGCAGGTCGCCTAAGGCAAGCGACTCTGCGCGGGCGGGCCATGCCGCCCATGGGTCTGGGTTGCCCTCCTGGTCGCCGGGCATGGTGATCACGACGCGACGAGGCACGGAGCGGTGGAAGACGAATTCCGGCGCACCCCTACCTGGCGCGCCAAATGTCGGATTTCGGGTTCCGGCAGACCCTTGAGGTTCGAACACTGGGGTGCGCGTAGAGATTTTGCCTCCTACCTACCTGCACCCCTCCGCCATGCTAGGATCTGAACAAAGGAAAGAACAACACAAGAGACACATGATTTATACTGGTTCGGGCCACCATTGTGGTGTAATACCCTACTCCAGTGTATGGTGTGTGGATTGCCTCTTGGGTTGATGATGATGAACAATACAGGGAAGAACAGCCTCGCGAAGGTCTGTTCTTGGCTGAGGCGATGAACTGCTGGGAGGAGTTCATCCACCTCTCTCTCTCTCTCTCTCTCTCTCTCTCTCTCTCTCTGCTCCGACTGACCGACTTACTTACTTACCCCCCTCCTTCTTGTCCTCTTTTTCTCCTCTCTAGCTACGTGGGTGGCTGGTCCTATTTATAGAGGCCCCGGCCCTCTCCCCAAATATTGAGCGGGAAGGGAGCCAACAATGGCAGGCTAATTTGAAGGGGGCAGCAAGTATCAGCTATCCTGACAAAAGTAGTCTTCGCCTGCGCAAAGCTCTGGTGATGACGCCGTCTTGGGCTCCACAGTGACCTCCGTCTCGTAGTCCTCCTGGTCTTGGTCTCGTTGCACCGAAATGGCAACCTTTGCCTGATGCCTCGGTACTCCGCGGCTGCGCTTGTCCCCTTTGCACCAAAGAGGAAAGGAGGATGCTGCACGGGCTGGCACCCGCCTGGCGCCCTGAGTTGTCATGGCTTGCGTCATGGGCACCTCGTGAGGTCCCCCGCCTTGATCTCTTCGCCTCCTCGTGAGCCAGCCTGACGAGGCCATGCCTGAGGAAGCTTCGCGTCGTCCGCCCCGCGAGGCTTGGCCCTTCGCGAGGGTCTTGGGTTTGTCTTGGTGAAGATGGGCCGTGATGGGCCCCCCTTTGAGCCACGCCGCAGGCCGCAGGCAGGCAAGTCTGGGGACCCCCGTTCCCAGAACGCCGACAGTCTTCGTTCATAACGATCATCCCTACTCCTTCTCTCCCTCGATGGTGACTCTTCTCTTCTACTTCTTCTTTTGGGAGAATCTTCTCTTCTCTTGTGGGGAGCCGTACACTCATTGGAGTAGTGTCCGAGTCTTCCACAATTGTAGCAATTTCTCTCTCAACTAGAAGATCTTTTGTCATTGTAGGACCTTGACTTGGAACTTCTCTCTTTGCTTCTATTCTTGTAGAACTTGTGGAAGTTCTTCACCATTAGGCTCAATTCTTCATTGAAGGTTTGTTTCTCACTTGATGATGTGGGAGCTTCACATGAGGCTTTGTAAGCACCGCTTGACTTGTTATGGAGCTCCTCCTTATCCTTGAGTGACATCTCATGAGCAACAATTCTTCCAATGACTTCCGTTGGCTTGAGATCTTTGTAATTTGGCATCATTTGGATCAATGTGCATACGGTATCGTATTTTCCATCCAAAGCTCTTAGGATCTTCTTGATGATGAATTTGTCGGTCATCTCTTCACTTCCTAAGCCGGCAACCTCATTTGTGATAAGGGCAAGCCTAGAGTACATTTCAGCGACACCTTCACCATCCTTCATTTTGAACTTGTCAAGTTGACTTTGAAGCACATCCAACTTGGATTCCTTGACGGAGTCGGTACCTTCGTGCATATCAATCAAAGTATCCCAAATTTCCTTTGCATTCTCAAGACGGCTGATTTTGTTGAATTCTTTGGGGTACAATCCGTTGAAGAGGATATCACAAGCTTGAGCATTCTATTGCAGCATCTTCAACTCTTCCGCGGTAGCCTCACGATTTGGTTCTCTCCCATCAAACAATTCACCTTGCAAGCCAACACACACAATAGCCCAAAAGGCAGGGTTATGTCCAAGAAAATGCATTTTCATCTGATGCTTCCAACTAGCAAAATTCGTACCATCAAAGTAAGGACCTCTATGGTGGTAATTTCCCTCGCTAGACACCATACTCTCCTAGGTTGTGAAACCAAGGCTATGACTTCCAAAAGCTATGAAAATAAAGGCAAATGGAGACCAAAGCTCTGATACTACTTGTAGGATCGAAAGTATGTCTAGAGGGGGGTGATTAGACTACTTGACCAAATAAAAATCTACCCTTTTCCCAATTTTAGTTCTTGGCAGATTTTAGCAACTTTGAACAAGTCAAGCAATCTTAACACAATTCAAGCAAGCATGAAAAGAGTATATGAGCAGCGGAAAGTAAAGCATGCAACTTGCAAGAATGTAAAGGGAAGGGTTTGGAGGATTCAAACGCAATTGGAGACATGGATGTTTTGTTGTGGTTCCGATAGGTGGTGCTATCGTACATCCACGTTGATGGAGACTTCAACCCATGAAGGGTAATAGTTGCGCGACTCCATGGAGGGCACCACCCACGAAGGGTCCACGAAGAAGCAACCTTGTCTATCCCACCATGGCCATCGCCCACGAAGGACTTGCCTCACTAGCGGTAGATCTTCACGAAGTAGGCGATCTCCTTGCCCTTACAAACTCCTTAGTTCAACTCCAGAATATTGTCGGAGGCTCCCAAGTGACACCTAGCCAATCTAGGATACACCACTCTCCAAGAAGTAACAAATGGTGTGTTGATGATGAACTCCTTGCTCTTGTGCTTCAAATGAAAGTCTCCCCAACACTCAACTCTCTCTCACAGGATATGGATTTGGTGGAAAGAAGATTTGAGTGGAAAGCAACTCGGGGAAGGCTAGAGATCAAGATTCATATGGTAGGAATGGAATATCCTGGTCTCAACACAAGTGTAGGTTGTTCTCTCTTAGAAAATATAGGTTGGAAGGGTAGGATTGTTCTGATGGCTCTCTCCACGAATGAAGAGGAGGTTGAGGGGTATATATAGCCTCCACACAAAATCTAATCGTTACACATAACTTTCCAAACTCGATGGGACCGAATGATTAAACTCAGTCGGACCGATTCAGTAAAGCTAGTGACCGTTAGGGTTTTTGGTGGGACCGACATGCAACTCGGTAGGACCGATATGATTAGGGTTAGGGCATAACGTAATCTCGGTGAGACCGATTACACAAACTCGGTGAGACCGATTTTGGTAATAAGCTAACTAGAGAGTTGGTCAGGTAAACTCGGTGGGACCGATCACTCATTTCGGTGAGACCAAAATGTTACAAAAGGGAACCAAAGAGTTTACATTGCAGTTTCGGTGGGACCGATCGCAAGTTTCTGTGAGACCGAAAGTATTGCAATAGGCAACAGAGAGTTTGCAATCCCATCTCGGTGAGACCGAGATCCCTATCGATGAGACCGATTTGCCTAGGGTTTGTGGCAGTGGCTATGACATTTGAAACTCGGTGGCGCCGGTTAGAAGGAATCGGTGGGGCCGAGTTTGACTTTTGGTTTAGGTCATATGTGGATGTGAGAAAGTAGTTGAGGGTTTTGGAGCATATCACTAAGCATTTTGAGCAAGAACCTCATTAAGCAACACCTCATCCCTCCTTGATAGTATTGGCTTTTCCTATAGACTCAATGTGATCTTGGATCAGTAAAATGGAAAATGTAGAGTCTTAAGCTTTGAGCTTGAGCCAATCCTTTGTCCTTAGCATTTTGAGGGGTCCACTTTACTCATCCATGCCATGCCAATCATTGAGCTTTCCTGAGATATTAATCTTGAAATAGCATTATCTCAATGAGCTATATGTTGTTAGGAATTACCAAAACCACCTAGGGATAGTTGCACTTTCAACTATCCATATTGCACTTGTATCACCATCTCTTCGCCAAACTAGTGCACCTATACAATCTAACATTGTATTGGGTGTGTTGGGGACACAAGATACTCTTTGTTATTTGGTTGCAGGGTGATACGTCTCCGTCGTATCTACTTTTCCAAACACTTTTGCCCTTGTTTTGGACTCTAACTTGTATGATTTGAATGGAACTAACCAGGACTGACGCTGTTTTCAGCAGAACTACCATGATGTTGTTTTATGTGCAGAAAACAAAAGTTCTCGGAATGACCTGAAACTCCACGGAATATCTTACAATAAATAATAAAAAATCCTCGCCAAAGATGAAGACCAGGGGGCCCACACCCTGTCCACGAGGGTGGGGGCGCCCCCCCCTTAGGGAGCGCCCCCCTACCTCGTGGGCCCCCTGGAGACCTCCCGACTCCAACTATATATATTTGCTTTCAAGGAGAAAAAATAGAAGAGAAGATTTCATCACGTTTTACGATACGGAGCCGCCGCCAAGCCCTAAAACCTCTCGGGAGGGCTAATCTGGTGTTCGTTCGGGGCTCCGGAGAGGGGGATTCGTCACCGTCGTCATCATCAACCATCCTCCATCACCAATTTCATGATGCTCACCGCCGTGTGTGAGTAATTCCATCGTAGGCTTGCTGGACGGTGATGGGTTGGATGAGATTTACCATGTAATTGAGTTAGTTTTGTTAGGGTTTGATCCCTAGTATCCACTATGTTCTGAGATTGATGTTGCTATGACTTTGCTATGCTTAATGCTTGTCACTAGGGCCCGAGTGCCATGATTTCAGATCTGAACCTATTATGTTTTCATCAATATATGAGAGTTCTTGATCCTATCTTGCAAGTCTATAGTCACCTATTATGTGTTACGATCCGTTAACCCCGAAGTGACAATAATCGGGATACTTACCGGTGATAACCGTAGTTTGAGGAGTTCATGTATTCACTATGTGCTAATGCTTTGTTCCGGTTCTCTATTAAAAGGAGGCCTTAATATCCCTCAGTTTCCATTAGGACCCCGCTACCACGGGAGGGTAGGACAAAAGATGCCATGCAAGTTCTTTTCCATAAGCACGTATGACTATATTCGGAATACATGCCTACATTAGATTGATGAATTGGAGCTAGTTCTGTGTCACCCTATGTTATGACTATTACATGATGAACCACATCCAGCATAATTATCCATCACTGATCCGATGCCTACGAGCTTTCCATATACTGGTTTACGCTTATTTACTTTCCCATTGCTATTGTTACAATCACTACACAATACCAAAAATATTACTTTGCTTTCATTACTCTTTTGTTACCGTTACCACCACTATCATATTACTTTGCTGCTAAACATTTTGCTGCAGATACTAAGTTTCCAGGTGTGGTTGAATTGACAACTCAGCTGCTAATACTTGAGAATATTCTTTGGCTCCCCTTGTGTCGAATCAATAAATTTGGGTTGAATACTCTACCCTCGAAAGATGTTGCGATCCCCTATACTTGTGGGTTATCAAGACTAATTTCTGGCGCCGTTGCCGGGGAGCATAGCTCTATTCTTTGAGTCACTTGGGATTTATATCTGCTGGACACTATGAAGAATTTGAAAGACGCTAAGACAACAATTTATCCCTCAACTACGAGGGGAGGTAAGGAACTACCATCTAGCTCTGCACTTGATTCACCTTCTGTTATGAGTAAGCTTGCGACACCTAAACCTGCTTCTGCTATTCGTTCTGATATGTCACATGTTATTGATGATGCTACTTCTGCTATACATGATACTTATGATGAAACTACTTCTATGCTTGATACTACTGTGCCACTTGGTGATTTTCTCGAGGAACGACTTGCTAGGGCTAGAGAGATTGAAAATACTGAATCTGATTATGATGATGAAAGTGATGATGAAGAATCACTTGTTATTCCTGAGGGTTATTTATTTGATCAAGAAGCTTCTTTAGCTATTTTAGCTTGCAAAGATAGATATGAACTCACAAGGTTATTAGCTAAATGGAATAAGCAATCTCTAAATGCTAGGATGAAACCTGACCCTGCTTTTGCTACTTCACCTATCTGTGTTACTGATAAGGATTATGAATTCTCTATTGATCCTGATATAATTACTTTAGTTGAATCTGATCCTTTTCATGGCTATGAATCTGAAACTGTTGTGGCACATCTTACTAAATTAAATGATATAGCCACCCTGTTCACTAATGATGAGAGATCTCGCTACTTTTATATCCTTAAAATATTTCCGTTCTCATTAAAGGGTGATACTAGGATATGGTTTAATTCTCTTGATCCTGGTTGTGTGCGTAGCCCCCAGGATATGATTTACTACTTCTCTGCTAAATATTTCCCTGCTCATAAGAAACAAGCTGCTTTAAAGGAAATATACAACTTTGTGCAAATTAAAGAAGATAGTCTCCCACAAGCTTGGGGGAGGCTTCTCGAGTTACTTAATGCTTTTCCTGATCATCCTCTTAAGAAAAATGAAATACTTGATATCTTTTATAATGGACTAACCGATGCTTCCAGAGATTACCTGGATAGTTGTGATGGTTCTCTTTTCAGGGAAAGAACACGAGATGAAGCTGAAATCTTATTGAATAATATGTTGACAAATGAAAATAATTGGGCACCTCCTGAGCCAGCTCCTGCTCCAACTAATGATCCTATTCCTAAACCAACTCCGAAGAAGAGAGGTGTTCTATTTCTCAATCCCGAAGATATGCAGGAGGCAAAGAAATCTATGAAAGAAAAAGGTATTAAAGCTGAAGATGTTAAGAATTTACCTCCCATTGAAGAAATACATGGTCTTAATTTACCGCCTGCCGAAGAAACATATGATCTTGATCCTTTACTTATTGAAGAACCTCCAGACCTCGATAACCCAACACAGGTAGTAAATGTAAGTTCTCTCTATTGATATGATAGAGCTGAAATCCCTCCTACGAAAATTGCTAGTCAATGCTTGGATGAGTTTGCTAATTTTATGTTTAAGCAAGAAGACTTCAATGCTTATTTTGGTAGACAATTAAAACAAGATGCTGATATGATTAAATACTTGGGTGATTATATGGCTAATATTAGAGGTGAACTTAAACTTGGTAGCAAACATGCTTCTATGGTTACCACTCAAGTAGAACAAGTACTTAAAGCTCAAAAGGAATTGCTCAATGAGATGAATAGTAATAAAAATGATTATGCTCTTAAAGTGGCTACTAGAACTGGTAGAATGACTCAGGAACCTTTGTATCCTGAAGGCCACCCTAAGAGAATTGAGCAAGATTCTCAAAGAAATAATATTGATGCACCTAGTTGTTCTAAAAAGAAGCAAAAGAAAAATGATAGAACTGTGCAAACTTCTAGTGAACCTATTGCTGAACCACCTGATAATCCAAATGATATCTCTATGTCTGATGCTGAAACACAATCTGGCAATGAACATGAACCGAATGAAAATGTTAATGATGATGTTCATAATGATGCTCAACCTAGTAATGATAATGATGTAGGAATTGAACCTGTTGTTGATCTTGATAACCCACAATCAAAGAATCAACGTTATGATAATAACGACTTTGTTGCTAGGAAACATGGTAAAGAAAGAGAGCCTTGGGTTCAGAAACCCATGCTTTTTCCTCCCAAACCATCCAATAAAAAGGATGATGAGGATTTTGAGCACTTTGCTGAAATGATTAGACCTATCTTTTTGCGTATGCGATTGACTGATATGCTCAAAATGAATCCTAATGCTTAGTACATGAAAGATATTGTTACAAATAAAAGAAAGATATCATAAGCTGAAATTTCCACCATGCTTGCTAATTATACTTTTAAGGGTGGAATACCAAAGAAACTTGGAGATCTAGGAGTACCTACTATACCATGCTCCATTAAAAGAAACTATGTTAAAACTGCTTTATGTGATCTTGGAGCCGGTGTTAGTGTTATGACTCTCTCCTTATATTGTAGACTTGACTTGAATAAGTTGACACCTACTGAAATATCTTTGCAAATGGCTGATAAATCAACTGCTATACCTATCAGTATTTGTGAGGATGTGCCTGTTGTGGTTGCAAATGTTACTATTTTAACGGACTTTGTTATTCTTGATATTCCCGAGGACGATAGTATGTCTATTATTCTTGGAAGACCTTTTCTTAATACTGCAGGGGCTGTTATTGATTGCAACAAAGGCAATGTCACTTTTCATGTTAATGGTAATAAGCATACGGTACACTTTCTGAGGAAACAACCTCAAGTTCATAGTATCAATTCTATCGGAAAAATTCCATCGATTATATTTGGAGGTTTTGAATTTCCTCTTCCTACTGTCAAGAGGAAATATGATATACTTATTATTAGGGATGTGCATATCCCCGTTGAGGTAACCTAGTGTTATTCGAAATTTCTCCGGTTCCATGTTATTCGGAATGAGTTCGTTAACAAGACTTGATCAACCTTGTTAGTGGATTCCTTTTGATGATCATGAGATGGATGAAACTAGATGGCACAATCTTCTGTACCCCACTTTTACTTTCTGTTTTTTGTATTAAATAAAATAAAAATAAATATTTTTCTGTCTGTTATCTGATTATCTGTGCAATATAAAAACACCTCGAAAATAAAAGTTCTCCAAATGCCCTGAAATTTAAATATGACTTTTTCCAAAATATTTGAGAATATCTGGCACAAAGAACACAACAGGGGGGTCAACCACCTGCCCACGAGAGTGGAGGGTGCGCCCCCTGCCTCATGGGCCCACGGTGGCCCTCCTCCACTTATCCTTTCACCCATACACTCCTTCTTCCTCCCCCCAAACACGAATATCTAGCTCAAGCACGAGATCTAGCTCACTTTGCTGCCATTTTCGATCTCCTTTCTCAAAGCACCTCTCACAAAACTGCTTGGGGAGATTGTTCCTTGGTATGTGACTCCTCCATTGGTCCAATTAGTTTTTGTTCTAGTGATTTATTCATTGCAATTTTTTGCTGCTTAGGTGACCCTGTTCTTGAGCTTGCATGTCAAATTTATATGGTCAAAAGTAGTTTTGATGCATGATATAGGCCCTAGGCACTTGTAGGAGTAGTTGCTATCAATATTATTGAGTTTGGTTTACTTTTATTTTGAAGTTACTAAAATTTTCAGAAGAAAATGAAAATAGTTAATTAAGTTCAGAATGGTATTCCATAAAGGAAAGGAATTCCAATCAAAACAAAAAATACTGAGTCTCTTAAACAAGACATTCTAAAACTTAGGTAATTTATAGTCATTAGAATTTTAGTCTTATAATCTGATGATCGAGTCGATTCCATGATTATAAGTTCATAACCCTAGCGCCCATTCCCATTTTGGGCGGAACAGATCTACTTTCATGGCGCCCGTTTTTCCAATTATGAAGCATGGCTAAGTGATCCTACTCACATTGGACCCAGTGCCTTTTTTTGAAACATTTCCGGTTGTTTTGGTAGATGAGGAGGGAATTGTTAGAGCAGACGTTCCTTTCAGAAGAGCAGAATCCAAATATAGTGTTGAACAAGTAGGTGTAACGGTGGAGTTCTATGGTGGCGAACTTAATGGAGTAAGTTATTCTGTTTTTTTTGCAGCTTTCGTAGTTGCTGGAACTATGTGGGGAAACCGACGAGGGATGGTCACAATAAAGTATACAAATCACTTTCAGATGTAATTGAAGGTAAAGAGGGAAGGTTTCGCGAGACTCTGCTTGGGAAACGGGTCGATTACTCGGGGCGTTCTGTCATTTTTAGCGATTTTTATTAACAAAAAATATATATTATAAAAAATATATATCCAGTCACAAGCTTTATGTTAGGCGCAGTACTCATACAGGAACTTATGAGCAAGAAACTTATGGACTTGTCGATATTGTAGGGGATGAAATGATTGACAAGCACTGCGATACTGATCCAGTGTGGTTTCCAGAAATGTTTAAGTGGTGTTAAGGTGGTAGCTGTGAATAGCCATCGACTACCTGGAAAAGGTAGAAGAATAGGACCTATTCTGGGCCTATTAAGATATTATATGAAAGTCGAATTTATTCCACTCTCATTTGAGAGTGCGAATACAAGGAGGTATTTTGTGTTTGGGAAAGTCCGAAGAAAAAAGATTTTGAATCTTCACCTATATAGGCTGCGGCTAATGTTGCAAAAATAAGAGCTTGAATACCGCTTGTAAATAATCCAAGAAACATGACCGGTATAGGGGTTGAGGCGGACGGACACTAAGATGGAATAAGCCCGCTAATATACCCAATGTTCAGAAAATGATGAGGAGACTTTTGAGGGGCTCATCAAGCCAAAGCACGAAGTAAAAGGCACCAAAGCCTAAGTATAATCTGCCTCGCACCGCGGAGATTCGGGCGTGTGAATGGCCTTCCGATGATTTCTTGAGAGCAGCCGGGATTTATGAAGATTTTCATGAATTGGCTAAAAATGTAGGCCTCACCGCTTTCCTCCATGACGAATGCGATCAGTATCTCTTACTCACAAATATCTTTGTGCAAAACTTTCATTTCCATTCTAGGAGCTCACCACCTATGGTGGAGTTTTATTTATATGATGAGCATAAGGAGATGTCACTTTAAGATTTTTGTCGGGTTTGTTTAGTCCCTTTTGAGGGCAAGACAGAAGAACCACATCACGATGATGTGGAGGGGTTTATTGACACTATCACTGTAGGGGAAACAAGGAAGGTTTCTGATGCACGAATCACTAGCATACATTTTCCTGTTTTACGCTACTTTGCATTATTTGCTAGTCGTTGCTTAATTGGTCGCGGAAACTATGGAAACTTGAGTATCCCTGATACTATCATTTTGCACCACAGGTTATACGGTGATAACTCTTTTAGTATGGGCAGCATTATTGCTAGACGGGTATGTATGAACTGTACTAAGGGTCCCATCTTTGGAGGCATCTATGCTACACGCCTAGCTGCACATTTTAACATACCTATTAGGCATGCTGAGAAGGAAGAGAAAGTGCTACCCCGTGTTTACCTAGATTATAAAATTATGGTAGCACATGATTTTATTGTTAAGAATAGGGAAGGAGAGCTTAAATATCAATTGTTCTTTAATAAACATCATCCTAAGACTATTACCTTGCCTTCTCCTTCTTTGTTTGATTTGATTGTAGGCATGTACCTTGTTCCGTTGGCGGCTATTCACACCTACCGAAACCCTGCAACAGCCCCGGAACTGGAACCACAAGAGGAGCCTCCACGAAAGTCTGTTTATTCTTGGGATCCGGAGATGGTTGTCAACCAATGGCAGTTAGAGTCTTCTTCGTCGCAGTACGACCCCAGCTACACCTACGGGTATCTGCAAGGGTATCCCTGGCAATAAACCAACTTAGACCAAAAGCCTAAGCTTGGGGGAGTACGTATTTCTCACCGACATTACATTTATGTTCACACACTCATTGCTAGATGTCGGTGTTCATACTTTTTCATTGTATCATCCATGCTAGTTTATTTCCTTTTATGCTTTCTTCTTGTGTGTTCGATAAACCTTAAGAAAAACCAAAAAAAATTAGTAGTAGTTTACTTTTCTTGCTGTAGTAATAATTAAAAAGGAAAACCCAAAAATATTTCCCGTTCTTTTTTGCCTGTTGGGAGCTTTCCCGTGTAAATAGTTTTATTTATTTTCTTTTCTTTGAGGGTCAGTAGGAGAAGACCATGATTAAATTGTTGAAGTGGCTCTTATATGCTTTATTGTTGATTTAACCAAGAGCCCATATTGCTTTTTCTTCACCTGTTTATTGAATGCTCGCAGATTCCAGCTTAGTCCAATGCACGTGCACTCTTATTATTATTCACATCGTTCGGTCATGCAAGTGAAAGGCAATTATGATGATATATGATGGACTGGCTGAGATGAGAAAAGCTGGTATGAACTCGACCTCTTTTGTTTTTGTAAATATGATGAGTTCATCGTTCTTGATTCAGCTTGTTATGAATAAACATGTTTGCGATGACAATTAGCGATCATAGTTGCTTGTGCCATGCTTGATTAGCTATGAGTTATAATGGTTTACCTTGGGTGTCAACATGCTATTGAGATGGTTATGATGTGGTATGATGGGGTGGTATCCTCCTTTGAATGATTTAAGTGACTTGACTTGGCACATGTTCACTGAGGGAGTCCTGCATTAGGGGGTCTCCGGATAGCCGG
Source organism: Triticum urartu (assembly GCF_003073215.2). Taxonomy (NCBI): domain Eukaryota; kingdom Viridiplantae; phylum Streptophyta; class Magnoliopsida; order Poales; family Poaceae; genus Triticum; species Triticum urartu. The sequence goes on from NC_053022.1 coordinate 456,002,668, forward strand.
ACTATATCCTTTGGCCGGACTGTTGGACTATGAAGATACAAGATTGAAGACTTCGTCTCGTGTCCGGATAGGACTCTACTTGGCGTGGAAGGCAAGCTAGGCAATACGGATATGTATATCTCCACCTTTGTAACCGACCTTGTGTAACCCTAGCCCCCTCTGGTGTCTATATAAACCGGAGGGTTTTAGTCCGTAGGACAACTTACAATCATACCATAGGCTAGCTTCTAGGGTTTAGCCTCTTCGATCTCGTGGTAGATCAGCTCTTGTAACACTCATATCATCAAGAATAAATCAAGCAGGACGTAGGGTTTTACCTCCATCAAGAGGGCCCGAACCTGGGTAAAACATCGTGTCCCCTGCCTCCTGTTACCATCCGCCTTAGACGCACAGTTCGGGACCCCTACCCGAGATCCGCCGGTTTTGACACCGACATTGGTGCTTTCATTGAGAGTTCCTCTATGTCGTCCCCATTAGGCTTGATGGCTCCTACGATCATCGATAGCGATGCAGTCCAGGGTGAGACTTTTCTCCCCGGACAGATCTTTGTGTTCGGCGGCTTCGCACTGCGGGCCAACTCGCTTGGCCATCTGGAGCAGATCGAAAGTTACGCCCCTGGCCACCAGGTCAGGTTTGGAAGCTTAAACTACACGACCGATGTCCGCGGAGACTTGATCTTCGACGGATTCGAGCCCCTGCCTTGTGCGCCGCGCGGTCATGATGAGTATGATTTAGCTCTACCATCGGACCGTATTCAGGAGATCGCACCGGCAGCCGCTCCGAGCCTCAATTCGGAGCCAGTTGCACCATCCATGGACGGGTGGATAGACCCCGTCACGGAGGCCGTATCCTCAGCGGCGATCGAGCCGAATATTGACCTTACCCTTCACGAGAGCCGTTTTGCCAAACTGCCGGATCCTTCTCCGGCCACAGAGTCCGAACCGCCTGCGCCCGTTCCTATCGAATCCGATTCGGTGCCGATCATGGAGTTTACCTCCGCGGATATTTTTCAGCACTCACCTTTTGGCGACATACTGGACTCATTAAGGTCTCTCTCCTTGTCAGGAGAATCCTGGCCGAACTACGTCCGGCAGGATTGGGATGCGGATGACGAAGAAATTCGCCGCCCACCGCCACCCACTTAGTAGCCACTGTCGATGACTTAACCGACATGCTCGACTTCGACTCCGAAGACATCGACGGTATGGACGACGATGCGGGAGACGAAGAGGAACCACTTCCCACAGGGCACTAGACAGCCACCTCATCATACGATATATACATGGTGGATACACCCAAAGAAGGCAATGGCGACGAGACAGCGGAGGATGACCCCTCCAAAAAGCAACCCAAGCGCCGGCGGTAGCGGAGCCGCTCTAAGTCCCGCCAAGGCAAAAGTGGTGACACCGGCACCGGAGATAATAGCACTCCGGACAGTGCCGAAGACAACAACAATCCCCTCCAGCAAGATTTAGAGCAGGAGGATGGAGGAGCCATCCCTCCTGAGAGAGCGGCAGATGGAGAGGCGGAGGATGATAATTACATGCCTCCCTCCGAAGACGAGGCAAGCCTCGACGATGACGAATTCGTCGTGCCAGAGGTTCCCGTCGAACAAGAGCGCTTCAAGCGTCGGCTTATAGCCACGGCAAATAGCCTCAAGAAAAAGCAGCAGCAGCTTCAAGCTGATCAAGATTTGCTGGCTGGCAGATGGATTGAAGTCCTGGCGGCCGAGGAATATAAACTCGAACGCCCCTCCAAGAGTTACCCAAAGTGCAGGTTGCTACCCCGACTGGAGGAGGAAGCACCGAAACCTACATCCCCGGCGTATGACGCGGCTGATCGGCCACCTCGTGGCCGCGACAGAGAGGCATTCCAGCCAAAAGCTCAGCCCGCACCCCGATGCCATTCAAATAAAAAGGCATGGGGAAATATGCCAGACCTGCGAGACGTATTGGAGGACAAAGAAAAACATTCAAGATCGATCTACGGATCACGAGGGCGCACCACTATGCAAGATTATAATCGTCATGCCGGATACAGTAAAAGTAAGTCCGGCCGGGCCGAACATAGCGAGCAAGAATCATTTGAGCTGCGTCGCGACATAGTCTAGTACAGAGGCGCTGCACACCCCTATGCTTCACAGACGAAGTAATGGATCATCAAATCCCAGAGGGTTTCAAACCCGTAAATATTGAATCATACGACGGCACAACAGATCCTGCGGTATGGATCGAGGATTTCCTCCTGCACATCCACATGGCCCGCGGTGATGACCTACACGCCATCAAGTACCTCCCACTAAAACTCAAAGGACCAGCTCGGCATTAGCTCAACAGCTTGCCAGCAGAGTCCATTGGCTGTTGGGAAGATCTGGAAGCCGCATTCCTCGACAACTTTCAGGGCACTTATGTGCGACCACCAGATGCCGATGACTTGAGCCACATAATTCAGCGGCCAGAAGAATCGGCCAGGCAATTCTGGACACGGTTCCTAACAAAGAAAAATCAAATCGTTGACTGTGCGGATGCAGAGGCCCTAGCACCCGGCACCTTGGTCAGGAAAAGCCGAAATCTATGGCAGACCTCACGACACTCATGACCCGCTTTTGCGCGGGGGAAGACAGCTGGCTGGCTCGCAGTAATAACATATCAAAGAACCATGGTACTTCGGATATTGAGGGCGGCGATGGCAGGTCACGTCGCAACAAACATTAGCGCCGCATTAACAGCGACAATACCGAGGATACGGCAGTCAATGCCGGATTCAAAGGCTCTAAACCCGGTCAGCGGAAAAAGCTATTCAAAAGAAGCACTCCGGGCCCGTCCAGTTTGGACCGTATACTCGATCGCTCGTGCCAAATACACGGCACCCCCGACAAGCCAGCCAACCACACCAACAGGGATTGCTGGGTGTTCAAGCAGGTCGGGAAGTTAAATGCCGAAAACAAAGATAAGGGGTCACATAGCGATGACGAGGAGGAGCCCCGGCAGCCAAACACCGGAGGAGAGAAGAAGTTCCCCCCTCAAGTGCGGACGGTGAACATGTTATACGCAACCCACATCCCCAAGAGGGAGCGGAAGCGTGCGCTCAGAGATGTATATGCGTTGGAGCCAGTCGCCCCAAAGTTCAACCCATGGTCCTCTTGTCCGATCACCTTCGATCACAGGGACCACCCCACTAGTATCCGTCATGGCGGATTCGCCGCACTGGTCCTAGACCCAATCATCGACAGATTTCACCTCACTCGAGTCCTAATGGACGGTGGCAGCAGCCTGAATCTGCTTTATCAGGACATAGTGCGCAAAATGGGTATAGACCCCTCAAGGATCAAACCCACAAAAACGACCTTTAAAGGTGTCATACCAGGTGTAGAGGCCCATTGCACAGGCTCAGTCACACTGGAAGTGGTCTTCGGATCCCCGGATAACTTCCGAAGCGAAGAATTGATCTTTGGCATAGTCCCGTTCCGCAGTGGCTACCATGCACTGCTCGGGCGAACCGCATTCGTGAGATTCAATGCGGTACCGCATTATGCATATCTCAAGCTCAAGATGCCAGGACCTCGGGGGGTCATAACAGTCAATGGAAACAAAGAGCACTCTCTCCGCACGGAGGAACACACTGCAGCCCTCGCAGCAGAAGCGCAAAGCAACCTCTTACGGAAACACACTAGTTCGGCGATTAAGGACCCGGACACCTTCAAGCGCGCCCAGAGTAATCGGCAACTGGACCGCCTGGCACATTTCGAGGTCGCATAGCAATGCGGCCCCCACCTCGGTCCCAGCCAAGCAGCGAAATCCGTGCCACGCGTACATAATTACGCATTAAAAATACCATGGGCACAGGCGGGGAGGGGGGCACGACTGCGGCACACTCCAAGTCGCGGCTTAAACCGCACTAGGGGCTTCCCGCTTTGTTATTTTTCTCTTTCAGGACTTTAATCTCAGGAAACCCTGTCCGGTAGCATGATTGCCGAACACATGATGCAGCAACCAAGGAGGCAGAAAGCTACGTCACACCATGGAACTCCCAGGTGGATTACGATAACGAGTGAAATATTTGCTTTAATATCATTCCTCAGCTTGCCCTTGGAAGGGACATGTCAAACAGTCCTACTTTTTTCTTATCGCACTACTTGTATCATTCTGCTTTAACGCACCTTTTTGAATAAACAATGCATAGCATTAAGACTATTATTGCATTCTTCCTTTTATATATATATGTTCATTCACGACATCTAGCATCTGTACACTCTGGTACGGCCAATATGCTAGGGGCTTAAGCATACCCCATAATACGGCATGAGAAGTCCGAACTCTTTCGACAGTGCGGCACCCCAAACTTATAGCATTATATGCATCAACTCCAAATCATGTCTTGGGTTAATAGTTGAGTTTGCCCGGCTCCCATGTTTTGGTACCTTACGTTCCGCTATAAAGGCTAAGGTAGCACTGGGAGAACTACTGCGATTGTGCCCCAGTTCTGCTGGGCTAAGCACCTCAATAGAGAAAGCTAAAACTGACAGTCATGATAAGGCGAGAGACTGGTCGCTGTTCGAGAGGTTTCAAGTCCCTAAAGACTTATGCCGCTTAGAGCAAGGAGTTGGCCTTGTCCGGCTTAAGGCGTGTATCATGCCTTGAATTCGGCCTTCCGAATACTAGGGGCTTCGCTGAAATTTAAAATTATAGAATTCTATGGCTAAGTGAGAGTGATAACGCATTATAGTCTGGTTGCCTTGTTCGTTGTGCTGAGCACCTCCCTCGAAGGACCCAACAATGGGAACAAGAGTGCTCAGGTTTATCCCGAACACCCCAGCACTTGTGGCGTGGGGGCAGAAGCCGATGACTAGCCATCTCTTAGATTTGATAAACAGCCGAACAGAAGGTAATATTTTAAATTCAGACAAGCGTTGCATAGCGCATATGAACAAGTTTTCATAATACAGGATTACACGAGCAAGTTCATTCAAATATTACATCTTTTGCACACTCGTCCGCTACGAGACAGGCACCCTTCAGGACACCCTCATAGTACATCTCGAGGTGGTGATGCTCCTTGCCCTGCGGCGGCCCTTCCTTCACCAGCTTCACGGCGTCCATCTTGGCCCATTGCACCTTCACACGGGCGAAAGCCCGGCATGCACTTTCGATGCAGACAGACCGCTTGATGACTTCCAGCCGTGGGCAGGCATCCACAAGCCGCCTCACCAGGCCGAAGTAGCTATTGGGAAGGGCGTCGCCAGGCCACATCCGAACTATAAAGCCCTTCATGGCCTGTTCGGCCGCCTTGTGGAGCTCGACCAGTTGCTTCAGCTGGTCGCTCAGAGGCATCGGGTGTTCGGTCCCAGTATAGTGAGACCAGAATAGCTTCTCCGTTGAGCTTCCCTCCTCGGCCTGGTAAAACTGTGCGGCATCCGACACGCTGCGGGACAAATCTGTGAATGCTCCTGGAGAGCTCCGGATTCGGGTAAGTAACAAGTAATTTACTTTCACATGCTTGCTTTTCATATAGAATGCCTTACCCGCCGCTATCTTCTTCATCGCATCAATCTCCTGGAGGGCCTATTGGGCTTCGGCCTTGGCACTCTTTGCACTCTCAAGGGCCGTGGCAAACTCAGACTCTCGCGTCTTCAAGTCAAGCTCCAACACCTCGTGCTTCATCACGAGAGCGTGGAGCTCTTGCTGCACCTCACCCACCCGTGCCTCATACCTTTCCCACTCGGTGCACTCCTTGGCCACTTTGTTTTCGGCCTCGGATAGCGCTTGCTTCAGGGTCGCCACCTCGGTCATGGCCCCTGGCAAATTTACGATGATCCTGTCATTTTGCAATCGCATTCTTTTTATATATATCCATAGACTAGGTACCACGTACCTTTGTTCTCCTCGAGCTGCCTCTTGGCAAGGCTGAGCTCTTCCTTGGACCCTTCGAGGTCCTGCTTCAGTGCGGCGACCTCCGCAGTCAGTGCGGCAGAGGCCAACAGCGAAGCCTGCATACGGATATAGACATACTTATATTAGACTCCTGCGATATTGTTTGATCCTCTATTCGGCTTTTCTTTGTGAACACCGAACAGAGCATTAGGCGCTACTGTCTATGCGGTAATATTTTTCCTATATTTCAAATATTTACCTCAAACCCTGTCAGAAGGCTGGCACAAGCTTCAGTCAGTCTGCTCTTGGCGGACTGAACCTTCTGGATCACCGCACTCATAATAGTGCGGTGCTCTTCGTCGATGGAAGTGCTGCGAAGCGCTCCCAGCAGATTGTCCGGTGCATCTGGATGGACAGAGGTCACCGGCGTAGGCGTCTTGCCCCTTTTGGAAGGAGGCCGCCTGCCTGAGTCCGGAACCACCGGAGGTTCCGGCGCGGTATTCGGCTGAGGGCCGAACTCGGAGCCCTCGGGAGCCTTGCTCCCTCTGCTCTAGGAATCCGGAAGGTCGCCTCGAGGCGCCTCCGGGACTGTCTCCCCTCAACCCGGTGCCTCTTGAGACAATACCTTGGCATTGTCCATAGGGAAAGGGGAGGTGGCGGTCGGAAGTGGATCGCTATCCATATCCGACGAGCCCAGGGAGCCATCCGACGATACGTCGATACGGGCTCGTGGTGGTCTACATAATCATAATTCGGTGTTAGGAGAAGCAGTGCAACAAAGGTATGCTATGAATTACTCTGGCATCCGAATACTTACGACTTCGCCAGGGGATTGGCCCTGAGCAGCCACTCGTCTTCGCCTTCGGCGGCGGTGGTGGAATAGTCCGGAAGGAGAGTCCTTCCCTTCTTGGACCCTTCGGCCCCCCGGTTGGGACGGCCTTCCTTTTCTTGTCTCCCCCGATTGGAGGGGGAGCATCTTGATCTTCCTCCTCGTCTTCGGGGGAGGAGTGCATCGCGGAGTTATCAGACGATGAGTCCGATAACACCTGGCGTCGGGAACTCTTTCGGGTTCCCTTGGCCTTCTTGGTCTTCTTCGGCACCTTGTAAGGAGCCGGAGTCAGCATCTCCGTCAGGAGAGCGTCCGCAGTGTCTTCGGGCAGAGGAGCCGGACAGTTAATCTGCCCCGACGTCTCTACCCAGTCCTGTCAAAGGCATGGAGCTCAGACCCCGCACATGATTAAGCTAGGGGAAATAAAATATCCTACCGGATGTATAAAACTCACCGAATGCGCTGGGCGCTTCGCTCTTAGCCCGCGGTCCTCGGTGAGAGAGGGAGGGACCTCGGCACCCTTGAATAGCACCCTCCAGACGTCCTTATGCGTCGTGTCGAAGAGCTCGCTCAGAGTCTGGTGCTGGGCCGGGTCGAACTCCCACAAATTGAAGTCCCGTTGTTGACACGGGAGGATCCGGCGGATGAGCATGACCTGGACTATGTTGACAAGCTTGAGCTTTTTGCTTGCCATATTCCGGATACACTTCTGGAGTCCGTCCAGCTCCACCAATGAACCCCAGGACAGGCCCTTCTCTTTCCAGGAGGTGAGCCGCGTGGGGATTCCGGATCGAAACTCGGGGGCCGCCACCCGGTTGGTGTTGCACGGCTCGGTGATGTAGAACCAGGCCGATTGCCACCCCTTTATGGTCTCCACGGGGGAGCCTTCGAGCCATATAGCATTGGGCATCTTGACCACCATGGCTCCGCCGCATTCTTCTTGTTGGCCTCCCACCACCTTCGGCTTGATATTGAAGGTCTTCAGCCACAAACCGAACTGGGGCCGATGCGGAGGAAAGCCTCACACACGACGATGAACACCGAAATGTTGAGGATGAAGTTCTGGGCGAGATCATGGAAGTCCAGCCTGTAGTAGAACATGAGACCACGGACGAATGGATGGAGGGGAAACCCCGGTCTGCGGAGGAAGTGGTAGAGGAAAACTACCCTCTCATGAGGTTCGGGGTAGGGACGATCTGCCCCGCGACGGGCAGCCGATGCGCGATATTCGTGGCTAAGTATCCGGCTCCGCACAGCTTCTTGATGTGTCCCTCCGTAACGGAGGAAGCCATCCATTTGCCTCCCGCTCCGGACATGTTTGGAGAAGGTTGAGGGGAAGGATGTGGACTTGGGTGTTGGAGCTCGAGTGCACAAGAATGGATGAGCAAGGAGGAAGAAGGCGTGGGTAGAAAAAGGTTAAACCTTGTCCCTTTATAAGGGCGGCCGAAACTATGCGCCCCCACTAGCCTGGTAAAACTCACTTATCCCCCAAGCGCCGTAATCGATGGCACGGTTGGGTTACCCACACCCGTATTGATGAGAATCCCGTAACAAGGGGGACACGATCTCTGCTTTGACAAGACGTGTCAAGAAACTGCCTCGCGTTATGTGCGGGGCTAGTTAAAGGAAATGGTTCGAATAATCACCGGGCCATGGCATAATGTCGTGTTGCCAAAACGTGTCAGCAGATTAGATTTGTGGAAATATTATTCTCTCTACGGTGGTATGTGGAACTTATTTTGCAGGGTCGGACACTATCCTTGTATTCAAATTCTTCCGTGGTGTATTCGGAGGAGGAACCCGCCTTGCAATGTCGAAGACAATACTGCGCGCCGGACTCATCGTCATTGAAGCCTGGTTCAGGGGCTACTGAGGGAGTCCTCGATTAGGGGGTCTCCAGACAGCCGGACTATATCCTTTGGCCGGACTATTGGGCTATGAAGATACAAGATTGAAGACTTCGTCTCGTGTCCGGATAGGACTCTACTTGGCGTGGAAGGCAAGCTAGGCAATACGGATATGTGTATCTCCACCTTTGTAACCAACCTTGTGTAACCCTAGCCCCCTCCGATGTCTCTATAAACCGGAGGGTTTTAGTCCGTAGGACAACATACAATCATACCATGGGCTAGCTTCTAGGGTTTAGCCTCTCCTATCTCGTGGTAGATCAGCTCTTGTAACACTCATATCATCAAGAATAAATCAAGCATGACGTAGGGTTTTACCTCCATCAAGAGGGCCCGGACCTGGGTAAAACATCGTGTCCCTTGCCTCCTATTACCATCCGCCTTAGACGCACAGTTCGGGACCCCCTACCCGAGATCCGCCGGTTTTGACACCGACATTCACGCATGTAGTTGAAACAAATCAACATAGCCTTCACGATATTTATGTTCATGGTGGATTATATCCTACTCATGCTTGCATCCAATGTTTATTAATTTTAATGCATGTACATGGCTGTTGTCGCTCTCTGGTTGGTCACTTCCCAGTCTTTTGCCAGCCTTCACCTGTACTAAGCAGAAATACTGCTTGTGCATCCAATCCCTTAAACCCCAAAGTTATTCCAGATGAGTCCACTATACCTTCCTAGATGCGGTATCTACCTGCCGTTCCAAGTAAATTTGTATGTGCCAAACTCTAAACCTTCAAATAATCATCCTGTTTCGTATGCTCGAATAGCTCATGTATCAACTAGGGCTGTCTGTATCTTCCATGCTTGGCGGGTTATTCTCAAGAGGAGTGGACTTCGCTCCTCACTCACGAGAAAATGGCTGGTCATCGGGATGCCCAGTCCCATGCTTTATGCAAACTAAATCAAAATAATTGCAAAACAAAACTCCCCCTGGGACTGTTGTTAGTTGGAGGCACTTGTTGTTTCGAGCAAGCCATGGATTGATGTTTGTTGGTGGAGGGGAGGTATAAACTTTACCATTCTGTTTGGGAACCGCCTATAATGTGTGTAGCATGGAAGATATCGCCATCTATTGGTTGTTATGTTGACAATGAAAGTATACTGCTCAAAATATTATTCACCTCTATTTCAAAACCGAGCTCTGGCACCTCTACAAATCCCTGCTTCCCTCTGCGAAGGGCTATTCTGTTTACTTTTATGTTGAGTCATCACCCTCTTATTAAAAGCACTAGCTGGAGAGCGCAGCTGTCATTTGCATTCATCACTGTTAATTTATATTGGATGTGACTATGATTGGATCTCTTTTACCATGAATTAGAATGTCTAGTTAGCCCTTGATCTTTAAAGGTGCTCTGCATTTATGTTTTGCGGTCTCAGAAAGGGCTAGCGAGATACCATCTTGTTATATCATATTATGATTGTTTTGAGAAAGTGTTGTCATCCGAGATTTATTATTATGGCTTGCTAGTTGATTATGCTATTGATATGGGTAATCATGAGACCTGAGAATTATTGCAAATGTGGTTAGTTATAATCTTTGCTTAAAACTTGAATGCTAGCTTGACATATTTATAACAACAAGAGCAAACAGAGTTTGTAAAAGTTTTTCTTTATTTTTTTCAGTTTGTCAACTGAATTGCTTGAGGACAAGCAAGGGTTTAAGCTTGGGGGAGTTGATACGTCTCCGTCGTATCTACTTTTGCAAACACTTTTGCCCTTGTTTTGGACTCTAACTTGTATGATTTGAATGGAACTAACCAGGACTGACGCTATTTTCAACAGAACTGCCATGATGTTGTTTTATGTGCAGAAAAAAAAGTTCTCGGAATGACCTGAAACTCCACGGAATATCTTACAATAAATAATAAAAAATCCTCGCCAAAGATGAAGACCAGGGGGCCCATACCCTGTCCACGAGGGTGGGGGGCGCCCCCCCTAGGGCGCGCCCCCTACCTCGTGGGCCCCCTAGAGACCTCCCGACTCCAACTCCAACTCTATATATTTGCTTTCGGGGAGAAAAAAATAGAAGAGAAGATTTCATCGCGTTTTACGATACGGAGCCGCCGCCAAGCCCTAAAACCTCTTGGGAGGGCTGATCTAGAGTCTGTTCGGGGCTTCGGAGAGGGGGATTCGCCGCCGTCGTCATCATCAACCATCCTCCATCACCAATTTCATGATGCTCACCGCCGTGTGTGAGTAATTCCATCGTAGGCTTGCTGGACGGTGATGGGTTGGATGAGATTTACCATGTAATTGAGTTAGTTTTGTTAGGGTTTGATCCGTAGTATCCACTATGTTCTGAGATTGATGTTGCTATGACTTTACTATGCTTAATGCTTGTCACTAGGGCCCGAGTGCCATGATTTCAGATCTGAACCTATTATGTTTTCATCAATATATGAGAGTTCTTGATCCTATCTTGCAAGTCTATAGTCACCTATTATGTGTTACGATCTGTTAACCCCGAAGTGACAATAATCGGGATACTTACCGGTGATGACCGTAGTTTGAGGAGTTCATGTATTCACTATGTGCTAATGCTTTGTTCCGGTTCTCTATTAAAAGGAGGCCTTAATATCCCTTAGTTTCCATTAGGACCCCGCTGCCACGGGAGGGTAGGACAAAAGATGTCATGCAAGTTCTTTTCCATAAGCATGTATGACTATATTCGGAATACATGACTACATTACATTGATGAATTGGAGCTAGTTCTGTGTCACCCTATGTTATGACTGTTACATGATGAACCACATCCGGCATAATTATCCATCACTGATCCGATGCCTGCGAGCTTTCCATATACTGGTTTACGCTTATTTACTTTCCCGTTGCTATTGTTACAATTACTACATAATACCAAAAATATTACTTTTCTTTCATTACTCTTTTGTTACCGTTACCACCACTATCATATTACTTTGCTGCTAAACACTTTGCTGCAGATACTAGGTTTCTAGGTGTGGTTGAATTGACAACTCAGCTGCTAATACTTGAGAATATTCTTTGGCTCCCCTTGTGTCGAATCAATAAATTTGGGTTGAATACTCTACCCTCGAAAGCTGTTGCAATCCCCTATACTTGTGGGTTATCACAGGGTTGCTTGAGAGAGACCATCTTCATCCTACGCCTCCTACGGATTGATAAACCTTAGGTCATCCACTTGAGGGAAATTTGCTACTGTCCTACAAACCTCTGCACTTGGAGGCCCAACAACGTCTACAAGAAGAAGGTTGTGTAGTAGACATCAATCCCCGTGCCTCCGCCCAGTCCGACCACTAGTCACCACCACGCTCCACTCCTCCTCACCTTATCTCTCATCTTTCATTTTTTCGATGAAATTCTCGAGATACCAGTTTTCCGATAAAATTCTCGAGATATCATTAGTTTTTACACATGGGATTACTCCTGCATGGGTCAATCACAACAGGTGTTTTGTAAAAAAATGCATATTGATGTTCCGTGCAATGCACAAGCATCTTGCTTGTAATTATATAACGCAAATCACGAGCAGGAAGTGACATTTTTTTACACAACCACGTTAACATGGCCACGTAAATCACTAGCTAATGTGTAATACCATTATACTTATATCCCGATGCAAAAGGTTGAGTACATGTTCGAAGTGTAGAGTCGCACACACGCACTCTGTCTCTCAGAATCTCACACACACACCAGTTATGTGACGCCCACTTAAGCAGACACGTATGTTACAATTTGAGCACCCGCGGGTACACGTGATGGCGCGCATTTATTTAAGCCGGACGGCGAACCCAAATAGTAGCTGTAGTCATTCCCCTCTCGCCGGCTCTTCTCTTGTCGCCGTCGCCCGGTAGCCATGACCCGGCCGAAGGTAACGACATGGCGCTTTAATCTGGAAATTTTAGTGGTCATGCATGCATCTTTTTGTGCTAGCACTCCTATATAAGGGTTGACCGGTCGCTTCCCGCAGACATGCGCGGGCGGTGGAAGAGGAAGTAGAAGGGAAGTGGGCTGTGGAGTAACGTTTTTTACCACAATTTCTTAGGAAACTGAGTGCAATAATTGAGTAGTTTTGCAAATTACCAGTACTACACCTGAAACGGTTCAAAACCAATACTCCCTTGCCAGCGCGCACTTCCCGTGTGAAACGGTCAGCGTCGCCATGGAGCGTCAGTGCCGCATTCATGCCTGGCCAGAGCTGAGGCAACCTCTCATTGGCGCCGGCTTTGAAGAAGCGCGACGGCCGAGAGAGCGCTGCTTCCCGGTGCACGTGACTGCTCCGCGTCGAGGCTGGCCATAGTTTGGATGAGTCTCCATCGTGGGGAGCCACACTAACTACGATGATATGGATCATTCCATCTATGAAGAACACGTGGCACTGGAACTACGAGACGGACATGTACCCAGGAGTAGATATACGAATCTGAGTAATGTAGTGCAGTAAGTGAAGTAGAAAGGCCCAAATAGTATGAACATGTGTGGCATATAGGCATTTGTCTCTTACTACGTACCACTAAATGTTGTACGTGCAATGCACGGTGATGTTATGGAGTACGTGCCTAAGTACTCTACTACTACTACTATATTAATTGGAGGCACATATTAGGTTTTATATTTGTTTACATGTATGACCCGAGACCTTCCAACTAGACGTGTCTTTCTCTCCGGGTCGCACTTTGTATCGTTCATACCACTTGTACTACTATGTGTGGTCTCCGACCCAGAAGTGGAAGAATTGGAGACGCTCTACCATGTTGTTCATGTCCCACTCCTTTCGCTAATGTGTGGGACATCCAGCACGTGCCGTGTTTGGCACTCCTTCGTTGTAAGAGTTGAAACGCTAGCATTCATCAGAAAAAAATATAAATCAGCAGTGATACTATACCATGCGGTTTCCTTGCTCCTCGATATCGGAAAGAATACTTCCGTTCGCCAACATGTGGGACGTCGACCATCCTGATCCACTTGCCATGCACGCAGAACTCCAAGGGAGAGTCATCCCGGTCGTCACGCCACAATAATAATGACTAATGAGCCATGAAATCATAGGCCCAACCTTTCCCACTATGAAGTTGCTAGGACGAAGCAACCATCATGACTTCGTTGAATTCCGCTTCTTGAAGAAAACTACTGTACCAACAGTACTTCTAGCTACAGTAGTTACTCTAGAAGAGGCCTCCTTTTGTTCATAGGATAGGAATTTTATAGGAATACGAAAATCACAGGAAGTGAGATGACATGCATCTCAATTCCTATAGAGAAAGAGATGCCATTTGATGCATAGGATAGGAATATTTCCATTGAGTCTAGGCTAATGTACTGGTAATTTGCTCTAAAAACTACAGTAGTAAATAGTAGTACTGGTACATGCTCGTACTCAGACACACACACACACACACACACTAACTACTAGTACTACTACTTATCACATGCTGGCCAGACGCCGTCGTTCTCCTTCCCGGCTTGGATCTCCGCCGACCTCTCTGCAGCAGCGCGTGCGTCCTCTTCTTTCTTGTGGTGGAGGGCCTCTCTTTTCTTGAGTGCTTTCTGACTTCTCCGCTCCTTTTGTGCGACTTTGGACGCCTCTTGATCTACCGCCCATTCGACTTTGGCAGCTTCAAATTCCGCCCACGTAGGTGTGAGGTCGCGAGCGGCGATGAACTCGGCACGGCGAGATGCCATCGCTTCCCTACTATTTTGTGTGCAGTCATGGGCGGCGAGGAACTCGGTGCGGTGGGATGTCATCGCTTCCTTACCAGTTAGTGTGTGGCGCAATGGCATGAACGACGCTTCGTGAGATCTCTGCGTTGGAGTGGCTGGACAACCGTATAGTGCATTGGTTTGTCAAGAGCTCAAGGACAGAAGACGAAGGAAATTTGGATTCCCCTTCAATGCTGGTCATTTATTACCGAGTAAAATGCATTGGCGGTCATCGAACTTGTGTTGATAGCTCACTTTGATCATTATATTATACGTGATGCACACATTAGCGCACACTGTCCATAGAGGCAAGTAGCATGTACGCGTGCAGACACAAATGCTCATGCTATCAAACCATGCTAATGCATGCACGTTGCCCTCTCAATCAAAGTCCTGCTCATGGTGCAATGCAAACGGCGAGCCCGTCACCTGCGCACCCTGGCGGTGTCTGGCATTACTGTTTAGACGTTTGATGGAAGCCTCCGCGAACGCCGAGCATGTATTCACCTGGCTCAACACCAACAGTCATACTCGGGACTCGGCGCCTTGCTCATGTATATAGTCCATCACAACGACAATATATAAAATAGCTTAGCTAGAGAGGGTACTATGGTACAGAGTATGTACTATCGTGAGCAACCGATCGTAGTGCCACTGCACACGAGTGTGTCTGATCAATTCGTCCATTATTCGTAAGTTGTGCATGGTTGTGTCGTGTCTAAGGGTGGTCATCGAAGGCTAGCTGGCGACAAGACCGGTTGCATAGATGCCTGGTTGTCAATACGTGCCACATACACTTCAAATGCTCGTCATCCATGAGTTCACATTTTACCACCACGCCAACGTCTGACCGCCCTAGCCTACCGAAACCCCTTCCATCGCTAGCGCATGCTTCCCGCCTAAAACGGTCACCGTCTCTCCAGAACGTCAATGCCGCATTCACCGGACTTAACTGCAGGTGCAGTTGGTGTGTCACTGACATGCGGGCCAGATGCCCGTTGGGCCCACATGTCAGTGACCCAACGCACATGCGGTTAAGTCACTGAAGCAGTGTCCGCATTCATGCCCGACGAACCTACTCCGGCGCCAGCCGTCCATCTGTCTGTCGTGGCTCATTGCCATTCGCCCGCTATATTAACTTGAGCCCCAGCTCCCAGCCATAGCCAAAGACCCACACGCATTCTCCTCCAGTCCCTTCCTTCTGTCGGCACCACTCCAACCATGGCCTCCTGGCACTCCAAAGCTCTCTTGCATACTGTCGCAGGAGCAGACGAAGGACATCGGCGGCTCTGCTCCGGGCGCGCTCCAAAGCTCTCTTTGAAGTACTATCGTAGGAGCAGATGAAGGAGATCGCCGGCTCCCCCCCCCCCCCCCCCCCCCCCCCCCCCCCCCCCCCCCGACTGCCCTCCGCCGCCACTACCACGAAGTCGGCGCGTGTGCGCGGGCGCAGCCGGCAGCGAGGAATAGTAGTACATGGTAGGTCGGCGCCGCTCTGGTCCCAGGAAGGCCACCGCTCCTCCACTCAGTCGACGCCAAGCTTGATGGGATAAACGTCGGCGGCCAATTAGCCCCTTGACAGCGACGTGGAGGCAGAAATCTTCAGAACCTTGTGCTCCGGAGGAGTAGGTTATCGAGGCGGATGAGGAGCAGGCAAAGGCAGTGGCCGGCTTTCTCGGGTTCATGGCCGAACATGGTGGTCGGGCGCTGGCAATCGTTTAGATTAGGTTTACAGTAGGTTGTAGTACGGTTTGTGTGAAATATGTAATGAATTTCGTCTAGTTTGTAGGAAAAGTTTTCAAAATGTAATGAATTTCATCCGGTTAATTTCGTCCGGTTAGTTCATATAGTTGTCGAAAGGTATGCGGGCAGCATTGGATGGCATCCATCAGTGTCCTCGGACAGATGCCGGTGTAAATTCGTGGGCCAGCGCTGGAGATTAGTAGTGCTCCATTATTTGGCAGGGAACAGTTATCCCTTGATCAAAATCAGATCCTCGTGTTTCGCACTCCTCCCACGTAGTAAGAGTGTAAACTCTTGCTTATATAAAAATGGAGCAAGTGGACGGCGCTGTAGCACGTCATATCACTCAAATTAGCCCGCCTAACGCGCGGGGAAGCACCGCCCTCGTCATTTTGTTCTGGATTTCTATCGATCGATCACACGAAAATGTTTCGCTTTGCAAGTTCAAAATAAAAGGCGGCACACTTATGACTCGTACGCGTCGGACCCCCAACAGTGCGGCTCGCATGCCGCTCACCAGAAGGGACATGCGTTGTCTTGCAGTTTCACTGACATGTGAGGCTGCAATTGAATAAACCGTCGATAGCCAAAATCTAATCGCTCGGCGGGCGTCGGCTGAGAAGAAAGAGATGGGGGGGAGAAGAGATCGCCCGCCGCTGTGCACGGACTCCAAGAAATATATGGTGATAATGTGAGGTGGGCCATGCGGGAGTCCGGACCACTTCCAAGCCCTCCCCCTCAAACGCCAGCTGCCCACATTCATAGCAAGTATGTAGTACTAGTAAAATACTGGCCTATAAGCCCGCTTATGTGGAGGAGAGAGAGGCATTGAGAAAGTCAAGGAGTGGGCTCTTCAAGAGCCCGTCTCTACACGTGCTCCTAGGTATAAAAAACTAATTCCAAAAAAAGAGGCATAAAAAATTGTGTCTAAAAAAAGAAAGGTAAAAAACATTTGAGAGGAAATAGATAGAGAGAAAGTGAGAAAAAGTTGTAACCCTTATAGCCAACCTTATAGTCAATGCTATGTTAGTATTAATGAGGAAGGAGGGAGTGGTGCACATGCCAAGCTCACTGGGCTGCCGTGTTTCACACTCCTCCATCGTAACAGTGGAGACAATAGCTTTCATCAAAAATAAACAATGAATACTCGTTGCTCGTCCTCTATATCGGAAAATAATACTTTCCATTCACCGACATGTCGGACGTCGACCATCCTGGTCCACCTGCCATGCACAAAATTATCCTGGTCCACCCCGGTTGTAGCGCAGGCCCAACCTTTCCCGTTGTAAGTTGGTCGGACGAAGGAACCATCATGACTTCGTTGAATTCCGCTTCTTCAAGAAAACTTACTGTACCCGCAATACTGCTACCACACACGAAGACTAGACGGCACTGTACCACGTCATATCACTGAAACCCACTAGGCCAAACTAGCCTGCCCGGGATTTGTACTCCATCCATTTCAAAGTTAGTAGTACAAAGTTGAGTCATCTATTTTGGAATGGAGGGAGTACGCCTCTGTACTGCTATGATTTTGTGTTGTACGTCTCTGTACTTTTGCTACGATTTTCCTACCCTATGAACCAAATCAGGCCTGAATGTATCCGTGTCGACTATTGTCTCATTGATCACTAAGCCTACAATTTTAGGAGCTTGGGCTATTGGCCGATCGACGACGGATAAGTATAAGTGTACCACGAGCTCATCAGCCCCAAATTTCTCTTCGGTGAGTGTTTTGTAAATACTATAGCTGCCAAAGTAGCTAGCCTACTAACACGAAGAATCATCAAACAAGCCCTACTGATATGATAAATAGTTCGAACTTACATCTAAGCATGCAATATATTGCATCAAAAGCTGGTGAGGATACATCTGTTTCCATAAATCAGAGAGGGTTCACATGATTCACTATCAAACAAAAGTAGCAAGTACCGCCCACACAAGACAATGCACTAGCCCTAAGATGGTCTAATAACACGCATCGTTCTGGTAATTAAACACGGGGCAATGCAAACTACCCTGAAGGATTAGCGCGACCAACTATTTCTTGTCATCGATCTCTCGGGTAATGACCACAGCATGGACAGCGGCATGGGAATCGATCTCTGGGGCGATGTCCATAGGACTGACCGCGACATCGGAATCGGTCTGTGGGTGATGTCCACAGGATGGACAGCGGCACCGGAATCAATCTCCGGGGCAATGTCAACAGGACGGACCACGACATCAAAACTGATCTCTAGGGCGTTGTCCATAGGACAGGCCGCGACATCAGAATCATCAAGGATGTCCACCGGCACCTGCACAACCCTAACATATTAGCAAGCACATTGCAAATAATCAAAAATCATAACTATGGTAAGCCATTATTTTTTACCTTGTGCCGCTCACCGGGGGATCCCATCCCTCCGGGGGCCATCTCCTCGTCCTCGATGGGGGCCATCACCTTGCCAGGGGAATACTGCTTCTCAACGGCGACTATCTCCTCAAACTCGGCCTTGAGCCTCGCATAGGTGGCCATTAGAGTTTCTGGGGTAGGCACGGTGGGGCCCTTGCTGTTCTTCCACCTTTCTTTAAGGAGTTCGTTCACCAATGTCGTCAACTCTTTGGCCAGTGCTTGTTTCTTGGAGTTCTTCGTCTCCACTGGTTGGCTCGCTAACATGGTCAACTCATTGGTCAGTCCTCACTTCCTGGAGATCGCTGTCTCTAGTGGGTTGTCCACCGGCAACTCTTTGCCTAGTGCCCCAGGATCCATCAATGAACTGACAAACTAAAAGCAATCGAAAGGAAACCACAATCGCAATAAAAACGGGAAAAGAATAGGCTGTGAGAATCGGTCAGTGCTTCGCAAAAAGAAGATTCTTGGAATGAAAATATAGCAGCATCACTGATTTGCCCACCTTTCCTTCTTCGTTACAGAAGAAAAATGGCAGAAGTGAGTAGCCTGGAGTGAGGTTTTCTTCAAGAAATGGGAGAAAGGGCTTCAACGAGCGTTCCAGTGAAATGATGGTTACTTCATCCAGTCCAACTTCGAGGCCACTTTACAACTGCAGCTAAAGGTACGAGATACATTCCTCCAATCACAAAATGCCTTGGTTGATGAGATTTGAGAATTGAGCCAGTACTCCACGCGGTGTAGTCTAGTCACTTGTTGAAATCTCTAGAAAGGCAAATACTCCTTTCCGGTTTATAGGGCTATACTAGCAAGTATAGTACTCCAATAGTGGGCTCAAATAGCAATTTTGTCTCATGCAAGAGCCTGGCTATATGCGTGCCCCAAGGCTCCGCACCACGCCCCACCCCTACACAAAGACTGCACGCGAGTGTTCGCAACTGCCATGTTCGGGTTGCGCTTGGCTCTTCGCCTCCTTGAGAAGATGAACAATGATGTTACTACTACTTCTACAGTATCGAATCCACTGCTGCATGTTCGTCCACCGCGTGCGGGAGGGATAGCCACCGCGCGCATGGGCGAGGGAGAAGGCGTGTAGTAGTAAAATCAAGCTTCTCCTTGTTGTACGAGTTGACGCGACACATCATAGCACTGGCCCCACATGGTTGCCTCTAAACTTGGCTGAAAGACCCGCAGCGTACAATACTCCATTTGCTGCAACCTCTAACATTTACCCCACCACAAATTAAAATATATATTCCTATCTTGACCAGATGAGCGTGCAAACTAGAATCACCAGGATGACAGGTAGTGCCAGAAGATTATTTTAATAAAAAAAGCATGGAGCCGACCCCAATGATTTTAAGCTTACAGGCACGGTACACGCTATCCTAGACTACTCTACATATGAAACTGCCACACGAGCGTCCGGGCTGTGCTTCGCTCTTGCCTCTTCGGGAAGTCGAACAATGATGAAGTACTACTGCAGTGGAGGAGTACTACGGTATGCTTCTGGCCATCTGACACCGACTGAACCGCTGCATGTCCATCATGTGCGGGAGGGAGAGCGTGTAGCGAACGAAAGCTTCTCCTAGTCCTGCCAGCCACCACGCTCATGGGAGAGGGAGGGACGCAACTTCAATGACTTACTGCTCCTGCCTTTGCGTCTATGACAGGTGGGCCAAATAGGTGGGTGGCTCACCTGTCATGCAGCCAAAGGCAGGTGCGGTTAACGCGAGAGGGCGTTGTAGTAATCAAACTTCTCGGTCTTGTATGAGTTGACGCGACACATCAAAGCACTCCACTTGATATATTTCAATAATTTGCGTTTACTGATGCATTAATTACAACACATGCATGCATGTCATGACTCTCCTTTTGATACTTGCATGTGTTGATTTAATGCACCTTGCCAAATTTTGACTATAAACTTAATTAACCAAATGTTCATGCATGTCACAAAAAAATTACATAATTGAAAACTATGTTCAAATACGAATCAAGCATATAATTTTTGTTAACCTGCACTAACATTTTGTCAGTTAAATATTTGGTCAAAATTTAGCACCAATTACAAAGGGGCCCAATAAATATTGAACTCTCACATTTTGTTTTGAGGATACTCCCACATATTCTATCCGTTCTCAAATATAAGTCTTTTTAGAGATTCTAACAAGTGACTACATACGGAGCAAAATGAACGAATCCATACTTTGAAATATGTCTACATACATTCGTATGTTGTAGTCCATTTGAAATGTCTAAAAAGACTTATATTTAGGAATGGAGGGAGTAGAAAATATAAATAATAATGCATGTTGGGGCAGCCCACTTTTCTGATAATTTTAGCCGTGGGCTTGTTCAAAATTATTACGAGGGGGTGGTTGTTCATTTAATGGAGGGTCTTGTACCATACTTGAACGATAGAAAGTGCGACCTGGTACACTGTAACACCACTTGGAATAAGCAGGTGGCTATCTCAAAAAACAATCAACAACTAAAAAATGGCAACCTGGCACGTACACAATTTTAAACAATTGCTTTGATGGAGTGAAAAAGGAAAAGTACCCCACTACGTATATATAGGCCGGAGCCTCCGCGCTTGCCTGCTAGGGTTGCTCTATTCACACACTCTCATCCTCTCCAGATCTAAACAAGATAGTGGTGGTAACACTGTCTTTCTCCCTTCAAAAAACATTGTCTTTCTATCCTCACCGCTGGTTACAGATCCAGACGTATCCCCCTCCACCGGTGAAGGGGAGAAGGGGCAGCATTTAGGCCATCGTCGACAGTGAGGGGGGAGACCCACTCCCGGCCGCACCGTTATCTTTGGCCGAGCGCCGGCGTGAGAGGTCCTCTGATCCCTCCGTCATTGCCCTAGTGTGGGCGGATCCGGCCTCCCGCCGCCCACCTATCCACATCCCGACGACCTTCAGGTATATCTTCCTTCGAAACCGCCTTAGCTCTACTTCCCCAGCTCGCTACATCGCTGCATGTGCATCATTTTCTGCCTCTCAGCCCCTCTCGGTCGGATGGTCCAACGTCACCTATTTTTTTTCTTCTATTGTTAGAGGTAAAGCTACTTCATGGAGTCGAATCTTGTACTTGGTTCAAACAAGAAATAAATTGGGGGTGAGGGAATTTAGTATGTACATCGGACTTGGTACAAACAGGAAGGAATGGGGGTGAAAGTAGTACAGACTTGTCATCCAACCGGTCTCTTGGTCGAAAAGGGAAATATCGGGGTAACGCTGTACACAATGGTATGACCAGGACTAGATTTGCTATCCACATATAGGAGTAGGTGGCTAGAGTGAACAAAAATGGGACCAACCTAGATATGTTTATTGGATGTTTGTTTCTCGGGGCAACATACTCTGAATCACCACTTTATGCCCCTATTTAGGTACATGGTGCTGGACTGCTGGTGCACCCACTGTCCCATGCCCTTATACCAAATATTTAGCTGTTCTTAATCTAATGCCCCTGGTAAAATGAAGCCATGCCCCTGTTATAAGCCATGACAAGTTTAGCCAAATGTTTTTGCCTCTAATTGTTTGAGACTCTGACTGTTTCCATTGTAGCTTTTTGTGCAAATAGGGATATCCATTTCACCAGGCTGCTGTTGTGACCTTTTGGTGCACTACACGAAGTGACTTTTGTGTTGTTTAACTGGAATGTCAGAATGGAACAGTTGGTTCATTTCGATGGAACTGCACAAAGGGAGATATGTGTTCCAATACTCATCATCCATATTGGCACCATAACCGTCCTTTAGGTAAGAATGATATTTAATGCATGTGTTCATATCTATTTTGCGACTGCCATGAGAAAATAATGCTATTGTTTACTATAGTACACTTGTGCTCCCTCACTGACAAAACCAATTTCTGAAATAGAAGGCCAATCATGTACTTGGTTTCACCAACTGGTGAGGAGAAAGAGAAATAGAGCATGAAGAGGAAGAAGAAGAAGAGTAAGCAGTGCCAAGGTGATATTGCTGAAGCCGAGGCCTTGGTCTAGGCCATTCAAGAGCTCCAGCAACGTCTACCTTATATGTAAGACGATCCTCCAAGGAGACCTTCCACTTTTGCGTATTGTCCATGATGAATTTGATGCTATTGTTAGAGTAATATGCTAATGTCTTTCTATCCTTTCTCACTAAGCTAATGAAGGTTTCACCTTGTTCCTACTTGTGCAAATAGGGATCATGTTGTGCCAATCATACATTTTAGTGGAACTACACAAGACAATACAATGAACTATATCCCAGCCAGTGCTTTAACTCTGCTGGAAGTTCTTGATAATCTTTCGATATAATCTCAGCACTGGTAAACAAGAGTGATTTCAACCATACATTTGAAGTGCACAAAAATATATACTATTGAGTGATTCTAGTGAGTGCTTTATCATCTCTTCTGGGACTACATGAATAAGCTTTTTTGCTCAGGTTGGTACCGGCCTAAGGCCTTCATCCATATTAGTTTGCTGTCATCTCTATTTGTATCATGCTACTGTCATGCGAAACTCCTTTATATTTGCACGTTAAAGTTTTGCAACCTATGATACATGGCAATGCTTTGAGTGTTGAGCTAATTGGCATTGATTAAATAAACTAATACCTCTCTTTAAGCAAGACTACTATGTTGCTAACTTTACCCATTAAGATAATGAGGGTGCTTCTATTTGTTAGTGTGTGTTTCATCAACTAGTGCAACTATTATAGTAATCTCACTCTCTCAATATATGTGCCAACACGGATGCTCGATTTTGGTGGAACTGCACAAAAACTTTGGGTGCTTCATTGCCTCGATAGCTTCCTTCCTTTCCTGTTAGTCGCTAATCTGGGCTTGCTTCATTCCTTTGTTGTCAGTCGCTTGGCTTATCTCGGCTTCCAGTCAAAGGAAATAGTAATTAATATGCTACCTCACACAGGTTGGTACTGGTCTTTATCCTGATTATTGTGCTTGTCATATGTATTGGTAATTTGGTATTGTGCTAATGTTTGGCAATTTCATAAAGGAGTAACTTGGAGCCCGAACTCGCAGGAAAATCATTACATTGGGTGATTTCAGTAGAACTGCACAAAAAGATCAGATGGACAGGTACTTATGTTGTTGCTATGTACCCCAAAGTTCACTCAGACAAGCATCGATGTTGATAAGAAGAAGTGCCTATATTCATTCGAGTATCAACCGGCGTCAACCAGTTGTCAAACTCCAAGTATTAGGAGAGTGAACGGCAAAAATATTGCTTGGCGCATAGCCCAGAAAAACGCAGTCGAGTCTTTGGTTCCAACTTGTGGCTTTTGGTTGTCGGCACATATGGTAGCGAACTTTATGGCATGGAGTCTAAAGATTCCAAACAAGTTGGTTGGCGCGTATATTCATCTAGCACTTAATTAGTCTGCACGCCAGGGATGCTCCATTTCAGTTGAACTGCACAAAAAATTTGGGTGGTTCATTTTCTCAACCGCCTCCTTTCTTGTCTGCAATGTAGAATTTTGGTGAGCTAGAGGACCAAGATGAGCCAGTAAACTAGTTGGATGAAAGTAGTGGCCAAGTTGCTCAAACCTCCCTCGGCACAAGGACACTATGTGAGGATAAACCTACAAGCAAAGTTCAGATTGTATATGCTTCCTCTTATGTACTAGAAAGTTTACTCATACAAGCATTAATTTTAGCAAGAAGTACCTTCGACTGAACAACATTTAACAGTATGTACCCTAGGTAATTAAAGTTTGTCCATAGATGATATTGGCTGTGATCTCAATCATTTGGATGCATAAACATATTGAACATGTGTATATCTGAATCTTTTTATGAATTATCTATGAATATTGTCGTGTGATCTATCAATCATTTGGGTGCATAGACATGCTGAACTTGTGTATATATGAATCTTTTGAGTTGTTGATTGTGAATGTTGGCTATGAATATGAATGTGTCCTGTGAACCTGAGTTTGATACGAATGTTTACCTTTTCAGTTGTACTTGTGTGTGAACTTGTTAGTATGCCTACTGTGGGATTTGCGACGTGTGGGTGTCAACGGCACACCTTCTTCCCGAGAAGAATTGCACCTACTTTGTTAGGGTAGCAACAGCGCATCAGCTCTTTTTAATCTTTTTGCTCTGCCTTGCCCCCTCCCCCGCTCAACCCTTGCCGTAATGTTTTCGGCCTCAAAAGAAACATAGTATTGCGTTGTTTTTGGGGCCTGATGAAAAATCGAGTGCTGGTTTCTGTAGGTTGGCCCGCCCAGCAAATGGGCTGCTAGTCCACCACGGACTGGGAGGCTAAAAATACAAGTTGTATGGTGCAGAGGCAAGTAAAAAACGCCATCGGGAGCCATCCACTGAAGAAAAAAATCGCTCCTGATGTGCTTCTTCAGTCGCACCACCGGCCCCCTCTTTAATCCAGTTCGCTCAGGGATCTAGCTGGTATCATTTTTTTCCAGAGGGCGAACAAGTATCAGCTAGGCCTAGGTTTTGTTTTTTAACATGCGTAGCCCACGACATACAGAGACAGTGGTTTCAACTTATTTTTTGAGGTCCATACCGGCCTATGGGCTTTTTCTTAAAGATCGGCAACCCAATGTATTTTTCTTAATAAAACACAAATCTTTGTTCTATTTATCTATATATAAGAATAATAATGTTGTCTCCAATTTATGTTTTCCCTTCTAACCACATTATATATATTTATATTATTACTATTATCGTATATTTTATAGAGACTTATATATACATTATAAAAACATCCCACGTGTTATTAACTTACTCCCTCCTTCCATCTATATAGGGCCTAATGCGTTTTTCAAGACCGCCTTTGACTATTGACAAAATTAATAATACTTGAGATGTATAATGTGAAAATTATATCAATGAAACCTCCTTTCAAATACGAATTTGACGGTATGTTTTGTGTAAGTTGCATGTCATATATTATTGTTCTAACATCCGGTCAAAGTTAGCATTGAAAAACGCATTAGGCCCTATATAGATGGAAGGAGGGAGTATAAAAGTAAATGTTTAACAGAAGTTGGGAAGGAAAATCCTGGTTGTTTTTTACTCACAGGCAAGGAAAATCCTGGTGATTGCATACAAAAGATTGCGAAGATTTTAAGGACCAATGTAATAATAACAGGCTCATTTTTATTTTGAGAAATAACTCGCTAATTTGTTAATTTTATATATAAAAAATTTGTCGCTCCAATTTATTTTTTGATATTAATAGCTCCTTCTAACCTAACATTATATATAGAACGAGCCCAGCTAATTCATGTATTTCAAGAAAGTGCAAATGGGCTGGGATTTCTTAGAAAATATAAATGGGCCGCATTGACACAAAATTATTTGTTCACCCAGCCCAGCAAATGGACAAAATATGGGTTAAATATATGCCACATTTTTGCAGGCTGACATGTGGGCTAATAGGTCGAAGCCTACGCAGGGCGTTGTCAACTTGGTCAACAAATGATTATGACATCCACAGCCATTGGATTTATATCCAACAGCCGCCATGCATCTTCAATCTCTCGTCTTCTTCCTCCAGCGTCGCCGGGACCTCCTGGTCCGGCCTCCGGCGGCTAGCGGCTCTGCTTAGCATGCATCACTGTGAAGCGCTACCCCACCGCCGGCCAGGCTATCCCTCCACCCCTCGACACCTCCTGTTATTCTCCACCGACTGCAGCCCCACGCCACACCAGAACCAGTTATAACCCTTCTCCTTGTCTCAATCTATGACTCCACTGCCGCGTCTTCCCATCTCCGGGTCGTTCCCGTCCGAGGCCTCGCCGTCGTCCACCGCCTCGCTGCGCTCGGTGCGGTGTGGTCAACAAACGAGAGTCATCGGAAGAGGATGATACATCTCCAACGTATCTATAATTTTTTATTGTTCCATGCTATATTATATTCTGTTTTGGACATTATTGGGCTTTATTATACACTTTTATATTATTTTTGTGACTAACCTATTAACCGGAGGCCCAGCCCAGAATTGTTGTTTTTTGCCTATTTCAGAGTTTTGCAGAAAAAGAATATCAAACGGAGTCTAAACGGAATGAATCCTTCGGGGACGTGATTTTGAGAACGAACATGATCCAGAGGACTTGGACCCTACGTCAAGACATCAACCAGGAGGCCACGAGGTAAGGGGCGCGCCTACCCCCCTCGGTGCGCCCTCCACCCTCGTGGGCCCCCTGTTGCTCCACCGATGTACTCCTTCCTCCTATATATACCTACGTACCCCGAAACTACCAGATACGTAGCCAAAAACCTAATTCCACCGCCGCAACCTTCTGTACCCGTGAGATCCCATCTTGGGGCCTGTTCCGGAGCTCTGCCAGAGGGGGCATCGATCACGGAGGGCTTCTACATCAACACCATAGCCTCTCCGATGATGTGTGAGTAGTTTACCTCAGACCTTCGGGTCCATAGTTATTAGCTAGATGGCTTCTTCTCTCTTTTTGGATCTCAATACAATATTATCCCCCTCTCTCGTGGAGATCTATTCGATGTAATCTTATTTTGCGGTGTGTTTGTTGAGACCGATGAATTGTGGGTCTATGATCAAGTTTATCTATGAACAATATTTGATTCTTCTCTGAATTCTTTTATGTATGATTGGTTATCTTTGCAAGTCTCTTCGAATTATCAGTTTGGTTTGGCCTACTAGATTGATCTTTCTTGCAATGGGAGAAGTGCTTAGCTTTGGGTTCAATCTTGCGGTGTCCTTTCCCAGTGACAGCAGGGGCAGCAAGGCACGTATTGTATTGTTGCCATCGAGGATAACAAGATGGGGTTTATATCATATTGCATGAGTTTATCCCTCTACATCATGTCATCTTGCTTAAAGCGTTACTCTGTTCTTATGAACTTAATACTCTAGATGCATGCTGGATAGTGGTCGATGTGTGGAGTAATAGTAGTAGATGCAGGCAGGAGTCGGTCTACTTGTCTCAGACGTGATGACTATATACATGATCATACCTAGATATTCTCATAACTATGCTCAATTATGTCAATTGCTCAACAGTAATTTGTTCACCCACCGTAAATACTTATGCTCTTGAGAGAAGCCACTAGTGAAACCTATGGCCCCCGGGTCTATTTTCCATCATATTAATCTTCCAACACTTAGTTATTTTTATTGCCTTATATTTTACTTTGCATCTTTATCATAAAAAATACCAAAAATATTATCTTATCAGATCTATCAGATCTCACTCTCGTAAGTGACCGTGTAGGGATTGACAACCCCTTATCGCGTTGGTTGCGAGGATTTATTTGTTTGTGTAGGTGCGAGGGAATCGTGCGTGGCCTCCTACTGGATTGATACCTTGGTTCTCAAAAACTGAGGGAAATACTTACGCTACTTTGCTGCATCACCCTTTCCTCTTCAAGGGAAAACCAACGCAGTGCTCAAGAATTAGCAGAGGACTGTACGTGGAAAGCCTGACGGCTGGAACCCACGAGGTCCATGGTCGCACGCAAGGAAAGTTCCTCCTTATTAAGTTGAAAAAATGTTTCCTCCCTCTAACAGCTGGGACCCACCGGCTGTATCTTCGCATAGAAGGAAGTGCCTCCTTGTTATGCGAAAAAAATTATTCCTCCCGTTGACAGCTGGGACCCGTCAGATTTGGTGGCTGACTTGTGGGCCTACTAAGCGGACATGTACGCAGGGCTTTGTCAACTTAATCAACAAATGATTCTAGCAGCTGGACCGTTGGATGTTAATCCAACAGCCGTGCTCCTTCTTCAACCTTTGTTCTTGCTCCTGTCTCCCGTGGGCGGCACCGTGGCAGTGCTGCCGTGCACCCGAACCAGTTAAGTTTCCCACTCCTCTCCATCTGCGACTCCACTGCCGCGTCTTCCCCATCTCCGAGTCGTTCCAGTCCGGGGCCTCGCCGTCGTCCACTGGCCTTGGTGCGCTCGGCACGGTGTGGTTAACGTGGTGAACAACAGAGAGTCCTCGGAAGATGACTATACGTGAGAGGCTGATAGTGGGGACGCACCACGCCCATGGACGCATGCATGCAACTACATCCTTTTTACCCTAAAAAATAATATTTTCTCCCCCTGACTGTTGGGACCCACTAGCTACATCTTCGCACGCAAGGAAGTGCCTGACAGTCGGGACCCACCCGGTCGAAGCGTACGTAGCGTTGTCATTCTGGTCGCGAACGTGTACATACATACTAGTCGATGTAGAGGCGCGCACGTGTGGTAGTAGAGGCGCGCATGTGTGGTAGTAGAGGCGCACACGTAGCATGTACATGTACATACAACGGCCAGGGTACAAGAAAGTAAATACGGCCACGTACGTACATATAGGCGGTGTCTCGAACGCCTACTCGCGCATATGTACGGGCAGGGCTCGTGTACATGGTTGTGGCTGGGTCGAACGGAGAAACTGCGTCGTCGTCGTGTTCATGGGGAGGCAACAGAATGCTCGTGTTCATCAGGAGGCAACAGAACGCGTGTTGTTCATCGGGAGCCAACCGGCTTGGACGGAATAGGCGATGGAAACGAGGTTTGGCGTACCACAGAATGGAGGAAACGGCCTTGTGTTCGACCGGCCACGGTGGAAACAGGATCCTGTTCATCGGGAGGGGTCTCGCGTACCGCAAAACGGAGGAAACGGACCTCCTATGGTCGAAACGGGGTCCTCCTGTTGATCGGGAGGGGTGTGGCGTACCGCAAAACGGAGGAAACGGACTTGTGTTCGAGCGCTACGGTCGAAATGGGGGTCCTGTTCATCGGGAGGGGTGTGGCGTACCGCAAAACGGGACTCCACGGGATACTGTTCATCTCCACCGTCGACCTCCTCCAGCCTCCACGGGCTACTGTTCATACACCGTCAACCTCCTCCAGCCTCCACCTGCAACTGTTCATCCACGGGCTCCTGTTCATCCAACCTCCACCGGCTACTGTTCAACCAACCCTCTCCACGGGGTCCCGTTCAACCACCCCTCCACGGGCTACTGTTCATCCAACCCTCCACCCGCTATTGTTCGACCAGCCCTCCACCGGCTACTGTTCAACCAGCCCTCCACGGGGGCCTGTTCATCCAGCCCTCCATGGGGTCCTGTTCATCCATCAGCTCGATCAATCGGGGGATTGTTCATGTCGGTGGACAAAATAGGGGCGCATCTTTGTACCCCTTTTTCTGTGCACGGGCAGTCAGAGCTGCGCCCACAGCCACACCAAGCAGAACGAGGGAGGTGAGCCAAGGTAAGATCGAAGCCCAAGGCAATCAAAGCAATGCCAAGGCCAAGACCACAAAGAACAGAGGGACGAAGCAAGTTCCCTCAGAAAGACCCTTGCCGGGTGGCCTCAGCGGCCCCGACAAGACTCTTGCCGGGGCAGCTTGCCCCGCACCAACAGAGCGAGCCACCCTTGAGCCCACGGCCCCCAGTGCCATCATCAACGTGGGGCCAAGACAAGGGAAGGCACCCTTATGGTGTCATATAGATCTTTGAGAAGACATATTCAAGGTCAGATCAGAAGACGACGATTCTTGGCAAGATCCTTGCCAAGGAAGGCCACCAGACCCCCGGCAAGATCCTTGCCAGGGACGACAACACGCCATGGCGAGACCCTTGCCGGGCCACCCGGCAAGGCCCTCGCCAAAGACGCTGGCAAGGCCACCGCCAAGCCCATGTCAACCAAGCTTCCACCGCCGTTCACATGCAGCTGCCAGCCCAACCAGTTCGGCGGGCACCTGCGTGGCAACATGCAGCTCCCAGGCCAACTCATCAAGCGCCTGCGTGGCGGCATGCAGATCTTCGTGAAGGCTCCACCACCGCGCCAACTCAGCTGCCTGCCTGCCTACATGGCACCGCACGCATCCCCGGCCGAGGCGCGTGTCAAAGCGAGGAGGAGCGGCGACGGACGGGACGGGCCACACCCCCGTCCCCGATAAAGTAAGAGGACACCTAAGTGATGCATTAAATGCACCTGGTCTTGTAATACGAGGGATAACCTCGTGCCACTGTAGACCTTTCCACCTCCTGTGTGCCACTGTGGCAACCCATTTTTCCTATAAAAGGAGGCCCGTGGCGACGAGGAGAGGGATTCGGCTCTTTGGGACCACACGCTGACCACAGCTAGTTCGAGAGCTCCAGAACTCTCAAAAATACACCCACCAAAGCAGGACTAGGATTTTATGCATCCTCGCGGCCCGAACCTTGGTAAACGATCCTTGTGCTGTCTACTAGCCCTGCTCTCCTCGCAACCCTGCGCCCCGGCAACCGTAGTAGGGATTCTTGTGATCCCATCGGTGTCGTTCCACACCGACATCCTTGGCGCGCCAGGTAGGGGGCGCAATTGTGAGAATCTAGTCTAGTAGTTAGCCTAGCAGTTCTTCGTTGCCATGGCCCCTAAGAAGAAGACGGCCATGGCGGTTGATTCGTTGGGAGCCGAACGACCCGTGCCGGTGCGGACAAGCAGTGGACCGGTCGCAGACAGGACCCAGGCCGCGAGCACCAGCTTTGCCCAGGCAGTCGGAGCCTGGCGAGTGGCGTTGTTCGCACGCCAGATGACCGGCTACACGTCGCCGGATCCATGGACAGATCCCCGGCCCCCACAGGCGGCGCGAGGCCCTCCAGGGGCGTCGTTGTGCCGACTCCTGGTGGCGCGGCGACCTCCAGGACACCTACACTGGCGACCACCGCGCGTTCTTCCCATGGTGTGCGCGCCGAGCAGCGTCACCACCATGGTGACCCTGGGCACCGCCGTGGGAAGAGCCATGTGCGTCATCGGCAAGATGAGGGGGTTCGGCACGGTCGCCGAAGCGCTGGCAAGGTGCTTGCCAACTATTTCCCACTGGCGCTCAAGCCCAATGTGATGTCTTGGTTGATGCACTTGCCGGCGGATTCCATTTATTCCTGGTCAGATCTGTGCCATGAGTTCATTGGCGCATTCACAGGAGGCCACCAAGCTCATGGCCAGGCCAGTGATCTACATATCATTCCCCAGAAGGAAGGGGAGACCCTGCGCAAGTACATCCAGAGATTCAGCCAGGTGGAGTACAACATCCCCGACGTTCATCCCGCCGCTGTGATTAGCGTGTTCCACCAGAACGTACGCAATCGCAAGATGCGTGAGGAGCTGGCGATGACCAAGGTTAAAGATGTGGCCGAGCTCTACGTTCTGGCCGATAGGTGCACCCGGGCTGAAGAGGGAAGGAAGTACCCCGGCGAAGACGCCGGCGAAGATGCCGGCGCGGAAACCGACTCTACTGATGAAGACGTCGCCACCCCGACGAAGACGAGCCGGTGTCGCAATAGGAAACGCAAAGGCAAGGCCGTGCTTGCTGTTGAGGGATCTGACGATATCGGTGTCGGCAAGAAGGTCAAGGCAGACGCCCCCGGCAAGGAGATTGCCGAGTGCGCCGCCTGCCGGGCCCTGGCGGCTACCGACAAGCCAGGAAGCTCCGGCAAGCAATACTGCAAGATCCACCGCAGCAAGGGCCACGACCTCCAGAACTGCCGACAAGTCGAGCTGCTTGCTGAGAAGCAAAAGGCTGAGTACGAAAGGTGGGACAAGGAGAAGGACCAGGACGGTGCTGAGGGATCTGGCAAGAAGCGTGGTGGCCAAGGAGGCCGCCCCGGCAAGGACAACCAGCAAGAGAGGCCCGCCCGGTGCCGCGACAAGAAACAAGAAGACGACGGTCACGGCGAGGACGACGAGTCTGGTGAGCAAGGGTTCCAGAAGTCTACGGAGGCCATGTGTGTCGATGGCGGTGCCTCGCTGCATACCTCTCACTGTCGGCTCAAGCAGTGGGCGCGTGAGATTACAGTAGCAGAGCCGTCATTCGATGCTCAGAAGCCGCTGAAGTGGTCCAGCACGCCCCTCATCTTTGACGCCGAGGACCACCTTGACTGCACTACCGCGGTCGGGTGTTTGCCCTTGTTGGTCTCGCCAACAATACGCAACCTCAGGGTGAACAAGATGTTGGTTGACGGCGGGGCTGGCCTGAACCTGATCTCGCCTGCCGTGATCAAAAGGTTGCAAATCCCTGATGGAGACCTCGAGGAAACGGGCACGTTTCAAGGGGTCAATCTGGGGGGGAGCCAGTCGAAGGGAAAGGTCACACTGCCCGTGACATTTGGAGGAGAGTTGAACTACAGGACGGAGAGGATCGTCTTCGACGTGGCCGAGATCCCCTTGCCCTACAATGGGATCCTCGGCCGCCCGGCATTGGCCAAGTTTATGGCGGCGTCACACTACGCCTACAACATGCTGAAGATGCCCGGGCCGTTGACCATCATCTCCGTCCCCTCCGACCAACTCTACCGGGAAGCAGTTGCAGCAGTTGCCGTCAAGGCACCTACTCCTGCCGATGACGGCCCGGGAGGGGAAAAGGAGCCCGGCAAGACCTCTCGCACCCACTCCGGCAAGCGCACCTCCTCGGAGTGTTGTGCTACCGTTGAGGACGTGCCAGAGAGCTCTACCGACAAGAGCAAGAGATCCAGAGCCGAGCTGCCGCAGACCAAGAAGGTGCCCGTCGGGGAGGATGGCACGGGAGGGGCCTTCATCATAGGCTCCACCCTCGACAGCAAATAGGAAGGCGCGCTCGTGACCTTCCTGTAGGTAAATGTCGACGTGTTTGCATGGCAAGCGTCTGACATCCCCGATGTTCCCAGGGAGGTGATTGAGCACCACCTAGCTGTCTGCCCCCACGCGCGGCCCGTCAAGAAGAAGGTCAGAAAGCAGGCTCTGGAAAGTCGGGAGTTCATCACAGAGGAGATCAGGAAGTTGGAAGCGGCAGGTTTGGTGAGAGGGGTGCTCCACCCGACGTGGTTGGCCAATCCAGTAGTGGTGCGCAAGGCGAATGGGAAGTGGAGGTTGTGTATTGATTACACAGATATTAACAAGGCTTGCCCTAAGGACCCCTTCCCGTTGCCGCGCATCGACCAGATTGCTGACTCCACGGCCGGGTGTGATCTATTATCATTCCTCGACGCCTACTCAGGCTACCACCAAATCTTCATGACAAGAGAGGATGAAGAGAAGACAGCATTCATCACCCCATGTGGTACGTATTGCTTTTTACGGATGCCTTTCGGGTTGAAGAGTGTCGGCTCAATGTTTGCAAGAGCAGTCCAAATTGGTTTTGAACCTCAGCTCCATAGAAATATGGAGGCCTACATGGATGACATAGTGATCAAAACCAAGGACGGGCCAACTCTTGTGCAAGATCTGGAAGAGACATTTGCTAACCTGCACAAGATCAACCTCAAGTTGAACCCTGAGAAGTGCGTCTTCGGTGTTCCGTCCGGCAAGCTTCTCGGATTCTTTGTGTCGCGGCTTGGTATCGAGGCAAACCCAGACAAGATCAAGGCTATTGAGCAGATCGAGGCGCCCAAGCGGATCAAGGATGTGTGTCGGCTCACCGGCTGCGTTGCCGCCATGAGCCGGTTCATCTCCAAGTCTGCCGAGCGCGCCCTTCCCTTCTTCAAAATCTTGAAGAAGGCAGGCCCAATAGAGTGGACACCAGAAGCCGAGGCAGCACTGCAGGATCTCAAGAAATACCTTTCCTCCATGTCGATACTGGTTGCACCTAAACCACAAGAGTCGTTGCTACTGTATCTGGCAGCGACGAATCAAGTGGTCAGCGCCGCACTGGTGGCACAGAGGGAGGTCGATAAGGAGGCACCAATGACGGTAGAACCAGCAGATGGCAAGCCAAAGATTCCCCCGGCAGGGCCTAGTGCCGACAAGGCGCGGCCCCCGACAGAGTCTGGTGCCACCAAGGCAATGCCCGCGTAGTCGAGTGAAGTGGTGTCAAAGAAGAAGATGATGCAGCACCCGGTTTACTTTGTCAGCTCCCTCTTGCAGGGGGCTAGGTCGAGGTATTCCGGCATGCAAAAATTGCTCTTCGCCTCCTTATGGCCTCGAGGAAGCTGCGTCACTACTTCCAGGCCCACGAGATCACTGTCGTCACCCGCCTCCCGTTGCAACGGATACTGCACAACCCGGACGCAACCGGAAGGATTGTGGAATGGG
Source organism: Triticum urartu (assembly GCF_003073215.2). Classification (NCBI taxonomy): domain Eukaryota; kingdom Viridiplantae; phylum Streptophyta; class Magnoliopsida; order Poales; family Poaceae; genus Triticum; species Triticum urartu. The sequence goes on from NC_053022.1 coordinate 456,037,103, forward strand.
CCTTGGAGCTGTCAAGTTTCGGTTTGAAGTTTGAATGTACCTCGACAATTCAGAGCAGAGTCTTGGCAGAATTCATCGCAGAATGGACCTCGACTCCTGACGAAGAAGTCCAGGAGACCACTCTCCCCGGCAAGGGAGCAGACCTCGACTGGATCATGTACTTTGATGGGGCCTTCTCGCTGCAAGGCGCCGGTGCCGGCGTGCTACTCATCGCACCCACCGGAGAACACCTCAAGTACATGATCTAGATGCACTTCCCTAGGGAGATGTCCACCAACAACACCGCCGAGTACGAGGGATTGCTCGCCGGTCTCAGGATCGTGGCAGACCTCGGGGTTAAGAAGCTCATCGTCAGGGGCGACTCGCAGCTCGTTGTCAAGCAGGTCAACAAGGATTATCAGATCACATTGATGGAAGCCTACGTAGATGAGGTGAGGAAGCTGGAGGAACGCTTTGACGGTATCCAGGCGGAGCACGTCCCCCGAGCGAAGAATGACATCGCCGATTACCTGTCAAAGCATGCCGCATTCAAGCTACCTGTGGAACCAAGTACCTTTTTGCTCCAGTTAACTCAACCATCTGTCGAACCATCAGCGGGGCAGAACAAGCGGAGGAAATCAGGTCCCAGCAAGTACTTTCCTACCGAGCCCCCTAGGGTCGCCGGCACGGGTGCTGCCACGGACGCTGAGCCTGCCCAAGAGCGACTGGCTCCGTCAGGGCGTCAAGCCCTGGCCGTAGAGACAACCACTCTCATGGCGGAAGAAATGCCTTTGGTCCTTGTCGTCGAGCCCCAGGCTCCGGCATGGGCGCAGCATACGGTCCACTTCCTCCAAAGAGGGGAGCTTCCTGAGGAGCAGGAAGAAGCAGAGAAACTAGCTCGTCGGTCCGCCCTGTACCAGTTCGTCGATGACGTCCTGTACCGGAGGAGGCCAAACGGTGTGAAACTCAAGTGCATCCCCCGGGAGGAAGGACTAGAGCTCTTGGCGGAGATACATGGAGGCATATGTGGCTCCCACATAGGGTCAAGGGCCCTCGCCGGGAAGGCATTCCGGCAAGGTTTCTTCTGGCCCACCGCCCTCCAGGATGCGATGGCACTAGTAACTAGGTGTGAAGCGTGCCAGTTCCATTCAAAGAAGCTTCATCGGCCGTCTCAAGCCCTTCAAACAATCCCTCTCTCCTGGCCATTCTCGTTTTGGGGGCTCGATATACTGGGCCCTTTCCCCCGCGCTGTCGGGGGCTTTGAGTACTTGTACGTTGCAATCGACAAGTTCACGAAGTGGCCGGAAGTGGAAGCAGTGAGGAAGGTGACTGCTCAGTCAGCCATCAAGTTCTTCAAAGGACTGGTCTGCCATTTTGGTGTGCCAAATAGAGTCATCACCGACAACGGCACGCAGTTCACAAGCCACACCTTCATGCAGTACATCCAAGATCTCGGCAGCAAGGTCTGTTTTGCTTCCGTGGCACATCCACAGAGCAACGGCCAAGCGGAGAGGGCAAATGCTGAAGTGTTGCCAGGCCTGAGAATGAAGACCTTTGACAAGATGCACAAGAGTGGAAGGTGCTGGATTGATGAGTTGTCGGCGGTTCTTTGGTCGATCAAGACGACGCCAAATCGAGCCACCGGCCAGACACCTTTTGCCCTGGTATATGATACATCTCCAACGTATCTATAATTTTTGATTGCTCCATGCTATATTATCTACTGTTTTGAATGTTTATGGGCTTTATTATACACTTTTATATCATTTTTGGGACTAACCTATTAACCCAAAGCCCAGTGCCAGTTTCTGTTTTTACCCTGTTTTAGGGTTTCGAAGAAAAGGAAAGTCAAGCGGAGTTCCGCCCATGAACCTATGCATACGGGTTGGCACACGTTTTCGTCGTGATTCTCCGGTAGAACTTAGGGGCACTCTTTGAGGTCCTTTGTGTTGGTTGAATAGATGAATCTGAGATTGTGTGATGCATATCGTATAATCATGCCCACGGATACTTGAGGTGACACTGGAGTATCTAGGTGACATTAGGGTTTTGGTTGATTTGTATCTTAAGGTGTTATTCTAGTACGAACTCTAGGGCTGTTTGTGACACTTATAGGAATAGCCCAACGGATTGATTGGAAAGAATAACTTTGAGGTGGTTTCGTACCCTACCATAATCTCTTCGTTCGTTCTCCGCTATTAGTGACTTTGGAGTGACAATTTGTTGCATGTTGAGGGATAGTTTTATGATCCCATTATGTTAGTATTGTTGAGAGGACTTGCACTAGTGAAAGTATGAACACTGGGCCTTATTTCCTATCATTGCAATACCGTTTACGCTCACTTTTATCATTAGTTACCTTGCTTTTTTAAATTTTCAGATTACAAAAACCTTTATCTACTATCCATATACCACTTGTTTCACCATCTCTTCGCCGAACTAGTGCACCTATACAATTTACCATTGTATTGGGTGTGTTGGGGACACAAGAGACTCTTTGTTATTTGGTTGCAGGGTTGCTTGAGAGAGACCATCTTCATCCCACGCCTCCTACGGATTGATAAACCTTAGGTCATCCACTTGAGGGAAATTTGCTACTGTCCTACAAACCTCTGCACTTGGAGGCCCAACAACGTCTACAAGAAGAAGGTTGTGTAGTAGACATCAAGCTCTTTTCTGGCGCCATTGCCGGGGAGGTGAGTGCTTGAAGGTATATCTTTAGATCTTGCAATTGAGTCTTTTAGTTTCTTGTTTTATCACTAGTATAGTTTATGAAACAAAACTATAAAAAATGGAATTGAGTTTGTCTCATACGCTTCATCTTTTTAATATCTTTCATGAGTATGATGGAAAGGATAATTGTGCTCAAGTGCTAGAAGAATAAATCTATAAAATGTTTGGCATTAAATATTTGAATGATGAGCATGATTGCAATGTTGTTAGTACGAATTCTTTGAATATCCATGATACTAATGATGATTGCACTAGTTATGATGAAAATGTCTCCTATAAACATGTCAATTTTTGTGGAGTGCATTGGGTTTGTAAGTACACACCAAATAGGGAAGATAGATATTGCAAGAGGCATAAGTGCTTAGAAACTAAATTGTTGCAAGAAGAGCTAGATGGATGTGCTGAAAATTTAATTTTTCTTAGCCCTACTTGTGAACTTTGCAATGAACGTGATCATTGTAGTACCCAATGCAAATTGTTTCATGATCGTATCGTGTCCAAAATTTGTGATGACTTGATTTCCCTTGCACATCATAATGAACTTAGTTTGCTCTTGGGTTATGAAGAAATTAAACGTATAAGTAAGGATATTCCAAAATTTGCCCTTGATAAAGTTCTTCATTTTGATCTAGAGAAAATTTATATGTATTGTGCGGTGAATTGCATTGAATCCTTATATTGCCAACTACATAAAGAAAAGAAAACAAATAGAAGATGAAGAGAATACTAATGAAAGGGAAGTGGCTTCCCAATACCCTCCTATTATTTCTTATGAAGAATCAGGTAACGAGGAGGAGCCTCCTATTCAACCAATCTCATTAATAAGGAGCTCCAAAAAGAGGATTGAACCCACACATGATGTGGTGAAGAAGAAGAAAAGAAAAAGGAAGAGAGGTAAAAAGATATCTCTCCCAAATAGTGCTGCTCCTATTACTATTGTGCCTCATGAAAATATAATTGTGGAATCTAATGATACTTCTTATGATCTTGAAAATCTTTTTGGCACTTGCTTGGAAGAATATGATAATTGCTATACTATTGGTGCTATCTATACTATTAATGATGAGAGTGATTATGCTTATGATATGAAAAGGGCCAAGCTTGGGGAAGCTATGTTTGATGAAGATGATGTTTTTGAGAATATATTTGCTGCAATTAATGTTTGTCCTAAGCTTGGGGATGCTACGCTTAATGAAGATGATATTTTTAGTCTCCCAAGTTTTGATATGAAAATTTATAATGATGATAGCATGCCTCCTACCTATGATGATTATTGTGATGATACTTATTCTATAAAAAGTAGTGATTATATTTATAAAACTTATCATTATTATGATTACCCCTTCTCTAAACATTACTCTTTCAATGTGGAAACAATTTATAGTATCCAAGTCTCTTATGATGCTCCCACTATTCCGAATGAGAAGAATTTTGCTTATGTGGAGAGTAATAAAGTTTATATGCTTGTAGATCATAAAAATAATGCTTTAGGTGCTGGTTATATTGTTGAATTCATTCATGATTCTACTGAAAATTATTATGAGGGAGGAATATATGCTTGTAGGAATTGCAATAATACCAAGTTTCCTCTCTATGTGCTTAAAGTTTTGAAGTTATGCTTGTTTTGCCTTCCTATGCTAGTTGATTATTGTTCCCATAAGTTGTTTGCTCACAAAATCCCTATGCATAGGAAGTATGTTAGACTTAAATGTTCTAGTCATATTCTTCATGATGCTCTCTTTATGTTACAAATCTTATCTTTTATGTGAGCATCATTGAAACCATCATGCCTAGCTAGGGGCGTTAAACGATAGCGCTTGTTGGGAGGCAACCCAATATTATTATTTTTTCTTGATTTTTTCTCCTATTTAGTAATAAATAATTCATCTAGCCTCTTTTTAGATGTGGTTTTATGCTTTTAATTAGTGTTTATGCCAAGTAGAACCTTTGGGAAGACTTGGGTGAAGTCATTATGATCATGCTGTCAAAAACAGAAACTTTAGCGCTCACGAGAACTGCTACCATTTTTATTTGGAGAGTGCTATTTAGTTAAATCTTTTTGCGGATGATTAATAGATAAATTCCTCAGGTCCAGAAATTTATTTGAGAATTTTATGAGTTCCATAAGTATACGTTTGATGCAGATTACTACAGACTGTTCTGTTTTTGACAGATTCTGTTTTTCATGTGTTGTTTACTTATTTTGATGAATATATGGCTAGTAAAATAGTTTATAAACCATAGATAAGTTGGAATACAGTAGGTTTAACACCAATATAAATAAATAATGAGTTCATTACAGTACCTTGAAGTGGTGATTTATTTTCTTATACTAACGGAGCTTACGAGTTTTCTGTTAAGTTTTGTGTTGTGAAGTTTTCAAGTTTTGGGTAAGGATTCGATGGACTATGGAATAAGGAGTGGCAAGAGCCTAAGATTGGGGATGCCCAAGGCACCACAAGGTAATATTCAAGGATAGCCAAGAGCCTAAGATTGGGGATGCCCCAGAAGACATCCCCTCTTTCGTCTTCGTTCATCGGTAACTTTACTTGGAGCTATATTTTTATTCGCCACATGATATGTGTTTTGCTTGGAGCTTCGATTTATTTTGTTAGGATTTGATTTCTGTTATTTAGAAAAAAAAATTGCACCTTTTTATTTCAATAAAAGTGGCATTGATAGTCTTTACTATGCCTATGTTACAAGTCTTCATGTTGCTGTTTGAAAACAGGAAGTTTACCGCTGTTGCAATAATTCCCTAGAAAAGTCAGAATGTGATAAAATGTTGAAACCTTTTGAATATTAAGCTATGATAAATTTACTACAGTGGTAATTTTCTTTCATAATTTTTGGAGCTAGGGAAGTATGGATGTTGCAGCATTCTTTACAGACTATCCTGTTTAGGCAGATTGCTGTTATGTTTGCATTGTTTGCATATGTTTGCTTCTTTAATGATTCTATTTGAGGATAGGACTATTAAATATGCAGAGGCATTTAGTATGAAATGTTGAAGAATAATTTTAGTGATTTGCTACAGTAGAGTATGATAAGGTTTTGGCAATGGTTTATACTAACTTATCTCACGAGTCCTTGTTGAGTTTTGTGTGGATGAAGCTTTTGAGATTTAGGGAGACCGTGATATGAGAGGAATTAAGGAGACACAAAATCTCAAGCTTGGGGATGAACAAGGCACCCCAAGATAATATTTCAAGAAGTCTCAAGCGTCTAAGCTTGGGGATGCCCCAGTTGGCATCCCACCTTTCTTCTTTAACAACTATCGGTTAGTTTCGGTTGATCCTAAGTTTTTGCTTCTTCACATGATGTTTGCTATTATTAGATGTAATTTTATTTAGTTTTGCTTGCTGTTTGAATAAAGTATCAAGGTATGAAATGTTAGAGAGTCTTCACATAGTTGCATAATTATTCGACTACTCATTGATCTTCACTTATATCTTTCGGAGTAGTTTGTCATTTGCTCTAGTGCTTCACTTATATATTTTAGAGCATGGTGGTAGTTTTATTTTGAAGAAATAGATGAACTCTCATGCTTCACTTAGATTATTTTGAGAGTCTTAAATAGCATGGTAATTTGCTTAAAATCCTAATATGCTAGGTATACAAGATTAGTAAAAACTTTCATATAGAGTATTGGATACTAAGAGAAGTTTGATGCTTGATGATTGTTTTGAGATATGGAGATGGTGATATTAGAGTCATGCTAGTTGAGTAGTTGTGAATTTGAGAAATACTTGTGTTGAAGTTTGTGATTCCTATAGCATGCACGTATGGTGAACCGTTATGTTATGAAGTTGGAGCATGATTTATTTATTGATTGTCTTCCTTATGAGTGGCGGTCGGGGACGAGCGATGGTCTTTTCCTACCAATCTATCCCCCTAGGAGCATGCGCGTAGTACTTTGTTTCGATAACTAATAGATTTTTGCAATAAGTATGTGAGTTCTTTATGACTAATGTTGAGTCCATGGATTATACGCACTCTCACCCTTCCACCATTGCTAGCCTCTCTAGTACCGCGCAACTTTCGCTGGTACCATAAATCCACCATATACCTTCCTCAAAACAACCACCATACCTACCTATCATGGCATTTCCATAGCCATTCCGAGATATATTGCCATGCAACTTTCCACCGTTCCGTTTATTATGACATGCTTCATCATTGTCATATTGCTATGCATGATCATGTAGTTGATATCGTATTTGTGGCAAAGCCACCGTTCATAATTCTTTCATACATGTCACTCATGCATCATTGCACATCCTGGTACACCGCCGGAGGCATTCATATAGAATCATATCTTGTTCTGAGTATCGAGTTGTAATTCTTGAGTTGTAAGTAAATAAAAGTGTGATCATCATCATTATTAGAGCATTGTCCCAGTGAGGATAGGATGATGGAGACTATGACTCCCCCACAAGTCGGGATGAGACTCCGGATGAAAATAAATAAATAAAAGAGGCCAAAGAAGCCCAAATAAAAAAAGAGAAAAGAGGCCATAAAAAAGAGAAAAGGCCCAAATAAAAAAATAAAAAATGAGAGAAAAAGAGAGAAGGGGCAATGCTACTATCCTTTTACCACACTTGTGCTTCAAAGTAGCACCATGATCTTCATGATAGAGAGTCTCGTATGTTGTCACTTTCATATACTAGTGGGAATCTTTCATTATAGAACTTGACTTGTATATTCCAATGATGGGCTTCCTCAAATTTCCCTAGGTCTTCGTGAGCAAGCGAGTTGGATGCACACCCACTAGTTTCTTTTGTTGAGCTTTCATACACTCATAGCTCTAGTGCATCCGTTGCATGGCAATCCCTACTCACTCACATTGATATCTATTGATGGGCATCTCCATAGCCCGTTGATATGCCTAGTTGATGTGAGACTATATTCTACTTGTTGTCTTCTCCACAACCACCATTCTATTCCACCTATAGTGCTATGTCCATGGCTCACGCTCATGTATTGCGTGAAGATTGAAAAAGTTTGAGAACATCAAAAGTATGAAACAATTGCTTGGCTTGTCATCGGGGTTGTGCATGATTTAAATATTTTGTGTGGTGAAGATGGAGCATAGCCAGACTATATGATTCTGTAGGGATAGCTTTCTTTGGCCATGTTATTTTGAGAAGACATAATTGCTTAGTTAGTATGCTTGAAGTATTATTATTTCTATGTCAATATGAACTTTTGTCTTGAATCTTATGGATCTGAATATTCATGCCACAATTAAGAAGAATTACATTAAAATTATGCCAAGTAGCACTCCGCATCAAAAAATTCTTTCTTTTATCATTTACATACTCGAGGACGAGCAGGAATTAAGCTTGGGGATGCTGATACGTCTCCAACGTATCTATAATTTTTGATTGCTCCATGCTATATTATCTACTGTTTTGAATGTTTATGGGCTTTATTATACATTTTTATATCATTTTTGGGACTAACCTATTAACCCAGAGCCCAGTGCCAGTTTCTGTTTTTACCTTGTTTTAGGGTTTCGAAGAAAAGGAAAATCAAACGTCAAACGGAGTCCAATTGACCTGAAACTTCACGGAACTCATTTTTGGAAGGAAGGAAGCCCAGAAGACTTGGAGTGCACATCGGGGGATCTGCGAGGAGGTCACGAGGCAGGGGGGGCGCGCCCTCCACCCTTGTGAGCCCCTCATGGCCCCCCTCACATACTTCTTCCTCCTATATATCTCCATATACCCTAAAAACATCCGTGAGCACAATAGATCAGGAGTTCCGCCGCCAGAAGCCTCCGTAGCCACCGAACACCAATCTAGACCCGTTCCGGCACCCTGCCGGAGGGGGAATCCCTCTTCGGTGGCCATCTTCATCATCCCGGTGCTCTTCATGACGAGGAGGGAGTAGTTCTCCCTCGGGGCTGAGGGTATGTACCAGTAGCTATGTGTTTGATCTCTCTCTCTCTCTCTCTCTCTCTCTCTCTCGTGTTCTTGAGGTGATATCTTATCGGATTGAGTCTTTAAAGATTTGAGAACACTTGATGTATGTCTTGCCATGGATATCTGTGGTGACAATGGGATATCACGTGATTCACTTGAT
>NC_053022.1:456046901-456220477 GCF_003073215.2 Triticum urartu
AAGCTTCTTATATATTAGGCATGAAGATCTATAGATATAGATCAAGACACTTAATTGGACTTTCACAAGGCACATACCTTGATAAAGTTTTGAAGAAGTTCAAAATGGATCAAGCAAAGAAAGGGTTCTTGCCTGTGTGACAAGGTGTGAAGTTGAGTCAGACTCAATGCCCCACCACTGCAGAAGATAGAGAGAAAATGAAATGTGTTCCCTATGCTTCAGCCATAGGCTCTATCATGTATGCAATGCTGTGTACCAGACCTGATGTGTGCCTTGCTATCAGTCTAGCAGGGAGGTACCAAAGTAATCCAGGAGTGGATCACTTGACAGCGGTCAAGAACATCCTGAAATACCTGAAAAGGACTAAGGATATGTTTCTCGTATATGGAGGTGACAAAGAGCTCGTCGTAAACGGTTACGTCTATGAAAGATTTGACACTGATCCGGATGACTCTAAGTCACAAACCAGATACATGTTTTTATTAAATCGTGGAGTTGTTAGTTGGTGTAGTTCCAAGCAGAGTGTCGTGGCACGATCTACGTGTGAAGCGGAATACATAGCTGCTTCGGAAGCAGCAAATGAAGGAGTCTGGATGAAGGAGTTCATATCCGATCTAGGTGTCATACCTAGTGCATCGGGTCCAATGAAAATCTTTTGTGACAATACTGGTGCAATTGCCTTGGCAAAGGAATCCAGAATTCACAAGAGAACTAAGCACATCAAGAGACGCTTCAATTCCATCCGTGATCAAGTCAAGGAGGGAGACATAGAGATTTGCAAGATACATACGGATCTGAATATTGCAGACCCATCGACTAAGCCTCTCTCACGAGCAAAACATGATCAGCACCAAGACTCCATGGGTGTTAGAATCATTACTGTGTAATATAGATTATTGATTCTAGTGGAAGTGGGAGACTGAAGGAAATATGTCGTAGAGGCAATAATAAAGTTGTTATTTATATTTCCTTATATCATGATAAATGTTTATTATTCATGCTAGAATTGTATTAACCGGAAACTTAGTACATGTGTGAATACATAGACAAACAGAGTATCACTAGTATGCCTCTATTTGACTAGCTTGTTGAATCAAAGATGGTTAAGTTTCCTAGCCATAGACATGAGTTGTCCTTTGATTAACCAGATCACATCATTAGAGAATGATGTGATTGACTTGACCCATTCTGTTAGCATTGCACGATGATCGTTTAGTTTGTTGATATTGCTTTCTCCATAACTTATGCATGTTCCTATGACTATGCGATCATGCAACTCCCGAATACCGGAAGAACACTTTGTGTGCTACCAAACGTCACATCGTAACTGGGTGACTACAAGTGTGCTCTACAGGTGTCTCCGATGGTGTTTGTGAGTTGGCATAGATCGAGATTAGGATTTGTCACTCCAATTGTCGGAGAGGTATCTCTGGGCCCTCTCGATAATGCGCATCAATATAAGACTTGCAAGGAATGTGACTAATGAGTTAGTTGCGGGGTGATGCATTACAAAACGAGTAAAGAGACTTGCCAGTAACGAGATTGAACTAGGAATTGAGATACCGACGATCGAATCTTGGGCAAGTAACATAACGATGACAAAGGGAACAATGTATATCGTTATGTGGTTTGACCGATAAAGATCTTCGTAGAATATGTGGGAGCCAATAAGAACATCCAGGTTCCGCTATTAGTAATTGACCGGAGACGTGTCTCGGTCATGTCTACATAGTTCTCGAACCCGTAGGGTCCGCGTGCTTAACGCTCGGTGACGATCAGTATTATGAGTTTATGTGTTTTGATGAACCGAAGGTTGTTCGGAGTCCTGGGTGTGATCATGGGCATGACAAGGAGTCTCGAAATGGTCGAGACATAAAGATCGATATATTGGAAGCCTATGTTTGGACATCGGAAAGGTTACGAGTGAGTTCGGGCATATACCAGAGTATGAGGGGGGTTATCGGACCCCCACCCGCGGGGAGTATATTGGGGCTAATGGGCTTTAGAGGAGAGAGAGAGACACAGAGAGAGATAGGAAGCTAGGTCAGGCCGCGCGCTCCCTCCCCCTATGGTCCGAATTGGACTAGGAAGGGGGGCGGTGCCCCCCTTTCCTTCCTTCCTCTCTCCCCATCCTTCTCTACTAGTCCAACTAGGGAAGGGGGGAATCCTACTCCCGGAGGGAGTAGGACTCCTCCAGGGTGCGCCATAGAGGGCCGGCCCTCCCCCCTCCTACACTATTTTATATACGGGAGAACGGGGCACCCCATAGACACACAAGTTGATCATTGATCTGTTAGCCATGTGCGGTCCCCCCTCCACCATAATCCACCTCGGTAATACTGTAGCGGTGCTTAGGCGAAGCCCCGTTCCGGTAGCATCATCATCACTATCATCATGCCATCGTGCTGACGAAGCTCTCCCTCGATACTCTACTAGATCATGAGTTCGTGGGACGTCACCGAGCCAAACGTGTGCAGATCGCGGAGATGTCGTACTTTCGGTACTAGGATCGGTCGATCGTGAAGATGTATGACTACATCAACTGTGTTGTCATAACGCTTCCGCGATTGATGTAGTCATACATCTTCACGATCGACCGGTCCTAGTACCGAACGTATGGCACCTCCGCGATCTGCACACGTTCAGCTCGATGACGTCCCACGAACTCATGATCCAGTAGAGCTTCGCGGGAGAGTTTCGTCAGCACGACGGTGTGATGACGGTGTTGATGAAGCTACCGACACAGGGCTTCACCTAAGCACCGCTACAATATGACTGAGGTGGATTATGGTGGAGGGGGCACCGCACACGGCTAAAAGATCAATGATCAACTTGTGTGTCCATGGGGTGCCCCTGCCCCCCTATACAAAGGAGCAAGGGGGAAGGCCGACAGGCCCTAGGAGGGCGCGCCAAGAGGAGTCCTCCTCCTAGTAGGAGTAGGACTCCCCTTTCCAAGTCCCACTAGGAGGGGGAAGGAAGGAGTGGGAGAGGGGAAAAGCAAGGGGGGCGCCCCCCCCCACCCCCTTCCTTGTCCTATTCGGACTCAAGGGGAGGGGGCGCGAGGCCTGCCCTGGCCGGCCCCTCTCTCTCTCCACTAGGGCCCATCAAGGCGCATTAGCCCCCGGGGGGTTCCGGTAACCCCTCCGGCACTCTGGTTTTCTCCGAGATCACCTAAAACCCTTTCGGTGTCCGAATGTAGCCGTCCAATATATTAATCTTTATGTCTCGACCATTTCAAGACGCCTCGTCATGTCCGTGCTCACATCCGGGACTCCAAACTACCTTCGGTACATCAAAACACAAAAACTCATAATACTGATCGTCACCGAACGTTAAGCGTGCGGACCCTATGGGTTCGAGAACTATGTAGACATGACCGAGACTCATCTCCAGTCAATAACCAATAGCGGAACCTGGATGCTCATATTGGTTCCTACATATTCTACGGAGATCTTTATCGGTCAAACTGCATAACAACATACGTTGTTCCCTTTGTCATCGGTATGTTACTTGCCCGAGATTCGATCGTCGGTATCTCAATACCTAGTTCAATCTCGTTACCGGCAAGTCTCTTTACTCGTTTCGTAATACATCATCCCAAAACTAAATCATTAGTTGCGTTTCTTGCAAGGCTTATAGTGATGTGCACTACCGAGAGGGCCCAGAGATACCTCTCCGACAATCAGAGTGACAAATCCTAATCTCGATCTATTCCAACTCAACAAGTACCATCAGAGACACCTATAGAGCAACTTTATAATCACCCAGTTACGTTGTGACGTTTCATAGCACACAAAGTGTTCCTCTAGTATTCGGGAGTTGCATAATCTCATAGTCATAGGAACATGTATAAATCATGAAGAAAGCAATAGCAATATACTAAACGATCAAATGCTAAGCTAGCGGAATGGGTCAAGTCAATCACATCATAATCTGATGATGTGATCCCGTTAATCAAATGACAACTCATGTCTATGGTTAGGAAACTTAACCATGTTTGATTCAACAAGCTAGTCAAGTAGAGGCATACTAGTGACACTTTGTTTGTCCATGTATTCACACATGTACTAAGTTTCCGGTTAATACAATTCTAGCATGAATAATAAACATTTATCATGATATAAGGAAATATAAATAACAAATTTATTATTGCCTCTAGGGCATATTTCCTTCAGTCTCCCACTTGCACTAGAGTCAATAATCTAGATTACACAATAATGATTCTAACACCCATGGAGTCTTGGTGCTGATCATGTTTTGCTCGTGAGAGAGGCTTAGTCAATGGGTCTGCAACATTCAGATCCATATGTGTCTTGCAAATCTCTATGTCTCCATCCTTGACTTGATCGCGGATAATTGAAGCGTCTCTTGATGTGCTTGGTTCTCTTGTGAAATCTGGATTCCTTTGCCAAGGCAATTACACCAGTATTGTCACAAAAGATTTTCATTGGACTCAATGCACTAGGTATGACACCTAGATCGTATATGAACTCCTTCATCCAGACTCCTTCATTTGTTGCTTCCGAAGCAGCTATGTACTTCGCTTCGCATGTAGATCCCGCCACAACACTTTGCTTAGATCTGCACCAACTAACAGCTCCACCATTCAATATAAACATGTATCCGGTTTGTGACTCAGAGTCATCCGGAACAGTGTCAAAGCTTGCATCGACGTAATCATTTACAACGAGTGTCGGTGTCAAAACCGGCGGATCTCGGGTAGGGGGTCCCTAACTGTGTGTCTAGGATCGATGGTAACAGGAGACAGGGGACACAATGTTTACCCAGGTTCGGGCCCTCTCTATGGAGGTAATGCCCTATGTCCTGTTTGATTGATATTGATGAATATGGGTGTTACAAGAGTTGATCTACCACGAGATCGTGATGGCTAAACCCTAAAAGCCTAGCCTATATGACTATGGTAATGAATATGTCCTTTCCGGACTATCCCCTCGAGTTTATATAGACACCGAGGGGGTCTAGGGTTTACATAGATTCGATTACATAAGAAGGAATCTTCATAGTCGGTCGCCAAGCTTGCCTTCCTTGCCAAGGAGAGTCCAATTCGGACTCAGGTATAATCTTCGGCCTTCATGTCTTCACAGCCCATTCGTCCGGCCCATGGATAACAGGCCGGATGCCCGAGGACCCCTTAGTCCAGGACTCCCTCAGTAGCCCTAGAACCTGGCTTCAATGACGGGGAGTTCGGCGCGCAGATTGTCTTCGGCATTGCAACGTGGGTTCCCTTTTATCCAAACTTCAAAATAGTCTTCGGACGTGATCATAGTATCCATACCTGTCACACACACCATACATAACCGTAGAGAGAACATATATTTTTGCACGAGTCTAATCTGCTGACAGCTTTTACAGTATGACATCATTTCTGTCCGGTCATAATTTCGGACCGTTTTTCGTCTGCTGCTCCACGTTTCGAGACGCGGTTGCCATTGGCACATATTGTCGAAGCAGAGACCGTGCCCCTTTATTACGTGATTCTCATCAATACGGGTGTGGGTAACCCAACCGTGCCGTTTATACAGCCCTTGGGAATAGGCAAATATTAAGGTGAGTGAGGAGGCGTTCAATGTTCGTTGCCTTTATAAGGGGATAAGGATTACCTCTTCCTCCCTCACGCCCTCTCTTTGTCTTCGCGTTCCAATCTCGAGCCCCAACGCCCAAGTTCTCATCTCCTTCCCACCCAAGGAACCATGTCCGGATCCGGAAGTCAGGGCAATTGGATGGTTTCCTCCGTCAAGGAGGAGAACATTACGGGGCTTTGGGCGGCCAGATACTTGGCGAAGGAGATCACTCACCGCCTGCCGGCCGAGGGACAAGTCGTCCCCATGCTGAAGCCCACCGAGAGGGTGGTGTTCCTCCCCCATTTCTTCTGTGGGCTAGGGTTTCCACTCCACCCTTTCATCCGCGGGCTGATGTACTATTACGGGATAGATTTCCATGATCTGTCCCCGAATTCCTTCCTCATCATCTCGGCGTTTATCATCGTGTGCGAGGCCTTCCTCCGCATCCAACCCCACTTCGGGCTGTGGCTCAAAGTCTTCAACGTGAAGCCGAAGGTGGTGGACGGCCAGCACGCGGAGTGCGGAGGAGCTATGGTGAGCAAGTTGTCCAACGTATCCTGGCCCAAAGGCATTTTTGTGGACACAGTGAAGGACTGGCAGAAGCAGTGGTTCTACATTACAGAACCTCGCGGCACCACCTGGGCCGCAGCTGCCGAATTCCGCTCCGGCGCCCCCACGCGACTCACCTCCTGGGTCGAGAAGAGTCCGGATTGGGGTTCCCCTGACGAGGTGATAGCGTTGCAGACGCGCGTTCAGAGCATGTCAACCAAAAAGATCAAGCTCGTTGATGTGATCCAGGTGATGCTGGTTTGCCAGATCCTTCCATGTCAGCGCCAAAGCTGTCCTCTGTGGGAGTTCAACCCAAAGAAGGATCAGACTCTGGTGAGGCTCTTCGAGACTACTCACGAAGGCACATGGAAGTTGCTCTTTGAGGGCAATGAGAAGCCACTGGCCATAGATTCAGACCATGGTCACGATTGTAAACACCTCGCCAGTGGGGTATGCTATTTTTCGATGTATCCCCAACTTAATCATCTCAAGGATGATGTCTGAGCTTATTATTGCATTTCCAGGACTTGATGGAGAGGGCAAAGCGGACCCGGTGTCCGGCTCCGCTGCCTGAAGAACCGGTCATCCCGCGTCTAGCGAAGATGCTGGTGCCGGCGCCTTATAAGGCACCGAAGAAGAAGGCCAAGGGTGCCCCCCATCGTAAGGGCACTTCGGACGTGACGTCCGAAGACGATGAAGCCCATTCCTCTGTCCCTGAGGACAACGGCGAGGAAGAGGAGGAGGAGGAGGAAAACAACCCTCCCCTTGAGGAGAGGAAGAAGAAGAGGGCGGCTTTGGCGCATCCGGAGGGATACACGCCCAAGAAGGGGAAGAGCGTCCCAGCAATCAACACCACGTGAGACGTTGATAGCAGTCTGAAGAGACGCTCCCGTGCTAAGCCCCAGGCCACATCGTAAGTGACACAGCTCGCTCATGCGCACATCTAGCTCTTTGTTATCATGACATAGTAAATTGTGCTATTGTAGTCCGGCCCGGGACCTTATCCAGTGATCCTCATCTGGGGGTTCTTTGGCTCCGTCGGAGATGGTGAGCATGTCGCCACCGCCCGCTTATTCCCCCGGGGCCAGGGATGACACCTAAGTGTTATCTCGGAGGGCCGCTCTGAACCAGGGAGGAGCCCAGGGCACTGTCCGGGAGGCGCCACAAGGCGAGACCTCCACTGTCGGACACGTGGGGGAGCCGATCCCCATGGAGATTGGCGTAGAGGGCCGTATCCAGTTTGGCCCTTAGCCGAATATGATTCCGGAGGCCCATATGGCTCCGGAGTCAGGCGAGCGGCCCCCTTTAAAGGAGGGGGATGCGCCGCTTCCACCGGTGGCCCCTGTCCATCCAGGGGCACCGGATAACCTGATGGAGGCGCTTCGAAGCGCCTCTGTCATGGACGAGCACTGTGTCCTTATGGGTGCTGTGATCAAGAAGATTTAGTCTGCCAAGAGTGGACTGAATGAAGCTTGCAGCAGCCTGTTGACAAGTTCCAAGGTAAGAAAGAGAAAAAACCCATGTAGCCAATAGCCCCTGAGACACTGTCCGGTGTTCGACAAGAATAACCGGATAGAGGAACAATTCTTCTATTGTAGGAGACTAACGTAATATGTGTGAATGAGTAGGCATCGCTGTTGGCCGCGACCTCCCATGCTTCTGAAGTCTCTGAGCTGAGGCAGAGGCTGGAGCGGACCGAGACTGAGCTCGGCGAGGTTAAGGTTCGGCTCCAGGAGAAGCAAGGTGAGTGACGACTTGCTGTGTGTTTAGAAGGGATAGGCACTGTATATTGACCGTTGCATCGTAATATGTGTAGGATCCGCGATCAAGGTCGGGGCCCTGAAGAAGGCCCTGGGCGAGGGCGAGGAGAAGGCTGTCCAACAGCAAGCCGCCCGTAAGAAGTCCAAGGCCCGGGTCAAAGAAATCCAGCAGGAGCTCCAGGATGCGGTCATGAAATGCGAAGCCTTGGAGCATGATGCGTTGGTTCATGGGACCAAACTCGCCAAGGCTCGTCAGAGCACGGAGACTGCACGGAATGAGGCCCAGGCTGCCCTCCAGGAGATCCAGGAGGCCAAGAAGATCACGGTGGGTAAGGCATTTAAGATGCAAAGCAAGTATGCGAAGAAGCAGTACCTTTTACTAACCTGGGTTCGGAGTTCCCCAGGAGCATTTGCGGATTTTCCACATAGTGTATCAGACACCACGGAGTTCTACTAAGCTGAAGGAGGAGATTCTATGGAGAAGCTATTTTGGTCATAGTATGCGGCGCCAGAGCATCCCGTGTCCTTCACCGATCAGCTGAAACAGCTGGTGGAGCTGCATAGGGTGGCCGAACTAGCCATGAAGGATTTCATAATCCGGCTATGGCCAGCCGAAGCTATGCCAAGTAGCTACTTCGGACTCGTGAGGCGAATGGTGAACACCTGTCCTCGGCTGGACGTCGTCAAGCGCTCGGCTTGCATTGAAGGTGTGCGCATGGCCTTCGCCCGTTGCAAGATGTGGTGGGCGAAGATGGACGCCGTTGAGGTGACCAGAGGGCCACCAGAGGGCAAGGAACACCGCACACCCGAATGGTATTTTGTGGATGTTTTGGAGGGTTCTCGTCTTGCGGCAGCACAATGTTTGCAGGATATTGTATTTGAGTAACTGTATTCATGTTACCTTTGCCTTGTACTATGGGAACAAAGCCTGTTTTGTAATGTAATATTGTTATGCTTTGAATTGTTTCCTCATGTGCGGCCATTTTGTATGTAATCTGAGGGTTGGCCAGTCATCGGCTTCTGCCCTCACATAAGTAGTACGGAGGTGTTCGGAATGGAATCTAAACAATCTTGATCCAATTGTATGGTCCATGAAGGAGTTTTTTAGCGCAACAAACAAGGCAATCAGACTGTACGGCTTAAATGCCCTCACTTAGCCATAGGAGTTTTATAATAAAGCATGGGTACATCCCCTGGTTCGAACCAGGGGGTTGTTAGCATCTGATCGGGAAGTGCCGATCTTTCGCATAATGCAGAAAAAAAATCTCTAACGATTTGTGACACTCGAACAGCTGACCAGCTCTCGCCGTATCATGACAATCAGTTTTCGGCTTTCTCTACTGAGGTGCTCATCTGGTCAAGGCCAGGGCACAATCGCAGTAGTTCTCCCTTTACTACCCTAGCCGATTTAGTGGAATGTAGGCTAGCAAGCATAGGAGCCGAGCAACCCAACTATTGACCAAAGACATGATTCGGAGCCAATGCATATGATGCTAAATTCGGGGTGCCGAACTTATCTTTAGGTATTGTTCGGGATTTCTTGTCGTATCATGGGGCGATGGGGATCCCCTAGAAAATATGACACATACAGAGTGTACGACTGCTAGGAAATAAGAAATATAAAGGATAACAGAGGGAGAACAGACATAGGGTCCGGAGCCCTTGAACTTGGCTCATGAACTATTTCCATTATAGTTGGGTTTATGCATCCGAGCACATTGGTACAAGATAATGCAGAAAGCAACCGGCTATTTGACATGCCATACCCGAAGGCGGATTGCGCGTGGGTCCTAAAATGGTTTGCCTCTAGGGCTTCCCATGTACGCTTGTGCTCCGTGTCAATCCAGTGTGTTTGTCCTTTGACGGGATCGTTAATCAGGCCGTCGAAGGAGGCCCCCATAGGAGAAACTTGAAACAAGAAAAAAGAGATAGTAAAGTTATATGTGTGTCCAGGATCGGTCTGGCCGAACCGTGGATCCAGGATAGCTTGTGCCTCCGTCGATGCCCATGGAATTTTGAGTGCATGGTTATGGACGCGTGGTATGAATGCCACTACCTCATCGGGATTGGGACGGAGGCCGAATTGCTAATCGAGCTCTTGACGAGCCACGCTGTCATGTTGCAGTGTGGTCCGAACCCTCTTAATGATGTCTAGGGGCTCGGCAGCCAGACTATGTTGCTGCTTGAGAAGGCCGCTTTGTACCTCTACTACTAGGGCGGCGGTGTGCTCCTCTGTCCAGATGGAGCGTTCTGTGTTTCCATTGACTGTTATGACGCCGCGCGGACCGGGCATCTTCAGCTTGAGATCAGCATAGTGTGGTACCGCGTTGAATCTAGCAAACATGGTTCGTCCGAGTAATGCGTGGTAGCCACTGCGGAAGGGGACGATATCAAAGATTAACTCCTCGCTTCGGAAGTTGTCCGGGGAACCGAATACCACCTCCACCATGATTGATCCCGTGCAGCGGGCTTCAACGCCTGGTATGAGTCCTTTAAAGGTAGTCTTTGTGGGCTTGATTCATGAGGGATTAATGCCCATCTTCCGCACTGTATCCTGATAGAGCTGGTTGAGGCTGCTACCGCCGTCCATTAGGACTCGTGTTAGGTGAAATCCGTCGATGATTGGGTCAAGGACCAGTGCGGCTGAGCCTCCATGCTGGATACTAGTTGGATGATCTCGGCGATCCAAGGTGATCGGGAATGACGACCACGGATTGAATTTTGGGGCGACTGGCTCTACCGTGTAGACGTCCCTAAGTGCTCGCTTGCGCTCCCTTTTGGGGATGTGTGTAGCGTATATCATGTTCACCATTTTGACTTGAGGGGGGAATTTCTTCTGCGCTCCGGTGTTCGGCTGCCGGGGTTCTTCGTCCTCGTCCTCACTTTGTGATCCCTTTTCTTTGTTTTCGGCATTTAACTTGCCAGCCTGTTGGAAAACCCAACAGTCTCTGTTGGTGTGATTGGCTTGTTTGTCTAGGGTACCATGTATTTGGCACGGACGATCAAGTATGCGATCCAAGCTGGATGGTCCCTCATTGTTCCTTTTGTAGGGCTTGTTTCGCTGTTGGTACTTGGAGCCGCTGAATCTGGCATTAATGGTGGTGTCGTCGATGTTGTCGCCATTGCTTCGGCGTTTGTGTGTGTTGCACCGGATCTTTCCGGAGCTGTTCTTGGCCTCAGAGGGGCCTGTCTCACTGGCTGTGCTTTTACTACAAGCCAGCCAGCTGTCCTCTCACACGCAAAAGCAGGTCATGAGTGCCGTAAGGGCTTCCATGGACTTTGGTTTTTCTTGGCCGAGGTGGCATGCTAGACATTCGTCACGGATGCTGTGTTTGAAGGCCGCTAGGGCTTCGGCATCCGGACAATCAACGATCTGGTTCTTTTTGGCTTAAGTCCAGACAATTCTGCGTGACCTAGAGAATCAGCTAGAAAATTCTGGACTAGGTTGTTGATTTTCCGGATGGCAGAATCGGGTGGCCGGACATATGTACCTTGGAAGTTGTCAAGAAAGGCCTCTTCCAGGTCCTCCCAGCTGCCGATGGAATTCTCGGGTAGGCTATTCAGCCAGTGTCTAGCTGGCCCTTTGAGTTTTCAGTGTAAGGTATTTGATGGCGTGGAGATCGTCTCCCTGGGCCATGTGGATGTGGAGAATAAAGTCCTCAATCCATATTGCGGGGTCGGTTGTTCCGTCGTATGATTCGATATTGACGGGCTTGAATCCCTCGCGGAATTCATGATCCAGCACCTCATCTGTGAAGCATAGAGGGTGTGCGGCGCCTCTATATCGGGCCGCATCACGGCGCACCTCCGATGGAGTGCGTCTGTGGTTATCGGCCTGGGTGTGACTAGGTTTGTCATGCCCGAATAGGTAGCCATCATCCTGAGTTGGGAAGCGTCCTCGCGATCCTTGGATTGATCTGGTGTGTCTTGCTCTGCTGTCCAGCTCCTACCGAAGGTCGTATGTAAGGTCTCGAGCTGTTTTGTCCCTGTTTTTGCGAGGTAGTGGGGCGGGCTGTTGTTCGGCCTGAGTTGCCGCTTTATCCCGACCACGTGGTAGTCGGTCCGTATTGCGTGAGGGAGGTATGGGCTTTAGTGCCTCCTCATCGAACTGAGGTAGCAGTCTATGCTTTGGGTAACTCTTGGCTGGGTGCTTGAGGCAGTATTCTTCGGCTGCCAGGACATCAATCCACCTATCAATGAGCAGGTCTTGATCGGCTTGAAGCTGTTTCTGCTTCTTCTTCAAGCCTCTCGCGGTGGCTATTAGCTGGCGCTTGAAGCGCTCCTGCTCGATGGGTGCCTCAGGCACGATGAAGTCCTCATTGCTGAGGCTCTCGTCATCCTTGAATACTGGACGATAACTATCATCGTCTGGGTCATTGGGCATGGTCTGATTATCAGGGTTATCTTGTCTGTTGTCTTGTTCCTCCTGTTCGGATGCAGCCCCGACAGGGTCTTCGTTATTTTCGGCGTCGCCCGGAGTACTATTTTCTCCGGTGCCAGTATTTCCGTCATTTGAGCGACAAGGCTTAGAGCGGCGTTTAGGGCGTCGGCGCTTGGACTGTGTCTCAGAAGGTTTATTCGCAACTGGATCTCCTTTGTCATTGTCGCTAGCTTTTTTAGGTGTGTCGACCATGTACACATCGTATGAAGAGGTGGGCGTCCAACGTCCAGTAAATGGCGGGTTTTGGCCTTGCTCCTTGTCGGCATCGTCATCCATACCGTCGATGTCTTCGGAGCCATAATCGAGCACGTCGATTAAATCATCGACAGTGGCTATGAAGTGGGTCAGAATTTCCCATCATCAGCCTCTGGCTCGAACCGAACATAGTTCGGCTGTGAGTCCTTCTCCAAGGACAAGTTCTTTAAAGAGTTTAGCACATCACCCAAGGGTGAGTGCTGGAAGATATCTGCGGTGCTAAATTTGAAAATCGATAACCGATCTAGCTCGGTGTCCACAGGCGTACCTGATTCGGAACTCATAGCCGGAGACGAGTCCGGAGTTCCATTGATGTTGATATCGCGGGGTGCCGAGTCCGTGTGCGGCTCCAACGCTGGGGACTCTGTGGCTTCAGATGGCACGATTTGCTCCGGTTCTAAGGCCGTTGCAGCAGCAGGGACCATCCACTGGATGTGATCCGGGGACAGATTTAGGTCATTTTCATCGGAGCAAGGGGGAGCGATCACTGCGATCTCAAATCCATTGAAGATCAAGTCTCCACAGATATCCGCGACGTAGTTCAAGCTTCCGAACCTGACCTAGTGTCCGGGGGCGTAGCTATCGATCTGCTCCAGATGGCCAAGCGAGTTGGCCCATAGTACGAAGCCACCGAACACGAAAATATGTCTGGGGAGGAAGGTTTCTCCTTGGACAGCATCGCTATAGGCGATTAAAGTATCCATTGAACCTTTCGTGGACGGCATAGTGGAACTCTCAATGAAAGCACCAATGTCGGTGTCAAAACCGGCGGATCTCGGGTAGGGGGTCCCGAACTGTGCGTCTAGGATCGATGGTAACAGGAGACAGGGGACACAATGTTTACCCAGGTTCGGGCCCTCTCCATGGAGGTAATACCCTACGCACTGCTTGATTGATATTGATGAATATGGGTGTTACAAGAGTTGATCTACCACGAGATCGTGATGACTAAACCCTAAAAGCCTAGCCTATATGACTATGATAATGAATGTGTCCTTTCCAGACTATCCCCTCCGGTTTATATAGACACCGAGGGGATCTAGGGTTTACATAGAGTCGGTTACATAAGAAAGAATCTTCATAGTCGGTCGCCAAGCTTGCCTTCCACGCCAAGGAGAGTCCAATCCGGACTCAAGTATAATCTTCGGCCTTCATGTCTTCACAACACATCCGTCCGGCCCATGGATAACAGGCCGGACCCCGAGGACCCATTAGTCCAGGACTCCCTCAACGAGCTCTTTGTCACCTCCATAAACGAGAAACATATCCTTAGTCCTTTTCAAGTATTTCGGGATGTTCTTGACCGATGTCCAGTGCTAAACTAATAGCAAGGCACACATCAGGTCTGGTACACAGCATTGCATAGATGATAGAGCCTATGGCTGAAGCATAGGGAACACCTTTCATTTTCTCTCTATCCTCTGCAGTGGTCGGGCATTGAGTCTGACTCAACTTCACACCTTGTAACATAGGGAAGAACCCTTTCTTTGCTTGATCCATTTTGAAATTCTTCAAATCTTTATCAAGGTATGTGCTTTGTGAAAGTCTAATTAAGCGTCTTGATCTATCTCTATAGATCTCGATGCCCAATATATAAGCAGCTTCACCGAGGTCTTTCGTTGAAAAACTCTTATTCAAATATCCTTTTATGCTATGCATAAATTCTATATAATTTCCAATCAACAATATGTCATCCACATATAATATTAGAAATGCTACAGAGCTCCCACTCGATTTCTTGTAAATACAGGCTTCTCCAAAAGTCTGTATAAAACCATGTGATTTGATCACACTATCAAAACATTTATTCCAACTCTGAGTTGCACCAGTCCATAGATGGATCGCTGGAGCTTACACACTTTGTTAGCATCCTTTGGATCGATAAAACCTTCAAGTTGCATCATTTACAACTCCTTTTCCAGAAATCCATTCAGGAATGCAGTCTTTACATCCATTTGCCAAATTTCATAATCATAAAATGCGGCAATTGCTAACATGATTCGGACGGACTTAAGCATCGCTACAGGTGAGAAAGTCTCATCATAGTCATCTCCTTGAACTTGTCGAAAAACTTCCGCAACAAGTCAAGCTTTGTAGATAGTAACATTACCATCAGCGTTAGTCTTCTTCTTGAAGATCCATTTATTCTCGATGGCTTGCCGATCATTGGGCAAGTCAACCAAAGTCCCCACTTTGCTCTCATACATGGATCCCATCTCAGATTTCATGGCCTCAAGCCATTTTGCGGAATTTGGGCTCATCATCGCTTCCTCGTAGTTCGTAGGTTCGTCATGGTCAAGTAACATGACCTCCAGAACAGGATTACCGTACCACTCTTGTGCGGATCTTACTCCGGTTGACCTACGAGGTTCAGTAGTAACTTGATCTGAAGTTACATGATCAACATCATTAGCTTCCTCACTAATTGGTGTAGGAGTCACAGGAACAGATTTTTATGATGAATTACTTTCCAATAGGGGAGCAGGTACAGTTACCTCATCAAGTTCTACTTTCCTCCCACTCACTTCATTCGAGAGAAACTCCATCTCTAGAAAGGATCCATTATTAGCAACGAATGTCTTGCCTTCGGATCTGTTATAGAGGTGTACCCAACGATCTCCTTTGGGTATCCTATGAAGACACATTTCTCCGATTAGGGTTCGAGCTTATCAGGTTGAAGCTTTTTCACATAAGCATCGCAGCCCCAAACTTTAAGAAACGACAACTTTGGTTTCTTGCCAAATGACATTTCATAAGGCGTCGTCTCAATGGATTTAGATGGTGCCCTATTTAACGTGAATGCAGTCGTCTCTAAAGCATAACCCCAAAATGATAGCGGTAAATCAGTAAGAGACATCATAGATCGCACCATATCTAGTAAAGTACGATTACGACGTTCGGACACACCATTGCGCTGTGGTGTTCCGGGTGGCGTGAGTTGTGAAACTATTCCGCATTATTTCAAATGAAGACCAAACTCGTAACTCAAATATTCTCCTCCAAAATCAGGTCGTAGAAACTTTATTTTCTTGTTATGATGATTTTCCACTTCACTCTAAAATTCTTTGAACTTTTCAAATGTTTTAGACTTGTGTTTCATTAAGTAGATATACCCATATCTGCTTAAATCATCTGTGAAGGTGAGAAAATCATGATACCAGCCACGAGCCTCTATATTCATCGGACCACATACATCAGTATGTATGATTTCCAACAAATCTGTTGCTCGCTCCATTGTTCCGGAGAACGGCATTTTAGTCATCTTGCCCATGAGGCATGGTTCGCAAGTACCAAGTGATTCATAATCAAGTCATTCCAAAAGTCCATCAGAAGGGAGTTTCTTCATGTGCTTTACACCAATATGACCTAAACAGCAGTGCCACAAATAAGTTGCACTATCATTATCAACTGTGCATCTTGTGTCTTCAATATTATGAATATGTGTATCACTACTATCGAGATTCATCAAAAATGGACCACTCTTCAAGGGTGCATGAACATAAAAGATATTGCTCATATAAATAGAACAACCATTATTCTCATATTTAAATGAATAACCATCTCGCATCAAACAAGATCCAGATATAATGTTGATGCTCAACGCTGGCACCAAATAACAATTATTCAGGTCTAAAACTAATCCCGAAGGTAAATGTAGAGGTAGCATGCCGACCGCGATCACATCAACTTTGGAACCATTTCCCATGCGCATCGTCACCTCGTCCTTAACCAATCTTCGCTTAATCCGTAGTCCTTGTTTCGAGTTCCAGATATTAGCAACAGAACTAGAATCAAATACCCAGGTGCTACTGCGAGCATTAGTAAGGTACACATCAATAACATGTATATCACATATACCTTTGTTCACCTCGCCATATTTCTTATCCGCCAAATACTTGGGGCAGCTCCGCTTCAAGTGACCAATCCCTTTACAGTAGAAGCACTCAGTCTCAGGCTTAGGTCCAAACTTGGGTTTCTTCACTTGAGCAGCGACTTGCTTGCCGTTCTTCTTGAAGTTCCCCTTCTTACCTTTACCCTTTTTCTTGAAATTGGTGGTCTTGTTGACCATCAACACTTGATGCTCCTTCTTGATTTCTACCTTCGCAGCCTTTAGCATCGTGAAGAGCTCGGGAATAGTCTTATCCATCCCTTTCATATTATAGTTCATCACGAAGCTCTTATAGCTTGGTGGCAGTGATTGAAGAATTCTGTCAATGACACTATCATCCGGAAGATTAACTTCCAGTTGAATCAAGTGATTATTATACCCAAACATTTTGAGTATATGTTCACTGGTAGAACTATTCTCCTCCATCTTGCAGCTGTAGAACTTATTGGAGACTTCATATCTCTCAATCCGGTCATTTGCTTGAAAAATTAACTTCAACTCCTGCAACATCTCATATGCTCCATGATGTCCAAAACGTTGTTGAAGTCCCGGTTCTAAGCCATAAAGCATGGCACACTGAACTATCGATGTCGGCGTTCTGGGAACTGGGGTCCCCAGACTTGCCTGCCTGCGGCCTGCAGCGTGGCTCAAGTAGGGGCCCAGCGCGGCCCATCTTCATCAGCTCAAGCTCAAGACCCTCGCGAGGGGCCAAGCCTCGCGGGGTGGACGACAGGAAGCTTCCTCAGAGGCAGCCTCATCAGGCAGGCTCGCGAGAAGGCGGAGAGATCAAGGCAGGATTACCTCGTGAGGAACCCATGAAGCAAGCCATGACGATCGAGACCAGGCGGGCGTCGGCTTGTGCAGTGTCCTTGTTTCCCCTTTGGTGCAAATGGGGCAAGCACAGGCCAAGGCATCAGGTAAAGGTTACCATTCCGGTGCAACGATACCAAGACCAGTCGGACGGTAGGACGGAGGTCACCGTGGAGCCCAAGACGGCGTCATCGCCAGTGCTTTTGGCAGCCGAAGACCACCTTTGGTCAAGATAACTTGTACTAGATGTTCCCCTTCGAAATGGCCAATTGTTGGTGCCCTTCCCGCTCATTATTTGGGGAGAGGCCCAGGGCCTCTATAAATAGAGCTAGCCACCACAGAAGGAGGGGACTGCTGGAAATCTGGTAGAACCATAGCAGAGAGAGAGAGGCGACGGAACTCACCCTAGCAGTTCATCCCACCAGCTCAAGAACACCTCTCGCGAGGCTGTTCTTTCCTTGTACTGTCCACCATCAGCCCCAAAGGCAATCCACCACACCACACACTGGAGTAGGGTATTACACCACAACGGTGGCCCGAACCAGTATAAACATTGTGTCCCTTGTGTTGTTCATCATTTTCATCTTAGTTCCCACGAGAGGAACAGAGTAGATCGGTAGGGGGGAGATCTCCGCACGCACCCCAGTGTTCGAACCTCAAGGGTCTGCCGGAACCCGAAACGCGACATTTGCCGTGCCAGGTAGGGGTGCGCCGGAGTCCTCCATCCTGACAACCCGCTCTCCCCTGACATCGCATACCGCCCTCATGGCGGACAACGCGCCGCCCGCTCCGGCAACGGATTCCGACACTGGGGCCAGGGGGCTCCGGGCCTTGGCCCCTGCCTTGCGGCAATTGCAGTGGCCGCGCAAGTTCAGGCCCGAGATGCCGCCGCGCTACGACGGCGCGACGGATCCGATGATTTTCCTGATGGCGTACGAGGAGGCCGTCCTCGAAGCCGGGGGTGACGATCGGGTGATGGCCAACTGGTTACCCATGGCCCTCAAGGGCATCCCGCGCGCGTGGCTCCTCCACCTGCCGACGGCCTCTGTCACCTCCTGGGAGGAGCTGCGCGACCTCTTCCTCGCCCATTTCACCGCACCAGCGCCGCCCGTCGTCACAGCTCTCCTGGGTGGCTCCTAGGCACCACCCTCGAGTCATCACGTCAAGCCGTTCGCCCGCCGGATCAGCACCGCCTCCAGGCGCCAAGAA
The DNA here is from genome assembly GCF_003073215.2 of Triticum urartu. Taxonomy (NCBI): domain Eukaryota; kingdom Viridiplantae; phylum Streptophyta; class Magnoliopsida; order Poales; family Poaceae; genus Triticum; species Triticum urartu. The sequence continues at coordinate 456,065,397 of NC_053022.1, forward strand.
GCCCCCCGGGCTAGATGGCGCTCGAGGCCGATCTAACCTTCGACTCGGAGGACCACCCCTTCAACCCCATTGGTTCGGGCGCGCTCCCGATGCTGTGCACCCCCACCATCTGCCAGGTAGCCGTCACCAGGACCCTCATCAACGGTGGTGCCGGCCTCAACATGCTCTCGGTGGAGGCCTTCAGCCTACTCCACGTGCCGCTGGAGGGGCTCCAACCCAGCAGGCCTTTCTCGGGCGCCGGAGCCGGTTCCACCGCCTCCTTGGGACAGATCTGCCTCCCAGTGACCTTAGGCACCTGCGACAACTTCCGCACGGAGCTGATCGACTTCGACATCGCCCCTATCAGCCTCCCCTACAACGCTATCCTGGTCTATCCGGCCTTGGCTCGGTTCATGGCAGCAACTCACCCGACATACAACCTCATGAAGATGCCCGGGAGTAGCGGCGCCCTCACCGTGTCAGGAGACACAAGGGATGCGCTACAGGTGCTCTGGCTTGTTTTCAGGGCGGCTCCGGTGGCGTAGCCCACTAGCACCGACGCCCCTGAGCCCAAGGGGGCTGCGCTGGCTAAAAAGAAGTAGTTGTTCACCCAAGACAAGGCGGAAACCAAGCAGGTACCAGTCGACGAGGACGGGTCCACTGGCGCCACCTTCACCATCGGGGCCAACCTCGAGCCCGAGCAAGAGAAGGCCCTAATCAGGTTCCTGCGTGCGAACAAGAAGGTGTTCGCGTGGGAGCCAGATCAGTTAGCAGGGGTCCCAAGGGAAGTGATTGAGCATCACCTCAACGTGTGCCCCAATGTACGCCCGGTGAAGCAGAGGGCAAGGCGGCAGTCTACTAAGCAACAGGCTTTCATCATTCAAGAGACCCGGAAGCTAGAGGCAGCAGGGGTTATCCGCGAGGTCCGCTACCCCGATTGACTGGCTAATCCTGTTGTCATAACAAAGAAGGGGGTGAAGAGCGCATGTGCGTCGACTTCACCAACCTCAACAAGGCCTGCCCGCAGGATCCATTTCCGCTCCCCTGCATCGACCAGATAGTCGACTCCACCGCAGAGTGCGACCTATTGTGCTTCCTGGATGCCTTCTCGGGCTATCACCAGATCAAGATGGCGGTAGAAGACGTGGAGAAGACGGCTTTCCTGACCCCGTGTGGAGTGTACTGCTATACGTGCATGCCGTTTGGGCTACGCAACGCAGGCGCGACCTTTCAGCGGCTGATGCACATCGCCTTAGGCCGGCAGCTCAGGAGGAACGCTGAGGCTTACGTCAATGACATTGTGGTGAAGTCTCGTGAGGTAAGAACCCTGATACAAGACCTGGAAGAAACCTTTGCCAGCCTCAACGAAGTGGACCTACGGCTCAACCCAGAGAAGTGCGTATTTGGAGTCCCCTCGGGCAAGCTCCTGGGTTTCCTCGTATCCCACAGGGGCATCGAGGGCAACCCGGAGAAGGTCAAGGCGGTCGAAGATATGAGCCCGCCGAGGACCCTCAGAGAAATGCAGAAGCTCACCGGGCGTGTGACTGCGTTGGGGCGCTTCATCTCCAAGCTGGGGGAACGAGCCTTGCCCTTCTTCAAGATGATGAAGAAAAAGGGCCCCTTCGAATGGACTGAAGAGGCCGACAAGGCATTCCAAGACCTCAAGAGGTACCTTACCAGTCCACCAGTGATGGTACCTCCGCGTCCTCGGGAGCCCCTGGTGCTCTACATTGCGGCCACCCCCTACTCTGCCAGCACAGCGTGGTGGCGGTCAGGGAGGAGCGTTGTGCCAAGGCCGCATCGACCGTCCGAACTGAAGCAAAGCAGAGCCAGGAGGGCCTCGCGAAGGCCACAACCACAGCCGGAAAGGGATAGCCGCAGCAGGAGAATGCACCCGGAGCAAGAGAGGCCTCTTTTGGTGACCAAGCCCCGGGGGCTCCATCGTCTCTAGAGATGTCTCGACCTCTGGAGGACGCAAGCAGCGCCAACACCCTCAACCTCGTCGAGCATCATGTGTACTTCGTCAGCACGGTGCTACGGGATGCAAGGGCACGGTATCCCATGCCTCAAAAACTCCTCCTTGCGCTACTAGTGGCCTCGTGCAAGCTGTGCCACTACTTCCAAGGACATCCCATCAAGGTCGTCTCAGCATACCCCTTAGAAAGAGTGCTCAGGAGCCCCAACTTAGCTGGAAGGGTCGCCGAATGGAACATTGAGCTACAGGCATTTCAGCTAGAATTCAGCACGACCAGAGTTATCAAGGGAGCCGCACTTGCAGATTTCGTGGCAGAATGGGCAGAAGCGCCGGGTCTCGAGGCAGGCGAAGACCGATCACTTTCCCCGGGAAGTGAAGCACCGGACGGCTGGGTGATGTACTTCGATGGGGAGTTCTCCTGACACGGTGCAGGAGCTGGCGCAGTGCTTGTGTCCCGTACCCAGGACAAACTCTATTACGCCGTGTAACTCTGCTTCTAGCACGGAGAGAAGGTCTCCAACAACATAGCAGAATATGAAGGCCTGATAGCAGGCTTGAAAGCCGCGATCGCCTTAGGGGTAAAGCGCATCACCATCAAGGGCGATGCACAGCTCCTCGTCAACTTCTCCAACAAGATATACGAGCCGAAGGACGAGCACATGGAAGCTTACCTCGCTGAAGTCCGCAGGATGGAGAAATAGTTCTAGGGACTGGAGCTGCAGCATGTGCCTCGCGGCACCAATCAGGAGGCTGACGACATTTCCAAGAGGGCGTCTAGGCGGCTGCCACAGGAACCTGGCGTCTTCGAGGAGTGGATCTTCAAGCCCTCGGCGGCACCATTGCTATCAGGCGTGGCGCAACCAAGGGAGGAGCCTCCTCAGCCGCCTGCCTCGGGAGCTCCGGTTTGCGGCCCGGCATCAGGGGCACGCCTGCTCCTGGAGTTGGAGCCTCAGGAGGGATGTTGGATCCCAGAGATCAAGGACTACCTGATGCAAGGGATTCTGCCGGAGAACGAGGAGGAGGCGGAGCGTGTGGCACGGCAGGCCACGGCTTATTGCATCCAGGATGGCGAGCTCTACAGGAAGCGGCCAAATGACGTGTCCCTATGTTGCATTTCCAGGGAGCAAGGAAAGCAACTGCTGGTGGACATACACAGCGGAGACTGCGGGCACCACTCGTCGTCACGAACCCTCGTCGGCAAGGCGTTCCGCAGCGGGTTCTACTGGCCCACAGCACTCAGCGACGCCGTTGAGCTGGTGAAGGCTTGCGAGGCCTGCCAGTTTCACACTAAACAGATCCATCAGCCTACGGGGGGTCTGCATACCATACCCCTCTCCTGGTTGTTCGTAGTTTGGGGGTTGAACATTCTGGGCCCGTTCCCTCGGGCGCCAGGGGGCTATCCCTACCTCTACGTCGCTGTGGACAAGTTCACCAAGTGGGCCGAGGTGGAAGTTGTCCGCATAATCTCGGTAGGCTCGGCAGTCAAGTTCATCAAGGGCCTCGTGAGCCGGTTTGGGTGCCTAACTGCATCATCACTGACAACGGTTCGCAATTCACCAGTAATCTCTTCAAAACATATTGTGCTAACCTTGGAATGCAGATATGCTACGCTTCGGTAGCACACCCCCGGAGCAATGGCCAGGCTGAACGATCCAACGCGGAGCTCCTGAGGGGCCTCAAGGCCAGGACCTTCAAGAAGAAGCTGGAGGCCTGTGGCAGGGGCTGGCACGATGAGCTCCTGTCCGTGCTATGGTCAATCCGCACGACAGCGACCAAGCCGACTGGTGAGACCCCATTCTTCCTCGTCTATGGAGCGGAGGTTGTTCTCCATCACGAGGTCAGACGTCGCTCCGCACGGGTCCTAGCATTCGATGAAGCTCAGCAAGACGCCATGCGGGGGACGGATCTCGTGTTGGGGGAGGAACGCCGTCGGGAAGCCGCACTATGAGCGGCAAGGTATCAAGAGGCGCTACGACGATACCACAGCTGCAACATCCGCCCTAGGACCCTTGAGGTAGGGGATCTTGTGCTCAGAAGGGTTCTCTCCAGGGATGGGCTGCACAAGCTCTGTCCCATGTGGGAGGGCCCGTTCAAGGTTGTTCATGTTTCCAGGCCTGGCTCCGCGCGCTTGGAGACTCCGGAGGGAGTACCCATCCAGAACCCATGGAACATTCAACATCTCCGGAGGTTCTACCCCTGAGTGAAGCCGCTGCATTTTGGAAAAGGCCCGGTGCCTGTGAAGCCGCTGCATTTTGGAAAAGGCCCGGCGCCTGTGAAGCCGCTGCGTTTTGTAAAAGGCCCGGAGCTTGTGAAGAAGGCGAATGCCTATGAAGCCGCTGCGTTTTGGAAAAGGCCCGGTGCCTGTGAAGAAGGCGAATGCCTGTGAAGCCGCTGCGTTTTGGAAAAGGCCCGATGCCTGTGAAGAAGGCGAATGCCTGTGAAGCCGCTGCATTTTGGAAAAGGCCCGGTGCCTGTGAAGAAGGCGAATGCCTGTGAAGCCGCTGTGTTTTGGAAAAGGCCCGGAGCCTGTGAAGAAGGCGAACGCATGTGAAGTTGCCGCATTTCAAGAAAGGCCCGGTGCCTGTGAAGAAGGCCAATGCATGTGAAGCTCGCCGCCCGTGACACTCTCACATAATAATGAGTGGGGCTGTACACGCCCCGGAGTCTCCGGAGTGCCGCCCTCGGGCCTCGAGGGCTCCCGCCCACGCCCAGTGGCAGCACTTAGCTCCGCGCTGGTGAGAAGACGTCGAAGACTAGAATAGGCGCCGGACGCGGCTTTCCCATTTGCTTTCTGCAGTTGGCTTGTTTATTCCCGTTTGAAGTTTTTATTGGAGTTGCTGACGTTCCTGGCTTGTGGCTCTTTGTCTTTCTCGCTCGCTCACCTCGTTTTTTCTCGTGAAGTCTCGCGAGGGAGGATCGCGGGCGCCCTCACGAGTGTTTTCTGCCCCGGTCGTTTGGAGCTTTCCTATCCGAGTCCTCTGCAGGAGCACCCCTCCCAGTCCGTGCCCCACGGGCATCGCGACACGAGCGCAGGACCTGGGCCGATCGCCCCCACAACTAAGACCATAAGTTACCCCTCCTACTAATCCTTGCAGGGCACGAAGCGCACGAGGAGGCCACGGCCTCGGGAGGCGAGGACCGCGCCAAGCCCCACCAAGCTAAAATAGTTCCCGCACATGGGAGCGCGGTGTGAAAACACGGCGCAGAAATAGCGGAAACAACGCGATGGTTAGACAGCAACAGTTCTAATATGCCCCCGCGGGGCCCTACATTACTTACTATTTTTTGCGCAGGATAAGAAAGAAAACAAAACGGGCGCGATTCGTCCTGCGCCAACCCACAGCGAAGGCTCGAGCTACTCCTGGGGCTCAGGCGGATCCCTCCTCTCGCTTCACCGGGGCTCGACGGCGGGCTGACCCGCTACCTTCACCCAAGCGGGCGCGACGGCGAGGAGGTTGGTCGCGGCCACCGCTGGAGGAGCTGCTGCCTGAGAGGGGGTTGCCGAAGCTCGGCGAACCCCGAGCACTGCCGCCTGTACGCCAGTCGCCATCTTCATCCTGGTCAGAGCCAGGGCTGGGCAGGCGGCCGCGGTCATCGTCTTCAGGGCAACACCCGGCACGGCTACTGTCTTCCCCGAACACCCTCAGGTAGAGGGTGGCGTCGCCATCAAACTTGAAGTACATGGTGCACCACCGGCTCAGGCCACGCACGCGGGCAAACATTTGCCAGCCGCGTGTCAGAGCCCCGTTCCCAGAAACAGAGACCTCCAGCGACGCCCAGGAGGGCCTGCTGCAGCGTCCGTCTGCCTGGAGCCAGAAGCCGCACCGGGCGCTGGCCGATAGTTCATCTACGAAGAAATGGGGGAGCTGGAGCCTGGTGCTGGATGGGTCTGCCGACCACACGGCGAACTCCAGCAGCACCTCCGCAGAGCGAAAGTGTGGCCTAGGGGGGCGCACACCCACGGCGTGCCCCCCGTCGGCAACCTGGCGCTCACCACCGTGTCGGGAACCACCTCCCTAGCCGCGGGAGGCCACCACGGGGACCGTGGTATACTTGCGAGGGCGGCCTTGGCCGCGCTTGGCCAGGGGGGAGCCAGGCCCAGCCTGGGGGCCTTTCCTTTCTCCGCGGCCGAGAATCTCTTTGGAGCCATGGGGGCGACGAGTAATCGAGAAGAAGGAAAGGAGCAGCAAGGAGGGACGGGCCGAAGGGGGTCGCCCAGCCCCGTACTTATAGCCGAAGGAGGCCAACCACCGTGCACCATGATCGCAGGTAATCATGACCGGTTTCTCTACATTCAGGGACTTATCAAGTCATGCGGTCGCCAAGGTGTCGTGGGGAAGCGCCGTCGCCCACGTCCAATCAGTCGCACGCGGCGCCCAAGGCCGTAGGCTGATAGGGCCCGCGGCGCTTCGCGCTTGCCCTTTCGTTGTCCTACTAGGCCAAGCCCGCGCACGCCGTGGGCCCGGGGGCTACTGTCGGTGTTATGGGAACGGGGGTCCCCAGACTTGCCTGCCTGCGGCCTGCGGCGTGGCTCAAGTAGGGGCCCAGCGCGGCCCATCTTCATCAGCTCAATCTCAAGACCCTCGCGAGGGGCCAAGCCTCGCGGGGCGGATGACAGGAAGCTTCCTCAGAGGCAGCCTCATCAGGCAGGCTCACGAGGAGGCGGAGAGATCAAGGCAGGAGTACCTCGCGAGGAACCCGTGACGCATGCCATGACAATCGAGACCAGGTGGGCGCCAGGCGGGCGTCGGCTTGCACATTGTCCTTGTTTCCCCTTTAGTGCAAAGGGGGCAAGCACAGGCAAAGGCATCAGGCAAAGGTTACCATTTCGGTGCAACGAGACCAAGACCAGCCGGACAGCAGGATGGAGGTCACCGTGGAGCCCAAGACGGTGTCATCGCCAGTGCTTTTGGTAGCCGAAGACCACCTTTGGTCAGGATAACTTGTACTAGATGTTCCCCTTCGAAATGGCCAATTGTTGGCGCCCTTCCCACTCATTATTTGGGGAGAGGCCCAGGGCCTCTATAAATAGAGCTAGCCACCACAGAAGGAGGGGACGGCTAGAAATCTGGTAGAACCATAGTAGAGAGAGAGAGAGGCGACTGAACTCACCCTAGCAGTTCATCACAGCAGCTCAAGAACACCTCTCGCGAGGCTGTTCTTTCCTTGTACTGTCCACCATCAGCCCCAAAGGCAATCCACCACACCACACACTGGAGTAGGGTATTACACCACAACTATGGCCCGAACCAGTATAAACATTGTGTCCCTTGTGTTGTTCATCATTTTCATCTTAGTTCCCACGAGAGGAACAGAGTAGATCGGTAGGGGGGAGAACTCCGCACGCACCCCAGTGTTCGAACCTCAAGGGTCTGCCGGAACCCGAAACGCGACATTTGCCGTGCCAGGTAGGGGTGCGCCGGAGTCCTCCATCCTGACAACCCGCTCTCCCCTGACATCGCATACCGCCCTCATGGCGGACAACGCGCCGCCCGCTCCGGCAACGGATTCCGACACTGGGGAAACAACTCCTGCCAGCAGTTCATCCCCCCAGCTGCACATTGTCCTGATGAACTGCTTGCACATTGTCCTTGTTTCCCCAGAGGCAATCCGCCACACCACACACTGGAGTAGGGTATTACACCACAACGGTGGCCCGAACCAATATAAACATTGTGTCCCTTGTGTTGTTCATCATTTTCATCTTAGTTCAGATGAGAGGATAGGACGTAGATCGGTAGGGTGGAGATCTCCGCGCGCAGCCCAGTGTTCGAACCTCAAGTGTCTGCCGGAACCCGAAACCCGACAATCGAGTAGTCATCAGCTTTGCTCTGCTAGACATTCATAACATCTGGTGTTGCTCCTGCAGCGGGTTTGGCACCTAGCGGTGCTTCCAGGACATAATTTTTCTGTGCAGCAATGAGGATAATCCTGAAGTTACGGACCTAGTCCGTGTAATTGCTACCATCATCTTTCAACTTTGCTTTCTCAAGGAACACATTAAAATTCAACGGAACAACAGCACAGGCCATCTATCTACAACAACATAGACATGCAAAATACTATCAGGTACTAAGTTCATGATAAATTAAAGTTCAATTAATCAAATTACTTAAGAACTCCCACTTAGACAGACATCCCTCTAATCATCTAAGTGATCACGTGATCCATATCAACTAAACCATGTCCAATCATGACGTGAGATGGAGTAGTTTTCGATGGTTAACATCACTATGTTGATCATATCTACTATATAAATCATGCTCGACCTTTCAGTCTCCAGTGTTCCGAGGCCATATCTGCATATGCTAGGGTCGTCAAGTTTAACCCGAGTATTCTGTGTTTACAAAACTGGCTTCCACCCGTCATATGTGAACGTAGAGCTTATCACACCCGATCATCACGTGGTGCCTCGGCACGACGAACTTTCGCAACGGTGCATACTCAGGGAGAACACTTATACCTTGAAATTTAGTGAGAGATCATCTTATAATGCTACCGTCGATCTAAGCAAAATAAGATGCATAAAGGATAAACATCACATGCAATCAATATAAGTGATATGTTATGGCCATGATCATCTTGTGCCTTTGATCTCCATCTCCAAAGCACCGTCATGATCACCATCGTCACCGGCTTGACACCTTGATCTCCATCGAAGCATCGTTGTCGTCTCGCCAACTATTGCTTCTATGACTATCGCTACCGCTTAGTGATAAAGTAAAGCAATTACATGGCGATTGCATTTCATACAATAAAGCGACAACCATATGGCTCCTGCCAGTTGCCGATAACTGTGTTACAAAACATGATCATCTCATACAATAAAATTTAGCACCATGTATTGACCATATCACATCACAACATGCCCCGCAAAAACAAGTTAGACGTCCTCTACTTTGTTGTTGCAAGTTTTACGTGGCTGCTACGGGCTGAGCAAGAACTATTGTCGGATTTCGGGTTCCGGCAGACCCTTGAGGTTCGAACACTGGGGTGCGCACGGAGATCTCGCCTTCTACCTACCTGCACCCCTCCGCCTCGCTAAGATCAAAGTTATGGAAAGAACAGCACAAGAGACATAGGGTTTATACTGGTTCAGGCCACCGTTGTGGTGTAATACCCTACTCCAGTGTGTGGTGTGGTGGATTGCCTCTTGGGCTGATGATGATGAGCAATACAAGGAAGAACAGCCTCGTGAGCGTCTGTTCTTGGCTTGGGCGATGAACTGCGGGGAGGAGTTCAATCACCCTTCTCTCTCTCTCTTCTCGATTCTCCCTCTGATTCGATCTCCCCCCTCCTACCCTGTGGGTGGCTGGTCCTATTTATAGGAAAAGGCCCTGGGCCTCTTCCCAAATATTGAGCGGGAAGGGCGCCAACAATTGGCCATTCTGAAGGGGAACATCTGGTACACTTATCCTGACTAAAGTTGGTCCTCGCCTACCAAAGACTCTGGTGATGCTGGCTTGGGCTCCACAATGACTTCCTCCCTGCCGTTGGACTGGTCTTGGTCTCTTTGCACCGAAACGGGCGCCTTTGCTTGATGCTCCCGCCTGCGCTTGCTCCCTTTGCACCAAAGAGGAAAGGAGGACACTGCACGGGCTGGCGCCCGCCTAGCGCCCTTGGTCGTCATGGCTTATGTCACGGGCACCTCGTGAGGTACCCCACCTTGATCTCTCCGCCTCCTCGCGGGCCAGCCTGATGAGGCCGAGCCTGAGGAAGCTCTGTGTCATCCGCCCCGCGAGGCTTGGCCCCTCGCGAGGGTCTTGAGTCTGTGTTGATGAAGATGGGCCGTGCTGGGCCCCCTTTTGAGCCACGCCGCAGGCCGCAGGCAGGCAAGTCTGGGGACCCCCGTTCCCAGAAAGCCGACAGTAGCCCCCGGGCCCAAGGCGCGCCCGGGCTTGGTCGTGCAGGGAGGCAAAAGGGCAAGAGCGAAGCGCCGCGGGCCCTAACAGCTTGCGGTCTTGGGCGCCGCGTGGCGGTTGATTGGACGTGGGCATCTCCACTTCCCCATGGTGCCTCAGCAACTGCACGGATTGGACAAGTCCCTGCATGCAAAGCGGGTCATGATTACCTGCGATCGTGGGGGCCGACGGTTGGCCCTCACCGGCTATAAGTACGGATCGGCGCGCGCCCTTCCAGTTCATCTCCCCTTGCTTCTCCTTCTTCTTCATGGCCCCGTCAAGGACGTTCTCGGCCGCAGAGAAGGGGAAGGCTCGCCAGGTTGAGCCTGCCTCTCCCCCGCCCAAGCGCGGCCGAGGGCGCCCTCGCAAACATCATGTGGCCACCACGGCAGCTCCCCGCGGCCGTGGAGACGATTTCCATCATGGTGACGGGCGGACTGCTGCGGCCGGGGGGCGTGCTTCAGTCACGCGTCCCCCTAGGCTGCGCTTTCGCGCTGCAGAGGTGCTGCCGGAGTTCGTTGTGTGGTCGGCGGAGCCGACTAGCACCCGGCTTCCACTTCCTCGCTTCCTCCTCGGCGAGCTCCCGGCCGGCGCCCCGGGCGGCCTCTGGCTCCAGGCTGACGGCTGCTGCAGCCGGGCCTCATGGGCTTCGCTGGAGGTCTCCGCAGCCGGGAGCCTGGCCTTGGCCCGCGGTTGGCAGACGTTTGCCCGCGCACGTGGCCTGAGCCGTCGGTGCACCCTGCACTTCAAGTTTGACGGCGATGCCACCCTCTAAGTGAGGGTGTTTGGGGAAGATGGTCGCCGCGCAGGGTGCTGCCCCGAGGAGGACGACCGCGGCCGGGAACCAAACTCCGGCGATGATGGAGAGGACAGCGCTCGTGTGACTGGCGGCGCTCAGGGTTCCCCAAGCTTCTCCGGTTCTTCTTCAGGCGGTGACTCTTCTAGCGGTGGCCGCGGTCAGCCTCCACGCCGTCGTACCTGCTTGGGAGGTGGTAGCGTGTCTGCCCGCCGTCGTGCCTCGGTGAAGCGCGAGAGGGAGTCTGCCTGAGCCCCGGAGGCAGCTCGAGTCTTCCCTGCAGGCTGGTGTGAGGCGAGCTGTGCCTGATTTGTTCTTTCTTTTCCTTTTTCCTGCGTAAAAAGACAGTAGCGTGAAGCCACGCGGGGGCGTTCTTGTGTTATTGCTGTTAATCATCGCTTTGCTTCCGTTATCGTGCCTTCCGGCTACGTGCCCGCGCGTGGATAGTTCCCGGCCCCAGCCATGGGGGGGCGACCGACCCAGGCCCTGTGTTCGTGTCGCAGTGCCCGTGGGGCACGGACTGGAGGGGTGCTCCTGTAATGGACCCATGTCGCGAAACCTTTGAACGACTAGGACAGGAACACTCACGAGGGTGCTCGGCTGCCCCCCTGGCGAGGCCTTGCATAAGAGAAATCGAGGCAGGAGAGTGAAAAGTCGAAGAACCACAAGCCAAAGACGGCAACAGCTTCAATAAAACTTCGAATGAGAATGAACAAGCCAACTGTGGAAAGCAAATGAAAAAGCCGCGTCCGGCACCTAATCTAGTCTTCAACGTCTTCTCACCAGCGCGGAGTTAAGTGCTGCCACTGGGCGTGGGAGGGAGCCCCAGGGCCTGAGGCCAGCGCTCCTGAGACTCCGGGGCATGTACAGCCCCAACTCATTATTACGTGAGAGTGTATCGGGCGGCGAGCTTCACAGGCGTTGGCCTTCTTCACAGGCTCCGGGCCTTTTCCAAAACGCAATGGCTTCACAGGCATTCGCCTTCTTCACAGGCTCTGGGCCTTTTTCCAAAACGCGACAGCTTCACAGGCATTCGCCTTCTTCACAGGCTCTGGGCCTTTTCCAAAATGCGACAGCTTCACAGGCATTCGCCTTCTTCACAGGCTCTGGGCCTTTTCCAAAACGCGACAGCTTCACAGGCATTTGCCTTCTTCACAGGCGCTGGGCCTTTTCCAAAACACGATAGCTTCACAGGCATTCGCCTTCTTCACAGGCTCTAGGCCTTTTCCAAAACGCGACAGCTTCACAGGCATTCGCCTTCTTCACAGGCTCTGGGCCTTTTCCAAAACGTGACAGCTTCACAGGCATTCGCCTTCTTCACAGGCTCTGGGCCTTTTTAGGGGTAGAACCTCCGGAGGTGCTGGATGTTCCATGCGTTCTGGACCGGCACCCCCTCCTGAGTCTCCAAGCGCGCGGAGCTGGGCCTGGAAACATGAACAACCTTGAACGGGCCCTCCCACATGGGAGAGAGCTTGTGCAGTCCCTCCCTAGAGAGAACCCGCCTGAGCACGAGGTCTCCTACCTCGAGAGTTCTGGGGCGGATGTTGCGGCAGTGATATCGTCGCAGTGCTTGTTGGTACCTCGCCGCTTGCAGCGCGACTTCTCGGCGACGTTCCTCCCCCAGCACGAGGTACATCCCCCGCATGGCGTCCTGCTGCGCCTCGTCGAACGCTAGGACCCGCGGGGAGCGACATCTGACCTCCTGAGGGAGGACCGCTTCGGCTCCGTAGACCAGGAAGAACGGGGTCTCTCCAGTCGGCTTGGTCGCGGTTGTGCGGATGGACCACAACACGGACTGAAGCTCGTCGTACCAACCTCTACCGTAGGCCTCCAGCTTCTTCTTGAACGTCCTGGTCTTGAGGCCCCTCAGGACGTCTGCGTTGGCTCGCTCGGCCTGGCCGTTGCTTCGGGGGTGCGCCACCGAAGCGTAGCATATCTGCGTTCCAAGGTTAGCACAGTATGTTTTGAAGAGGTTACTGGTGAACTGCGAACCGTTGTCCGTGATGATGCGGTTCGGCACCCCGAACCGGCTCACGATGCCCCTGATGAACTTGACCGCGGAACCCGCAGGGATGGTGCGGACAGCCTCTACTTCAGCCCACTTGGTGAACTTGTCCACGGCGACGTAGAGGTAGCGGTAGCCCCCTGGCGCCCGAGGAAACGGGCCCAGGATGTCCAGCCCCCAGACTGCGAATGGCCACGAAAGGGGTATAGTCTGCAGGCCTCCTGCCGGCTGATGGATCTGCTTCGCGTGGAACTGGCACGCCTCACAAGCTTTCACTAGTTCGACGGCGTCATTGAGTGCGGTGGGCCAATAAAACCCACTGTGGAACGCCTTGCCGACGAGGGTCCGTGATGATGAATGATGTCCACAGTCTCCGCCGTGTATATCTTCCAGCAGTTCCTTTCCTTGCTCCCTGGAGATGCAGCGCAGCGATACATCGTTTGGTCGCTTCCGGGGGGCGATGAGGCACTGAAGGCTTGACGAGGTGGCACCATGCGGGGCTGCCGCGGCTAGAGCTCAGCCATTCAGGTTTGTCGGCGTTGCAGGGACGGACCCATGCGCAAGCGTCATGCCGTTTGGGAGCAGTTCCATCAGTTGGCGTCAGTTGAGCGAGCAACTAGGTCTAGCCGCAAAGGAGTGGATTCATTCAAATAGATGCTGGGAAGGCGGACATCACTGGGTCAGGCCCGAGCGACTTGGGGATGATGCAGCCCGAGGGGCGCCCCCAACAAGGTAAGCTAACAAAATGAAATAAAAGGGATACATGCCGCAGGGATGGACCCACGCGGCCTGGGAATAATGCAGCCCTGGGGGGGCGCTCCCAGCTGGAAATGAAACTTGAAAGATGTCACCTGATGATGTTGAGGATGAAGGAGTGTTGGTGTAGCAAACTTGGTGGGCTGCGGAAGCCGATCCTCACGAGCCCCCCAGGCCCAGGGGCCTCGGGAGGCCTCGGAGGTGCTGGTGGCTCCTCGCGGACCATCTCCATCTTCGCCAGGGCTGCGGAACGCCTGGCCTCTTGAGCCTCCATGATGTCCCTCATGAGGCGCTGGTACGTGGCAGCCGCGTTCAGCAAGCTGTAAGGCATGCGAACGTAGCTGTTGGGTGGACCACCGCAGCGCCCCACTCGCGAGGGCCAGAGGCGCTCCAGAGAGGCGACTCGATTGAGCCTTGGTATGTCGATGCAGACGCACAGCCCACCATCCTCACCTGGATGGGGAGCCACTGCTGGTAGGCGGTGGCCGCCTTTCATGACTCTTGACTCATGTAGCTCCTGAATGGCCTTGCTGACGAACTCCTGAGGGTCTTGCTCTCCTTGCCTTACTCCTTCTTGAGGGAAACGTGCTTCGAAACACGCCTCCATGTGGTGCCCAAGTGAAAGTGCAACTATCCCTAGGTGGTTTTGGTAATTCATAACAACATATAGCTCATTGAGCTAATACTATTCCAAGATAATTATTTCAGGAAAGCTCAATGATTGGCATGGCATGGATGTGAAAGTGGAACCCTCAAAATGCTAAGGACAAAGGATTGGCTCAAGCTCAAAAGCTCAAGACTCTTCATTTTATATTTTAGTGATCCAAGATCACATTGAGTCTTTAGGAAAAGCCAATGCTATTAAGGAGGGATGAGGTGTTGCTTAATGAGCCTCTTGCTTCATGTGCTTAGTGATATGCTCCAAAATCCTCAACTACTTTCCCATATCCACATATGACCTAAACCCTAAGCCAAACTCGGTCCTACCGATTCTTCCTATCCGGCGCCACCGAGTTTTCACTTGTCATTAGCCACTGACAAACCCTAGCAATTCGGTCCTACCGATAAGGATCTCGGTCTCACCGAGATGGGGTTGCAAACTCTCTGTTTCCCTTTCGTAAATTTTCGGTCTCACCGAAAGAGCGAATCGTTCCCACCGAGATTGCAATGTAAAGTCAGTGTTTCCCCTTTGTAACTTTTCGGTCTCACCGAGTTCCACTCAGTCTCACCGAAAGAGCAAATCGGTCCCACCGAGTTTGCCTGACCAACTCTCTGGTTAGCTAATTACCAAATTCGGTCTCACCGAGTTTGTGTAATCGGTCTCACCGAGATTACGTTATGCCCAAACCCTAACCGAATCGGTCCTACCGAGTTGCATGTCAGTCCCACTGAAATTCCTAACGGTCACTAGGTTTACTACTTCGGTCAGACCGAGTTTATTTATTCGGTCCCACCGAGATTGGAAAACTGTGTAACGGTTGGATTTTGTGTGGAGGCTATATATACCCCTCCACCTCCTTCTCATTAAGTGAGAGAGCCATCGGAACACACACACCATTCCTACTCATATGTTCTGAGAAAAAACCACCTACTCATGTGTTGAGACCAAGACATTCCATTCCTACCATATGAATCTTGATCTCTAGCCTTCCCAAGTTGCTTTCCACTCAAATCTTCTTTCCACCAAATCCAAATCCTATGAGAGAGAGTTGAGTGTTGGGGAGACTATCATTTGAAGCACAAGTGCAAGGAGTTCATTACCTACACACCATTTGTTACTTCTTGGAGAGTGGTGTCTCCTAGATTGGCTAGGTGTCACTTGGGAGCCTCCGACAAGATTGTGGAGTTGAACCAAGGAGTTTGTAAGGGCAAGGAGATCGCCTACTTCGTGAAGATCTACCACTAGTGAGGCAAGTCCTTTGTGGGCGATGGCCATGGTGGGATAGACAAGGTTGCTTCTTCATGGACCCTTTGTGGGTGGTTGCTTCTTCGTGGACCCTTCGTGGGTGGAGCCCTGTGTGGACTCGCGCAACCGTTGCCCTTGGGTGGAGCCCTGTGTGGACTCACGCAACCGTTACCCTTCGTGGGTTGAAGTCTCCATCAACGTGGATGCAGGATAGCACCACCTATCCGAATCCATGGGAAAAACATCCGTGTCTCCAATTGCGTTTGAAATCTCCAAACCCTTCCCTTTACATTCTTGCAAGTTGCATGCTTTACTTTCCGCTGCCTATATACTCTTTGCATGCTTGCTTGAATTATGTGATGATTGCTTGACTTGTGCTAAATTATCTAAAATCTGCCAAGAACTAAAATTGGGAAAAGGTTAAGTTTTTATTTGGTCAAGTAGTCTAATCACCCCCCCTCTAGACATACTTTCGATCCTACACCAAGCGCCTCCCTCGTGACCCTAGCCAGGTCGGTGGCCCTCCAGGGGAGAGCCCCCGAGCCCTGCCTGAGGAGGGCGCCGGGCGCGCTTTCCTATGCGATGGAAGGAGGTTCCCCCTTGGCAGGCGCAGGCCTAGAGGTGCCTACCTCCTGGGGGGCCGGGTCGGACGATGTCTTCTTCTTCTTGGTGGCGGTCTCGGGAAGCCTCCTGCTTCCGCGATCCGAGTCTTCCAGTGACGCGGCCTGAAAGGCTCGTTCCAGGGAACACACCGCGTCCTTCTCTTCACAGGACACCATGATGAATCCACCACTTCCTGGCATCTTGAGGATGTTGTAGCCATGGTGAGTTATGGCCATGAACTTGGCCAGCACTGGGTACCCAAGGATGGCGTTGTACGGCAGGCGAATGTGAGCGACGTCGAAGTCGATGAGCTCGGTGCGGTAGTTGTCGCGTGCCCCGAAGGTGACAGGGAGGCGGACCTGCCCAATCGGGACCGTGGAGCCGTCGGTGACTCCGGAGAAAGGCTTGGTTGGCTGAAGCTGGATGTAGGGCACTTGGAGATTGTTGAATGTTTCCACGGACAGGACGTTGAGCCCTGCCCCGCCATCGATGAGGGTCCTGGTGACCACCACGTTGCTGATGATTGGGGAACAAAGCATCGGGAGGACTCCAGCTGTAGCTGCACACTTGAGCTGATCTGCTGAGCTGAATGTGATGGCGCACGCCGACCACCTGAGAGGGTGCATGGCTTCGAGCTTGGGGAGGACTGCATTCACTTCGCGGGCGAACTTCTTGAAGATGCGTTGAGAGGCTGGGGCTTGAGCCCCGCCCAAGATGCAGGCGATCGCGCGCGGCTCCTGGAAGCCCCCAGCCCCCTCGTCCTGGTGGCAGTCCTCATTTCTCCTTGGCTGCGGTGGCAGCGGAGGGAGGCCTGCGTTACCTTGCGGGCGATCCTTGCGAGGCTGATCCCTCCAGTCTCCCTCGCGAGGAGGGTCTTGCCAGCGATCCTCGCGAGGTCGATCGCGCCACCCTTGGCGCGGGCCGCGGTCTTCCCAGCGTCCTGCGTTCCTTCCTCCTCCTCGACCGTAGCCCCGGTCACCGCGGTCGGGGCGACGGCCGATCCTTCCTTCTCGCACGGCTCGGAGCTCTTGACATTTGTTGGTGTTGTGGGTGTGGAGGTCGTGGTGCACACAGTACCGACTGCCCTTGGAAGGTTTGGGCTGATCTCTGCCCCGCTTGGTGTCTGGTTCTGCCGCGAGCACGGCAGCCCCCTTGCACTTCACATCCATGGCCTTAGGCTTCTTCTCTTCTGGGTCTACGGCAGGTAGCTCGAGGAGAGAGAGACGCCCTTCCTCAGCCCTGGCGCACTTGGTTGCCAAGTTGAACAGCTCCATGGAAGTGCACAGGTCTTCATGCATCGCCAGATCCTCCTTCATCTTGACATCGCGCACGCCGTCGGAGAAGGCTGAGATGATGGCCTCCTCGGTCACCTTGGGAATCTTGAGGCGTGCACTGTTGAAGCGCTGGATGTACTTCTGCAGGGTTTCCCCGGGTTGTTGCTTGATGCAGCGCATGTCGCTCACGGCGGGTGGCCAGTCGCGAGTACCTTGGAAGTTGGCGTTGAAGCGGGTGCGCATCTCGTCCCAGGAGGAGATCGTGCCTGGAGCCAGGTTCAGGAGCTAGGTGCGGGCCCCGTCCTTGAGCGCCATGGGAAACCAGTTCGCCATGACCTTCTCGTCTCCGTTGGCAGCTTCGATGCCCAGATCATAGAGCTAGAGGAACTCCGCAGGGTCAGCCGTGTCATCGTAACGAGGAGGCAGGTCTGGCTTGAACTTGCCAGGCCACGCGACGCTGCGTAGCTCGGTGGTGAAGGCACGGCAGCCTGCTGTGGCCACGGGAGGCCTTGGGTGACGGAGAGCTTGGTCTTGCATGTCCCCATGCACTGTAGCTGGGAGCAGCGTGGGGTCTTGACGTGCGGGAGCAGGAGCATGGTTGCGACGTGCTGGAGCAGGGAGCGCCCGGGCAGCTTCTTGCGGGCGAGGGACTTCTTGGCAGCTCTGCTCTTGCCACGCTGGCACCTGACGGAGCGGGTTCCGCCTAGGGGCCACGTGCCTTGGAGCCATGGCGCCTTCTTGAGGAGGAGGCGGCCGGGGCACCGCCGGAGCTTCGTCGCCCGCGCGGGGCGGGGTGCGGTGCAGCGGAACGGACGGCGCAGGAGAGCCCCCTACGGCACGGACGAGCTCGGCGACGCGGTCGAGCCATTCTTCGTAGACGTCGTTGACGGGACGGTAGCGCAGGAGCTCGTTTGCCGCGATGAGCGCAACTCAAGCCTCCATGGGTGCGCGGAGCGCGCGGGATGAAGAACCAGCTGGGGTGAGCGAGGGAGTAGCGGTGCGGCCGTCTTGCCGCACGGACGGATGCTGAGATGATGCTTGCTGCTCGTCCCCCGCTGGGCCGGTGGCGGCGTTGACGGCAGGTGACGGGGAACGGCGAGGACGCCCGCCGACGGGAGCCGTCTGGGTGATGCGGGAAGCGAGAGCGGCCCGGCGCTCGGCGCGGGCCCGACGAGCGTCAGACATGGGCACGATGGTCGGAGGAGAACGGGGTGGTGGAAGACGAATTCTGGCGCACCCCTAACTGGCGCGCCAAATGTCGGATTTTGGGTTCCGGCTGACCCTTGAGGTTCGAACACTGGGATGCGCGTGGAGATCTCGCCTTCCACCTACCTGCACCCTCCGCCTCGCTAAGATCAAAGCTATGGAAAGAACAGCACAAGATACACAGGGTTTATACTGGTTCGGGCCACCGTTGTGGTGTAATACCCTACTCCAGTGTGTGGTGTGGTGGATTGCCTCTTGGGCTGATGATGATGAGCAATACAAGGAAGAACAGCCTCGCGAGGGTCTGTTCTTGGCTGGGGCGATGAACTGCGGGGAGGAGTTCAATCACCCTTCTCTCTCTCTCTGTCTTCTCGATTCTCCCTCTGATTCGATCTCCCCCCTCCTACCCTGTGGGTGGCTGGTTCTATTTATAGGCAAAGACCCTGGGCCTCTTCCCAAATATTGAGCGGGAAGGGCGCCAACAATTGGCCATTCTAAAGGGGAACATCTGGTACACTTATCCTGACTAAAGTTGGTCCTCGCCTGCCAAAGACTCTAGTGGTGATGCTGGCTTGGGCTCCACAATGACTTCCTCCCTGCCGTTGGACTGGTCTTGGTCTCGTTGCACCGAAACGGGCGCCTTTGCTTGATGCTCCCGCCTGCGCTTGCTCCCTTTGCACCAAAGAGGAAAGGAGGACACTGCGCGGGCTGGCGCCCGCCTGGCGCCCTTGGTCGTCATGGCTTGCATCACGGGCACCTCGTGAGGTACCCCACCTTGATCTCTCCGCCTCCTCGCGAGCCAGCCTGATGAGGCCGTGCCTGAGGAAGCTCCGTGTCGTCCGCCCTGCGAGGCTTGGCCCCTCGCGAGGGTCTTGAGTCTATGTTGATGAAGATGGGCCGTGCTGGGCCCCCTTTTGAGCCACGCCCCAGGCCGCAGGCAGGCAAGTCTGGGGACCCCCGTTCCCAGAACACCGACAACTGTTCTTACCTACGCATCAAAAACCACAACACGGTATAGTGATTGCTTTTTGATCTTCAGAAACAACCCTGTTCAATGAATCCGATTCAACTAAAGCTGGAGAAATAGACACCCACTAGCCACCTGTGTGCGAAGCACGTCGGTAGAACCAGTCTCGCGTAAGCATACGCGTAATGTCGGTCTGGGCCGCTTCATCCAACAATACCGTTGAATCAGGAATCAACTAGTGACGGCAAGCAATATGTATATACCCACGCCCACAACTCCTTTTTGTTCTACTCGTGCATATAACATCTACCCATAAACCAGGCTCTGATGCCACTGTTGGGGAACACAGTAATTTCAAAAAAATTCCTACGCGCATGCAAGATCATGGTGATGCATAGCAACGAGAGGGGAGAGAGTCGTCCACGTACCCTCGTAGACCGTAAGCGGAAGCGTTATGACAACACGGTTGATGTAGTCGTACATCCTCACGATTGACCGATCCTAGTACCGAACGTACGGCACCTCCGCGGTATGCACACGTTCAGCTCGGTGACGTCCCACGAACTCACGATCTAGTAGAGCTTCACGGGAGAGTTCCGTCAGCACAACGGCATGATGACAGTGTTGATGAAGCTACCGACGCAGGGCTTCGCCTAAGCACCGCTACGATATGGCAGAGGTGGATTATGGTGGAGGGGGGCACCGCACATGGCTAAAAGATTAATGATCAAATTGTGTGTCCATGGGGTGTCCCCCTTCCCCCTTATATAAAGGAGCAAGGGGGGAGGCCGGCCGGCCCTAGGAGGGCGCGCCAAGAGGAGGAGTCCTCCTCCTAGTGGGAGTAGGACTCCCCTTTCCTAGTCTCACTAATAGGGGGAAGGAAGGAGTGGGAGAAGGGAAAGGCAAGGGAGGCGCCCCCCCTTCCTTGTCCTATTCAGACTCAAGGGGAGGGGGCACGCGGCCTGCCCTGGCCGGCCCCTCTCTCTCTCCACTAGGGCCCATCAAGGCCCATTAGCCCCCGGGGGGTTCCAATAACCCCTCCGGCACTCTGGTTTTCTCCGAGATCACCCGAAACCCTTCTGGTGTTCGAATGTAGCCATCCAATATATCAATCTTTATGTCTCGACCATTTGGAGACTCCTCGTCATGTCCGTGATCACATCCAGGACTCCGAACTACCTTCGGTACATCAAAACACATAAACTCATAATTCCGATCATCACCGAACGTTAAGCGTGCGGACCCTACGGGTTCAAGAACTATGTAGAAATGACTGAGACTCATCTCTGGTCACTAACCAATAGCGGAACCTGGATGCTCATATTGGTTCCTACATATTCTACGAAGATCTTTATCGGTCAAACCGCATAACAACATACGTTGTTCCCTTTGTCATCAGTATGTTACTTGCTCGAGATTCGATCGTCGGTATCTCAATACCTAGTTAAATCTCGTTACCGGCAAGTCTCTTTACTCGTTCCGTAATACATCATCCCGCAACTAACTCATTAGTTTCATTGCTTGTAAGGCTTATAGTGATGTGCATTAGCGAGAGGGCCCAGAGATACCTCTCCGACAATCGGAGTGACAAATCCTAATCTTGATATATGCCAACTCAACAAGTACCATCGGAGACACCTGTAGAGCACCTTTATAATCACCCAGTTACGTTGTGACGTTTGGTAGCACACAAAGTGTCCCTCCGCTATTCGGGAGTTGCATAATCTCATAGTCATAGGAACATGTATAAGTCATGAATAAAGCGATAGAAATATACTAAACGATCAAATGCTAAGCTAACAGAATGGGTCAAGTCAATCACATCATTCTCTAATGATGTGACCCCGTTAATCAAATGACAACTCATGTTTATGGTTAGGAAACTTAACCATCTTTCATTCAACGAGCTAGTCAAGTAGAGGCATACTAGTGACACTTTGTTTGTCTATGTATTCACACATGTACTAAGTTTCCGGTTAATACAATTCTAGCATGAATAATAAACATTTATCATGATATAAGGAAATATAAATAACAACTTTATTATTGCCTCTAAGGCATATTTCCTTCACGTCGATGGGCTGCAGGGAAGGCAGGAATCCCATGGAGATGGTGATGGAGCTTCTGCACCAGCGAGTGTTGGTCGTGGAAGGAGCTGCTCACCGGAGCAGTAGGCTATGGCGGTGACTTCAGGAGGCGCTGGTGAGGGAGTCCTGGACTAAGGGGTCCTCGGGCGTCCGACCTATTGGATATGGGCCGGACTAATGGGCCGTGAAGACATGAATACCGAAGACTACCCGTGTCCAGATGGGACTCTCCTTAGCGTGGAAGGCAAGCTTGGCGACCAAATATGAATATTCCTTTCTCTGTAACTGATATTGTGTAACCCTAGATCCCTCCTGTGTCTATATAAACCGGAGGGCTAGGTCCGTAGATAGATCCCTCATAATCATAGTCAGGCTAGACTTTTAGGGTTTATCCATTACAATCTCGTGGTAGATCAACTCTTGTAATACTCATATTCATCAAGATCAATCAAGCAGGAAGTAGGGTATTACCTCCATAGAGAGGGCCCAAACCTGGGTAAACATTGTGTCCCCCGTCTCCTGTTACCATCGATCCTAGACGCATAGTTCGGGACCCCCTACCTGAGATCTGCCGGTTTTGACACTGACATTGGTGCTTTCATTGAGAGTTCCACTGTGCCGTTGAAAGATTGGATCGATGGCTTGCCATGTTCTCAAGGATGTCACCTCCGGAGGAACACTGGCCCCAGGCCAAACCCTCCGGTTGGGCGGCTTCATTATGACCGCCCGATTGGCCACCAAGCCGACGATGGCTTCTCGGGTCATCAAAAATCCCCTTCATGTTGACTCTAAGTACTCCAAGCAGATGGATCCGGTGGAGCTGCCGTATTTAAACGAGCTCCTAGATCGTATCAGCGCCTTGGGGGTCGCCATGGACTATGATCGGATTGGGATTAAACCCGACCAGAGAGAAATTAAAACTCCGCCGATCACCCATTAAATAGCGGTAGTAGAGGAGCAAGACGACAACTCATCCTCTATATTAAGGACGGACTACGTTTAGATCTCCGAACTTGAAGAGCCGGATACCTACCTGCAGAAAGACATGTCCTATCCTCCGAACATAGAATCGGATGACAAGCCCAAAAAATCAGCTGACATCCCGAAGCCCGAACTACTAAATCCGGAGATTCTTCAAACTCCGGATCCTAATTTGGGTCAGGGTTCGGACATCAATCCACCCACCCAGACATAAGTGCTCTCATGGGAATATGGCAGCAATATAAGGAAACATCCCACCACTTCTGGGCCAGATTCCTCCTTGTCAAAGATAAGATCAAAGATTGTGACGACGAAGACGTGATCACAGCGTTCCGTAGCAATTGCACGGATGAAGGAATCCTCAACGCCATCAGCCGTCGTCACATATCATGCTTCGCAGACTTGGCAACCATAGTATACAAGTACTGCTCAATGGAAAGCGCCTGGAAAACTCAGGCAGCTTGCTGGGAACCGCCGGTTTCCACCCAATCCCTCGTTCAGGTGAAAAGGACGCACCCTAGTGGCACGCCCGGCCGGATGACAAAGAAATACAAGCCCATTACGAGACACGGAACGGTTCTGGAGGGATGGCTTGATGGACCATGCAAGCTACACGCAACACCGGATGCTATATCAACTCATAGTCATAGAGCATGTTGGATACTCCGGCAGGTGGCCAAAAGCGGCAACAATATCCTCACCAAAAGTAACCCAGAGCAATATCCTCCAGAAGACGACGACCCCAAAGTACTGACGGTCTTCGAGACATTCGCATCAAATAATAAGTTGCCGAAGTTTGCCAAATCGCAGCAACAAACACTTGAACAACATGGCCATAACTTTCAATGCCGATGACGAACCAAAATTCAAGACAATCCGGGCACTAGCCGCCTTGGTCCTCAGTCCATTCATGGATGGCTTTCGGCTCACCAAGGTTCTTATGGACGGCGGCAGCGGACTAAACCTCATTTACGAGGACGCACTCAGTAAAATGGAAATAGACAGGAGCCACATCAAGCAAAGTAGCACGACCTTCCGGGGAATTATTCCTAGTCGGGAGGCACGATACGCGGGAAAAATCACCCTCGACGTGGTATTGGGCACATCAGAAAACTATCAGACCGAAGAACTAACCTTCTAAGTGGCCCCTTTCAACAACGGATATCACGCCCTATTGGGGCGAGCTGCATTCACACGCTTCCAGGCTATACCTCACTATGGGTATATGAAGCTCAAGATGTCGGGGCCCAGCGGCATAATCACTCTCGCTAGTGATCCGGACATAGCACTCCGCGCTGAAAAAACCCGCATCACTGGCCCTTGAGGCATATCTGAAGCCCTCGCGGTCGAAGAGTTAACCGCATTACGCTCCACGGTGGATAAGGACGACGTAATCTTGGACAAACGACCCAAATTCACCTCCTTCAAACCAGCAGAAGAAATAGTCAAATTCCAAGTCCATCCAACGGACCCCAAGAAGACATCATCTATCGGGGAACGACTAGACCCAATGGTCGACCCCGCACTATGAGAATTTCTGCAATTGGGATATATTCGCCTAGCACCCTTCTAATATGCGAGGAATCCCACGCAGATTGGCCGAGCACAGCCTCAGCATATTGAGGGGATATAAACCAGTCAAACAAACATTGTGGCGTTTTTCCAAACCCAAACATCAAGCGATGGGGGAAGAGCTAGCCAAGCTAATCGAGGCCGGATTCATTACAGAAATAAAACACCCGGACTGGCTAGCAAACTTGGTGATGGTGCCAAAGAAGGATAAATCCTGGCGCCTATGCATCGATTTCAAAGACCTCAATAAGGCATGCCCAAAGGATCCCTTCCCCTCCCCCGCATCGACCAGATTATCGATGCCACCATGGGACACGATTTGCTATGCTTCCTCAATGCATATTTCGGATACCATCAAATCAAAATGAAGGAGTCCGATCAAGCCGCAACGGCATTCATTACCCCATACGGGCCATTCTACTTCAACACCATGCCCTTCAGACTCAAAAACGTCAAGGCCACCTACCAACGCATGATTCAAACATGCTTGGAGAAGCAGATTGGCAAGACAGTTGAAGCATACATGGACGACGTCGTCATTAAAACTAGGCACGTCGACTCACTAATAGACGATTTACGTCTCACTTACGACAACCTCCGTGCATATGACATCAAGCTCAATCCGGAAAAATGTGTTTTCGGTGTTCCTGCTGGAAAGATGCTGGGCTTCATCATTTCCAATAGAGGAATTGAAGCAAATCCAACAAAAATCCGAGCCTTGTCACAATTGGCCACACCAACAGCCCTTAAACAGGTCCAAAAACTTGCTGGGTGTGTGGCAGCTTTAAGCCGCTTTATCTCCAGATTGGGGGAAAAGGCATTGCCATTGTATCGCCTCCTTCGGTGCACCGATCACTTCGAGTGGACGGATGCGGCAACAGACGGCTGGAAGAAATAAAAACCCTTCTCGCGACCAACCCAATCCTAGCCGCACCGAACGTCGGCGAACCAATGTTATTATACATATCAGCAACACACCAGGTGGTGAGCGTCGTGCTCGTCGTGGAACGAGACTAGGACGGACACAAATTCCCACTACCACCGTCCTCACACCATGCAAATCCCGGTACCCTCATTATCAAAAGATAGCATACGCGGTCTTCATGGCATCCCGGAAGCTACGACACTACTTCCAAGAATGTTCTATCACGGTGGCTTCCGAAGTACCACTCAATGATATAATAAACAACCTTGATGCTACGGGCCGGATAGCCAAAAGGGCCATTGAGCTCCTTCCATTCGACATAACATACAAACCGCGCCGAGCCATCAAATCCCAAGTACTGGCGGACTTCATCGCCGAATGGACAGAGGCCGAACTCCCTAAAGAGTACAGCACATATTACAACTGGGTTATGTATTTCGATGGTTCCAAAATGCTGGTAGGATTAGGAGTGGGCATTGTTTTAACGTCCCCCACTGGAGACGTAGTCCGGTACATACTCCAAATATTATACACAGACTCCAATAACGCAGCCGAATATGAGGCCTTATTACATTGTCTCCGGATGTCTGTCTCTATGGGCATACAACGCCTGGAGGTGCGTGGGAATTCAAACCTCACAATATATCAAATAAATGGAGATTTTGATGCCAAAGATCCGAAGATGGAGGCTTACCGCAACTCTGTCCTAAAAATGTCGGCTCGATTCGAGGGGCTTGAGTGTCATCACGTGGCTCGAGAAAGTAATCAAGTGGCGGACGTCCTCACTCGCATTGGCGCTAAGCGCGACCCTGTCCCACCTAATATCTTTCTGGAAAGGCTCTTTAAGCCGTCCGTGGTGTGGCAAGGGGAGAGCGGTAACACCAGTCTGGATCCGAACACAACCCCAGCCTCCGAACACAATGATATTATCGGGGGCTCAGCCACCGAAATAACACCATCGGCCCATCTAATCATGGCAGTCATTGCCCCATGGACCGAACCCTTCTTGGAATACCTTAATAGGAAAGAACTTCTGGAGGACCAGAATGAGGCTCACCGCATTGTTCGGCGCTCGAAGGCCTACAAGGTTCATGAAGGAGAGCTCTACAAGAAAAGCGCTACCGGAGTTCTTTAAAGATGTATCTCCGAGGAAGAGGGGCGGCAGCTCTTGGCTGAAATTCACGGCGGACTCGGCGGTCACCACGCCGTAGCTCGGGCCCTTGTTAGCAAGGCCTTCCATACAGGTTTTTACTGGCCGACGGCCCGAGCAGATGCACAGGACCTTGTCCAACGTTGCATCGGATGCCAGCTATTCGCTAACCAAAGCCACATGCCCCCATCACTCTACAAACGATCCCCATCACCTGGCCTTTCGCGGTCTGGGGGCTCGATATGGTCGGAACCCTTAAAGGAGGAAGCCATAAGAAAAAGTATCTGTTGGTCATGGTGGATAAATTCACTAAGTGTATAGAGGCCAAACCTGTCAAAACGGCCGAGGCAGGGCCAGTAATAGACTTCATATCCGGCGTGGTGCACCATTATGGTGTTCCATGCAGCAGCATCACTGATAACGGCTCCAATTTCACAGCTGATGAGGTGAAAACTTGGTGTGCTAATCTAGGCATTAAGCTCGATTACGCCTCTGTCTATCACCCGCAAACAAACGGTCAAGTCGAACGGGCTAATGGTCTTATTATGAGCGGCATCAAACCTAGACTAGTGCGGTCTTTGAAAGAATCAGACAAGCACTGGGTTGAGGAGCTTGACTCCGTACTCTGGGGACTGCGGACCACGCCCAACCACACTACTGGATATACACCTTTCTTCATGGTGTATGGTGCGGAAGCTGTGTTGCCCTGCGATATTATCCATGACTCACCTCGAGTGCGCATGTATGAAGAGAGAAAGGCCGAGCTTGATCGGTAGGACAGCCTAGATACCCTAGAGGAGGAGCTCGATGTTGCAAAAGCCCGTTCCACATTTTATCAACAACAGGCCTACAGATACCAAAGCAGAGAAGTACGGGCCAAGATTTATAATGTCGGCGAACTCGTCTTACGCTTGCCGGAGAAGAAAAAGGACAAACCAAGCCCATGTGGGAGGGTCCCTTCATAATTGATGAGGTTCTCACGGGAGGAGCGTACCTCCTGCATGCTGCATCAGACAACCGCCTAGAGCCGAGCCCTGGAACGCGGCCAGACTCCGAAGATTCTATGCCTAGCGCCGAACTATGTGTTTGTCTCCCTCTCCCTATTGTCTCCTTTATTTTTTTCTCTCTTTTCCTTTTTTCTTTTTCCTAGAACTTAAACTCTTTCGCACGGCTAAACCGTGCACCTGTGATGTACACATCCTTGAGCATGTATGTACACTATACCTGGGGGCTTCCCGGACAGAAGCTTATTTTCCGAGCATCAAGCTCATCACATATGTGTTTCTTCTCATATGTACCTTTTTCGCCATTATATGCATCGATATGACTTAAGTTTTGGCCAAGCTGGGTTGCCTGGCTCCTATGCTTATGCCCTACATTCCCGTTAGTTCGGCTAGGGCATAAAGTGAGCATCTCTGCGATTGTTACTGCCGGGTCATCCGGATGTGTACCTCAGACTGGGTGAAGCCGAAAGCTAGCGTTCTTAAGAGCATACTCGGTCGGCAGACTAAAGATTCTTTATATTCCTTCCATTATGAACCCCCAGATTATTACCTATACTGTAATGTTATCAGTAACAGTTCAGACATGCATTTTAATGCATGCACACCCAGGGAAAGGAACCCCTAATGGAACTATTCTCCCTGGAAGATGTTTCTTACAATCATAATGTAATATAACATAACTAGCCGGATACACATTGTCTGTTCAAGCAACTATGACCCCTACGCCTGGCTCCCACACATACCCCGGTCTATTTTACCACTATGGTATTCGGAAACACTCCGCACCGTCGGGTCCAGAGGTCGAAGCGAAAAGGTCTGCCATGATAAAAAAATTATAATTCAGCTAGAGTCACATATGTCAAGGAAAGTACATAGTCACTAGGACTCAAAAATTTCCTCCTCTATGTCGTCCAGCAGGCGGTCTAACTTACAATCCTGCTAGGAATACTTGGCGGCTACTTCTACTTCGTCATATACCAAATTAACGGGAACTTCTTTTCCATCTGACCCTAGAGGTCCGACCCGAGCCATATGATTCGGATCAAGCTTGCTATACCGTGTTTTCACCATGGCCCAGGCTTCCCGTGCACCTTCCCGACAGGCCGATATCTTCCACAGTCGAAAGTGATGCCGCGCTCCGTTGAATAGTTGTATCAGCTCCTCCATCTTTCCCGGAGGGGAGGCGGATGGCCATAGGGCCTTGGCAACACTTCGCATCGCCTGCCGAGCTTGCTCGTGCACCTGCGACAGCTCTTGTAGCAGATCGCTCGAAGATCCGGACATCTCCTCTTCGGGACGACTGGTCAGCATACCTGCAGATATAACTCTATCATCCCCTTCTACCTCTGAATTATTCAAAGGTAAGTTTGACCACATACTGAATATGCCGCCTCGCAACATTTTATTCTCCTTTACGGAGTCCACCAGCTGGGCCCATACATCTTTCAGTTCCTCGCCCAGTTGGGTGTTCGAATCCCGGAGCTTGTTTTTCTCCACAATGACCTTTATTAACACACGCTCGCCCGCGGCTAGCAGTTTTTTTGATCCTCGTTCTCCGCTTCGAGCGGCTTCCAGTTGTTCTTGCAGTTGACCTAATGATCCAATTAAGAGGTAAGCAATCGTGTTAGCATTATTGGTATACCATTATGTTTTCTCGATGGAGGGAAACATTACCAGGAGATGCCTTCTTGGATTTCTCCAGTTCGGAATTGGCAGCAGTTAGCTGGCTCCGACACTTTTCTAATTCCTGAGATAACAGGCTGTTCTTCTCCATAAGCACCTAGTTATATATTGATCCTTAAATCAGTTGTATCAACTACTTTAAGTCTCGAGGGCTACTGGTGTATGATTATTAAATCTACGCTTACCCGCATATCTTTCAGATGCTGGTCTATGGCTCTGACAAGCCCATCCCAAGCAGCTCGGATGTATGCATCGGATGAATTAAAGGCATCAAAAGTCTCTTTTGAAAAACCAGGGTTACGAAGAATGGCCCTCCAATGACGATGATTCATAGCGCTCTCCACTTCAGAGTTCGTGACAGACATGTCGTCCGAATCCTCTGTGGAAGGACAGTTCGGCGCCACTCCTGTGTCAGCCCCCGTCCTTTGTGCAGGGTCCAGAACCTAACTAGTGGAGGCACGTCCGGCCGGATCCCCGGACACAGTCCGGCGGATACTTTTCCTAATAGGATGCGGCGAATGGCATTACAATTTGATTTGACGATCAGAAAGGGTATTCTTGAAAAGAAAAGCCTTACCTCTTTGACGAGGGTTCGGCCATGTTATCATTTGCCTTCCTCTTCGAAGATGTGCCAGGCGTGGGCATTGCTCGCCTCGGAGATGCTTCTGGTGCATATTGCGGTGCTGAGCGCCTCCCCTTTGGAACACGGAATAGTGTGGTGGGTGAGGCATAGTAAGGGAACTCTTTCGAAGAAAGTGCCTTTTAAATTACTTACATGTGAAGCAGGAAGGAGGCCAGGGTAATCGGCGATGATAGGTACATCTGTGCCGTCATAGCTCGTCTGGTAGAATATTCCATCCTCGAGCTCCACAAATATGTTCAGATCATCTTCATATCCGGGGTCAAGATCCCGGTTGTGATTCTCTGGCTGAGGGGCAGGGTCATGGATCCCTTCGACAGCCTTTCACCATTCCTGTCATGAGTAGATAGGATACTCCCCGTCAAAGATAATTGAGGGAGAGGGGTAAAATAATGGAGTTGGAGCTTACCCAGCTAGGAGGATTATACATGGAAAATCCTTCTCGATATTGGAGATAGGTGAACTCCTCCTTCTCCCTTTTATATAGTTTGGCCAATATTTTAGCCAGAGCGGTGGGGGTCTTTGGGCCCTTCCGACCGCAGTGTGAGGCATCATCTTCCCCATTGTAGTGCCACATGGGTAGCCCTCTGTATTGGAGTGGTTGGACCCCCTGCGCTATGGAGATCGCCATTACCTCGACTATTGACAATCCGGACTGGGCAAGCATCTTAATTTGCCATGCAGCAGACTGACCTCTGCGTTATCCTCTTCCTCGAGGCTCCGAGGATGCCAGCTATGGCATTTCTTCAACAGAGCACTTGAAAATTCACGGAGGCCCATACGGACTGGGTCGGGAAGAGCAACGTCGTCGATATAGAACCATTCGGAAGGCCACTCTTCGGAAGCCTTCTTCAGTGTGCCGGACAGGTATCCGGTGCCGGCGATGCGCCACACTTCGGCTCCCCCCACTTCAAATATTGACCCTCCTTGATTACGAGGGACAAGGCAGAACAGTCTGCTCCATAAATCGAAATGGGCCTCACAGCCCAGTGATACGTCTCCAACGTATCTATAATTTTTTATTGCTTCATGCTATATTATATTCTGTTTTGGATGATTAATGGGCTTTGTTATACACTTTTATATTATTTTTGGGACTAACCTATTAACCGGAGGCCCAGCCCAGAATTGCTATTTTTTGCCTATTTTACAGTTTCATAGAAAAAGAATATCAAACAGAGTCCAAACAGAATGAAACCTTCGGGAACGTGATTTTCGGAATGAACGTGATCCAGAGGACTTGGACCCTACGTCAAGACATCAACCAGGAAGGCACGAGGTAGGGGGGCGCGCCAACCCCCCCCCCCCCCTAGGCGCGCCCTCCACCCTCGTGGGGCCCATGTTGCTCCACCGACGTACTTCTTCCTCCTATATATACCTACGTACCCCCAAACTACCAGATACGAAGCCAAAAACCTAACTCCACCACTGCAACCTTCTGTACCCATGAGATCCCATCTTGGGGCCTTTTCCGGAGCTCCGCCGGAGGGGACATCGATCATGGAGGGCTTCTACATCAACACCATAGCCTCTTCGATGATGTGTGAGTAGTTTACCTTAGACCTTCGGGTCCAAAGTTATTAGCTAGATGGATTCTTCTCTATTTTTGGATCTCAATACAAAGTTCTCCACAATTCTCGTGGAGATCTATTCGATGTAATCTTCTTTTGCGGTGTGTTTGTTGAGACCGATGAATTGTGGGTTTATGATCAAGTATAGCTATGAACAATATTTGAATCTTCTCTGAATTCTTTTATGTATAATTGATTATCTTTGCAAGTCTCTTCGAATTATCAGTTTGGTTTGGTCTACCAGATTGATCTTTCTTGCAATGGGAGAAGTGCTTAGCTTTGGGTTCAATCTTGCGATGTCCTTTCCCAGTGACAGTAGGGGTAGCAAGGCACATATTGTATTGTTGCCATCGAGGATAACAAGATGGGGTTTATATCATATTGCATGAGTTTATCCCTCTACATCATGTCATCTTACTAAAAGTGTTACTCTGTTCTTTTGAACTTAATACTCTAGATGCATGCTGGATAGCGGTCGATGTGTGGAGTAATAGTAGTAGATGCAGGCAGGAGTCGGTCTACTTGTCTCGGACGTGATGCCTATATACATGATCATACCTAGATATTCTCATAACTATGCTCAATTCTGTCAATTGCTCAACAGTAATTTGTTTACCCACCGTAATACTTATGCTCTCGAGAGAAGCCACTAGTGAA
The DNA here is from genome assembly GCF_003073215.2 of Triticum urartu. Classification (NCBI taxonomy): domain Eukaryota; kingdom Viridiplantae; phylum Streptophyta; class Magnoliopsida; order Poales; family Poaceae; genus Triticum; species Triticum urartu. The sequence goes on from NC_053022.1 coordinate 456,097,035, forward strand.
ACCTATGGCCCCCAGGTCTATTTTCCATCATATTAATCTCCCATTAACAAGCTATTTCTGTTGCCGTTTTTATTTCTCTTTATTCACTTTGCATCTTTATCATAAAAATACCAAAAATATTATCTTATCATATCTATCAGATCTCACTTTCGTAAGTGACCGTGAAGGGATTGACAACCCCTTTATTGCGTTGGTTGTGAGGATTTTATTTGTTTGTGTAGGTGCGAGGGACTCGTGCGTGGCCTCCTACTGGATTGATACCTTGGTTCTCAAAACTGAGGGAAATACTTATGCTTCTTTACTGCATCACCCTTTCCTCTTCAAGGGAAAACCAACACAGTGCTCAAGAGGTAGCAAGAAGGATTTCTGGCGCTGTTGCCGGGGAGTCTACGCAAAAGTCAACATACCAAGTACCCATCACAAACCCTTATCTCCCGCATTACATTATTTGCCATTTGCCTCTCGTTTTCCTCTCCCCCACTTCACCCTTGCCGTTTTATTTTCCCTCTCTCCCTGTCCTCCTTCTCTTTCCCTATTTGCCTCTTTTTACCCGTTTCTTGTTTTCTTGTGTGTTGGATTGCTTGCCTGTCACGATGGCTCAAGATAATACCAAATTGTGTGACTTTACTAATACCAACAACAATGATTTTATTAGCACTCTGATTGCTCCTCTTACCGATGTTGAATCTTGTGAAATTAATGCTGCTTTGCTGAATCTTGTCATGAAAGATCCGTTTTCCGGCCTTCCTAGTGAAGATGCCGCTACCCATCTAAACAACTTTGTTGATTTGTGTGATATGCAAAAGAAGAAAGATGTGGATAATGATATTGTTAAATTGAAGCTATTCCCGTTTTCTCTTAGAGATCGTGCTAAAGCTTGGTTTTCGTCTATGCCTAAAATAGTATTGATTCATGGAATAAGTGCAAAGATGCTTTTATCTCTAAGTATTTTCCTCCCGCTAAGATCATCTCTCTTAGAAAAGATATTATGAATTTTAAGCAACTTGATCATGAACATGTTGCACAAGCTTGGGAGAGGATGAAATTAATGATACGTAATTGCCCTGCACATGGTTTGAATTTGTGGATGATTATACAAAAAATTTATGCCGGATTGAATTTTGCTTCTAGAAATCTTTTAGATTTGGCCGTGGGAGGCACTTTTATGGAAATCACTTTAGGAGAAGCTACTAAACTCCTAGATAATATTATGGTTAATTATTCTCAATGGCACACTGAAAGATCTACTAATAAGAAAGTGCATGCGATAGAATAAATTAATGTTTTGAGTGGAAAGATGGATGAACTTATGAAATTATTTGCTAATAAAATTGTTTATTCTGATCCTAATGATATGCCTTTGTCTACTTTGATTGAGAATAATAATGAATCTATGGATATGAATTTTGTTGGTAGGAATAATTTTGGTAACAACGCGTATAGAGGAAACTTTAATCATAGGCCGTATCCTAGTAATTCCTCTAATAATTATGGTAATTCCTACAACAATTCTTATGGAAATTTTAATAAGACGCACTCTGAATTTGAGACTAGTGTTAAGGAGTTTATGAATTCGCAAAAGAATTTCAATGCTTTGCTTGAAGAAAAATGGCTTAAAGTTGATGAATTGGCTAGGAACGTTGATAGAATTTCTATTGATGTTGATTCTTTGAAACTTATATCTATTACACCTAAGCATGATATCAATGAGTCTCTCAAAGCCATGAGAATCTATATTGATGAGTGCAAAGAAAGAACCGCTAGGATGCGTGCTAAGAAAGATTGCTTTATAAAAGCGTGTTCTTCTAGTTTCCATGAAAATAAAGATGTAGATCTAAAAGTTATTGATGTGTCTCATATTAAATCTTTGTTTTGCAATATGAATCTTGATAATGATGGGACTGAATATGATCCACCTTTACCTAGAAGGCGTTCCAAAAATTCAGAGTTTTTAGATCTTGATGCAAAAATTGGTAAAAGTGGGATTGAAGAGATCAAAACTTTAAATATCAATGAACCCACTATTTTGGATTTCAAGGAATTTAATTATGATAATTGCTCTTTGATAGATTGTATTTCCTTGTTGCAATCCGTGCTAAACTCTCCACATGCTTATAGTCAAAATAAAGCCTTTACCAAACATACGTTGATGCTTTGATGCAATCTTATGAAGAAAAACTTGAGTTGGAAGTTTCTATCCCTAGAAAACTTTATGATGAGTGGGAACCTACTATTAAAATTAAAATTAAATATCATGAATGCTATGCTTTGTGTGATTTGGGTGCTAGTGTTTCCACGATTCTAAAGACTTTGTGTGATTTGCTAGGTTTCCATGATTTTGATGATTGCTCTTTAAACTTGCACCTTGCGGATTCCACCATTAAGAAACCCATGGGAAGAATTAATGATGTTCTTATTGTTGCAAATAGGAATTATGTGCCCATAGATTTTATTGTTCTTGATATAGATTGCAATCCTCCATGTCCTATTATTCTTGGTAGACCTTTCCTTAGAACGATTGGTGCAATTATTGATATAAAGGAAGGGAATATTAGATTCCAATTTCCGTTAAGGAAAGGCATGGAACAATTCCCTAGAAATAAAATTAAATTACCATATGGATCTATTAGGAGAGCCACTTATGGATTGCCTACCAAAGATGGCAATACCTAGATCTATCCTCGCTTTTATGCCCAGCTAGGGGCGTTAAACGATAGCGCTTGTTGGGAGGCAACCCAATTTTATTTTTATTCCTTGATTTTTGCTCCTGTTTAGTAATAAATAATTTATCTAGCCTATGTTTTGGTTGTGTTTTTTGTGTTTATATTAGTGTTTGTGCCAAGTAGAACCGTTGGGAAGACTTGGGGAAAGTCTTTTTGATCTTGCTGTAAAAAACAGAAACTTTAGCGCTCACAAGAATTGCTGCCATTTTATTTGGAAAGTTATATTTAGTTAATTATTTTTGCAGATGATTAATAGATAATTTACTCACATCCAGCAATTTATTTTAGAATTTTTAGGGTTCCAGAACTTGCGTTAGCTACAGATTACTACAGACTGTTCTGTTTTTGACAGATTCTGTTTTTCGTGTGTTGTTTGCTTATTTTGATGAATCTATGGCTAGTAAAAGAGTTCATAAACCATAGAAAAGTTGGAATACAGTAGGTTTAACACCAACATAAATAAATAATGAGTTCATTACAGTACCTTGAAGTGGTGTTTTGTTTTCTTTCGCTAATGGAGCTCATGAGATTTTCTATTAACTTTTGTGTTGTGAAGTTTTCAAGTTTTGGGTAAAAGATTTGATGGATTATGGAACAAGGAGTGTCAAGAGCCTAAGCTTGGGGATGCCCATGGAATCCCAATATAATCTAAGGACACCTAAAAGACAAAGCTTGGGGATGCCCCGGAAGGCATCCCCTCTTTCGTCTACTTCCATCGGTAACTTTACTTGGGGCTATATTTTTATTCACCACATGATATGTGTTTTGCTTGGAGCATCTTGTATTATTTGAGTCTTTATTTGTTAGTTTACCACAATCATATTTTCTGTACACACCTTTTGAGAGAAACACACATGATTCGGAATTTATTAGAATACTCTATGCGCTTCACTTATATATTTTGAGCTATATAGTTTTTGCTCTAGTGCTTCACTTATATCTTTTAGAGCACGGTGGTGGATTTGTTTTATAGAAACTATTATTCTATCATGCTTCAGTTATATTATTTTGAGAGTCTTAAACAGCATGGTAATTTGCTTAAATTGGGAAATTAATCCTAACTAGCCGTCAACCCGTGCACTTGCATGGGCTAGCAATTTTAATATTAGATACAAAAAATATGTGGCAAACTGATATATCAAACAATAATATTGAATATGTTGACATAACCCACAAAAAAAATATGTTGACATAGGTTATTATTCTTACACATGCATGTGTACCTTGGTTGGATATAGGCTCCAACGAAGTTACATTGCTTTGACTATTTTATACTTATGTTCTTTGCATCTAGTTGTATTACAATGGAATAAATATTGTCGTTGTGTGATGGCAAAACACCTCAGATTTATAGATTGTGAAAATATGGATGTGCTACTTTATGAAGGTTATATAAGGGTATATGTGTTATATATAATGGTAGGAAACATGGTTATTAAAGCACATGTTTTTGAATGTATTAGTGACCTATAAGTTTCTAAAAGGTATAAATAAGTTCAAGTGCCATGTTGTTGCATATCTCTTCCTTGCATACCCTACCAAAAGAAGAAATATGTCTTCCTTTTTTCCACGGAAGCAGCGTAGAATTATAAAGTGTCTGTTTCTATACATATTTAAAACTGATATTGTCGTATATTCTCATTATACGACGTGAGCACCAAAGATTATTCAGATTAGAAGTTGTTGTCTTTACCAACAAACAATTTCTTTTTTGATCAATATTGATGTGATTTTTTTTACATTTTATCCATACTAATATCTATCACATTGACAATCAAGTGTTTATATGAGATCTCTGTGGCTCATGATACATCCATATTCTATTTTATTATTGCAGAAATGTATATGTATTTAAAGGTGGTTTAATAGATTTTTCTTTGCCATAAGGAAATAAAAAAGACACGCAGAGACGTATTATATATGCAAATACTTATTAGCAATCTGCAACTCCAAAGTACCATGTGAATCCTTGTAATTCAGGAATCGCATGCATACCAGCCAAAGTAGTATATTTTAAATGCATAATACTAATCAATGGTTAAGATGATTCAACACATATGCATCATGAGTTCATGACACCACTACCTTGCACATGGCGACATAGGATGCAGCTGAATCGATCTGGTTCACTCCTCCTAAGATCAAACACTTATAGTTCTAATTTGTGAAAATCCTAACACCAAGTCCATATACCTACATAAAATAAGTACTTTATAATCTAAAAACAGAAACAAAAGATGATGAGGAAAGAATAGCGTTATTTGGAAGGATATAAATTATGTTCCCATTTTTATGTCAAACTACTAAGGTAGCAACAAATGAATAAGTTTCCACCGCTTTGCTCGTAAGAATACAACATGAAAATATATAATAAATAGATAAAGGTGTGAATTATTAGATAAACAAAAGTGACTGGAGCAAGCGGCCCAGATAGAAGAGAGAAAGAAGATCCTTCTACAGTGAGCAACCTGCCGAAAGTATACTGTACGTTGAATGTTTGTGCTCATCAAAACAAAGCTTGATAAATAAAGATAAAATATTGCAAAATATATGCAGAGGAACATTAGAAGTAGTCAGTTAAACATTAATGAATTACTTCTAGTTTTTTGGTACTAATAGGGCTCTAAAAAATAGAATATATTATATGGAGAAAGAAGCATGTACAACAATTAAAAGACACTCGTGAAAGGCATTCAGGATCATATACATCTTCCAGTACAGGACAACATGGAGTCAATGTGATAATAGCGAACAGTGCAATAGTAAGTATAGATTAGGAGCATCATAGTGTGTCTCCTAGTAAATGAAGAGAAATGCAGAAACACACATGAGCATCATGTATCTGCGCCTCCTTGTGGTCTGTAGCCATTTCCTTCATTTCTTCCACCATACGCTCGAAACCCTGTTCAACATTCGACCGCTGCTTCCAGACAACCATGTGCACTTGCAACACTGACCTCTATTCCATGTTCCAAAACATGCTCTACTCGCCACAATACATGTACATATGTTGTCGATAAGTTCCTAGCGCTACCTGATATATTATTTTCCATGACATTGCATTGTTACTTGTTGTTGTTGTTGTTGTTGTTCTCGAGCTTTGCATTGTTACTTTTCGTTGTTGTTGTTGTTCTCGAGCTTAGTATTTGAAGTTTTCAGCACAGGTCTCTTGATAACTCCATTCCCTTCATGTATGTTTATAACAATTATGGAGATAGAAAATAAGTCGCAGGTAAACTGTCAGCGAACATGGTGTAACTCATTGAAAAAATCATTGTACCTCCAGAGGACCAACCAAAGACTATCCATATTGCCATTACTGATTAATAATGCATCCCAAAGTGTGGCAATTTTTGCCTTGATTATTCATTCCTTGCTTCTCATACTCTCACGTAATGTTCTGCATAAAGCCATTGTAGTTTTCAATATGCTGAAATATCAGAGAGATAACTTGGCATACATTTGTTCCTATAAATATTTTACAAAAAATTTATCCGATGCAACCTGATTGTGAGATACAGTTTGTAGGAGAAACTCGTGCAGTGCATTTGACGGGGTGTCTATTTTGTTCAAACGTGAAACTGTTGCCCACGACAACATACATCTGTGTCCACACAAGAGGCTTGAGCGGGGTACCTTTGATGTTGCTGGCATTTCCAAGTCAAATTCTAGAGAAGTTGTTGCCGTAAGAGTTCCTAGACAGAGACATTCAGATTCAGAGAAGTTATCGGTTCATTGCAAACAGAGCAGAAAAAGTGCGCTATTATTCATGTTATCCCATTCGCATCTCACCTTACTTATTTTTCTCCATCTACCTACGTCAAGTTCAAGATAGGTCCGACATTACCATGTAGTTATGGATGCAAAACAATCATATTGGTTACTATCCACATAGATCAGTTATAAGAATGCTAGTATTGAACCTTTGACATCAGAAGAATAAATCTCTGGTCTCTGCGTTTCCTAAAGAGCTAACAAATTTCTTCAAGATTTAAGCACATATGTGGGAATAGGAAGAACAGTCAGGGCTCCATGACAGTTCGCACCACATGAATCCCCATCAACGGAACTGATCTGAGCATATTAGAAAAAAAATTGAATCTTGAATTTGTTTGCTGGAACATCATCATGTACTCCTATATGCAAAAGAATCGTACTGGTTAGTATACACATAGGTCAACCATAAGAATCAAAGAATGCTGCTAGGATTGAACCTTCCACATGAGAAGAAGAAATAATCAGAGTTTGCTACAGTACCTGAAGAGCGGATAAATTATGCAAGATTTTGGCACATAACATGTGAATAGGAAGAACATCCAGCGCTCCATGCATAATCACATCACATGCATCACCTTTGAAGGAATTGATCTGAGCATGCATATTGCATAAAAAAACTATTTGAATCTTCCCTTTGGTTGGTCGACCTGACCACGTGCATCTGTCAGCATCTATGAATACACGAATCGTCACCACTTGAATTGCAGATAGAAGAAGCAGAATCGCACCCCACTAATAGATGTTGATGGATCTTCTGCTTCCTGCATGATCGCACCCTAGGAAGAGATGATCTGTTATGAGAGAGATTAGGGACTGGGTAGGTGATAGAGATGAAGGGGTGAACATACAAAATACATCAGGAATCAGACAGAATTGATCTGATCTGATCATCTTTATTGCAAAAAAAGAACTATTTGAATCTTGCCTTTGGTTGGTCGATCTTAGCACATGCATCTGTCAATAACTGAATCATCACCACTGGAATCTCGGACAGAAGAAGAAGAACCGCAACCCAGGAAGCAATGTAGATGGATCTTACACTTGCACGATCGCACCCTAGGAAGAGATGATCTGATATAAGAGAGATTAGGGTGAACGGGTGAAGATACAGAATAGATTAGGAATAGAGAGTAGGTGGTAGAGATGAAGAGGTGAATATACCGAATAGATTAGGAATCAGACTTGCAAAAATTGCCTCATTCGTTGTTCATGAGGAAGAAGATGTGGATTCGGCATAAGCTGGGAAGGGAAGGCTTTCGAAAGGAAGGTTCTACAAGGTTTTTTACCTTCCTTTTTCTGCCTGTATACATAACTAACACGGAGATCGGATGGACAATCTAACATTTTCTCTAGGATTAACGTAGATTTTTTCCCTATTGAGCAAACTTTCAAGCGAGATCTACATCGTATTAAGTCAGGGAGGAAGAGACGTGGAGTAGCTAGATCAATTGAGATAGGAGTTTTTTTTTGAAGGAAGATTGAGATCGATGGTTGTTAGATTGTACTATTTGTTTTTGTAAGTGCATCTAGTGCCACCCCAAGTTGGTTTTGGAGTATTGACGACAAACCTAGTTGAGAGACTAATGTGTTTGTGAGAATTGCAGGAAAACACAGGTAGAAGTCCCTCATTGATTCGGTTTTACTACCAGAGATGACCCCTAAAAATGTATGAAGACATTGAAGACAAAGGTGGTATATGAAGATATTCACATTGAAGACTATGACAACAGAAGACACGTTATGAAGCTTATGGAGCTCGAAGACCTAGATCTTTCGTAGTTATTTTTATTTTGTGTTGAGTCATAGGAACCACCGTACTGTTAAGTGGGGTCCAGGAGAACCAGTCAGAATGACTGAAGTGATGCCTGAATCAAAAACCTATATCTTCGAGCGAAGACAATGAGAGCGAATCTTGTCCAGAGCCGGACAAGTCAGCTTTGCTTGTAGCCCAAGCAAAGTTGCCATGAGAGTTTGAAATCTGACCGTTGAGACACGTGTCAGTTCCTTAGTGACCCAGGGTCATTTCGGACAAATCAGGTCGGGTTGCCAAGTGGCTATAAATAGCCCACCCCCACAACCATAAACGGTTGGCTGCTCAGATTTCAGTGCACGACTTTTGTCGTTTGAGAGCAACCCACCTCGAAGCCTTTGAGAGAAAATTCCTAGTGAGGAGAAAAGCCCTAACCACCCAGAGCCAGAGTAAATTGGGCATCTGTAACGCCCGGATAATTTGGCTACAGTAAAACTCTCCTAATGACGCCATGACATCTGCGATTACTGTTACTAATCTCGGGATAATTCGAAACCGTGTCAAATTCAAACTTAAATTTAAAGTCGACAATAAAAGTTTTCAAATATTAAAAATAAAATGTTCGGGCTCTGTCTATTACCGCATCGGTAATTATGGTGAAGTAAACACTTTTTTATAAAATGCCTAACTGCTTTTAAACGAATTAAAACAGAAAAGAAATAGTAAGGGAAAATACAAAAAAGAAAAACTAAACAAACAAACAAAGAAAAAAAACCCTGGGCTTCGGCCCGGCAGGCCGCACGCCCCCCCCCTCTCCTTGGGCCTCGGCCCACCAGGTCCAGACGGCCAGCCTCCCCCTCTCATTATCCACTCACCCCCCCACGACGCAAACCCTAACCACCCACACCCCCACTCGCTCTCTCCCCTCCCCCCGATCCAGTTCTGGATCGGGATCGGGCCGACGCCCCGCGCCACCCACGACTCCGGCGCCCACCCCAGTGCCGCACCTCGCCGCACGTCTCGCCCTCCTCCCCGAAACCCACCTCGTCGCGACGCCCCTACCTCTGGATCGTGCCGCTGTTGCCGCCCGGAACGCCACCGCCACGGCCACCTCGTCGTCCTCCTCAACACCTCGCCGGAGCTGCCGTGTCGCTGCACCTCGTCACCACGTCGCCGTCGTCACCGTCTCCTCCCCGCGCCCCACTGCCTTGCCCCCACGCTCCCGCGGTGAGGCCTCGTCCTCCCCTGTCCCCGCGCCATATGCGCCACCCTCGATGCGCCACCGCGCGCACGCTCACCATCGCGTCCCCCGCGCCCATCGCCATGAGCCCCGCGTCACTCTCTCGCCGCCGAACCAGCGCTCGCCGAGCTCGCGTCGACCGCGACCGCGCAAGCCCCGCCGTGGCCGCGCACCGCTGCTGCCGATGCGCCTCCCTAGCGCCCGCTGCGCCTGCGGTGGCCCTTGCGGCCCTGCCTCTCCGCCGGCCACCACTGCACCTGGCCTCGCCCCTGCTTCCCCTTGCCGGTGCCGCGCCGCTGCTCCGGTGGCCATCACCGGCCACGGCTTTGCCCGCGCCCCATTCGGGCGAGCGCCCGCACCCGCTCGCCCGCGCCCTCTAGGCCCCGATGGGCCACAGACATGTGGGGCCCGGCCCCAGAACGTTAAAAAAAGAGAAGAAAAGAAAAAGGAAATAAAAAATGACTTAATAAAATTAATTAATAATTAATTAGTGAAGTAATTAACTTAACTAACCCTATTTAGTTAACTAATTAACTCTAATTAAACCTGCTAATTAAAAGTTAACAGATAATTAGTCTTCAGCCAATGACATGTGGGACCTGCCAGTCAGTTTGACTAAGTCAACTAACTGGTTGACTGATGACATCACGCTGACCTCATGCTGGCATCATAATGGCAATTTTAAATTAAATTAATTCTGTTAATTCTAAAAATGAATTAAAAACTTTGGAAATTAATATAAAATAAACCGTAGATCGGATGAAAATACTTTCTACATGAAAGTTGCTCAGAACGACGAGACGAATCCGGATACGCAACCCGTTCGTCCGCCACACCCCCCTAACCTATCGAACTCGCAACTTTCCCCCTCCGGCTCCTCTGCCCGTAAACGCGAAACACCGGGAATACTTTTCCGGATGTTTCCCCCTTCACCGGTATCACCTCATACCGCGTTAGGGCACCTCTAGCACCGATACTTGTCATGTCATGCATCGCTATGCACCTGCTTGCTTAAATATTTATTGTTTCTTCCCCCTCTTCTCTCGCTAGACACCGAGACCGACGCTGCTGCTGCCCAGTTCGACTACGGAGTTGACGACCCCTCTCTCTTGCCAGAGCAACCAGGCAAGCCCCCCCTTTGATCACCAAATATCGCCTACTCTTCTCTATACTGCTTGCATTAGAGTAGTGTAGCATGTTACTGCTTCCCGTTAATCCTATCCTGATGCATAGCCTATCCTTGCTACTACTGTTGTTACCTTTACCTGCAATCCTAATGCTTAGTATAGGATGCTAGTTTATCATCAGTGGCCCTACATTCTTGTCCGTATGCCATGCTATACTATCGGGCCGTGATCACTCGGGAGGTGATCACGGGTATATACTATATACTTTATACATGATACATGTGGTGATTAAAGACGGGTCGGCTCATAGGAGCACCCGCGAGTGGATCTTTGAGGCGGAGCGACAAGGCAGGTTCAGACCACCTAGGAGAGAGGTGGGCCTGGCCCTGGTCGGCATTCGCGGATACTTAACATGCTTAACGAGATCTGGGTATTTGATCTGAGTCTGGCCATTTGGTCTATACGCACTAACCATCTACGTGGGAGTAGTTATGGGTATCCCGGCGTCGTGGTATCAGCCGAAGCCTTCGTGACGTCAGCGACTGAGCGGCGCGCGCCGGATTGGAACGTAAGCCTGCTCTTGTATTAAGGGGGCTAGTTCTGCTTCCGGCCGCGTTCGCAACGTGCAGGTGTGCTAAGGGCGATGGGCCCAGACCCCTGTGCGCTTAGGTTTAGACCGGCGTGCTGACCTCTCTGTTGTGCCTAGGTGGGGCTGCGACGTGTTGATCTTCCGAGGCCGGACATGACCCAGGAAAGTGTGTCCAGCCAAATGGGATCGAGCGTGTTGGGGTATGTGGTGCACCCCTGCAGGGAAGTTAATCTATTCGAATAGCCGTGATCTTCGGTAACAGGACGACTTGGAGTTGTACCTTGACCTTATGACAACTAGAACCGGATACTAAATAAAACACACCCTTCCAAGTGCCAGATACAACCGGTGATCGCTCTCTCACAGGGCGACGAGGGGAGGATCATCGGTTAGGATTATGCTATGCGGTGCTACTTGGAGGTCTTCAGTCTACTCTCTTCTACACGCTGCAAGACGGAGGCTGCCAGAAGCGTAGTCTTCGAAAGGACTAGCTATCCCCCTCTTATTCCGGCATTCTGCAGTTCATTCCACATATGATAGCCTTATTCCAGTTGATACCAATGCATACATATGTAGTGTAGCTCCTTGCTTGCGAGTACTTTGGATGAGTACTCACGGTTGCTTTCTCCCTCTTTTCCCCCTACCCCTTCAACCTGGTTGTCGCAACCAGATGTTGGAGCCCAGGAGCCAGACGCCACCTTCGACGACGACTCCTACTACACCGGAGGTGCCTACTACTACGTGATGCCCGCTGACGACGACCAGGAGTAGTTAGGAGGATCCCAGGTAGGAGGCCTGCGCCTCTTTCGATCTGTATCCCAGTTTGTGCTAGCCTTCTTAAGGAAAACTTGTTTAACTTATGTCTGTCCTCAGATATTGTTGCTTTCGCTGACTCGTCTATGATCGAGCTCTTGTATTCGAGCCCTCGAGGCCCCTGGCTTGTAATATGATGCTTGTATGACTTATTTTATTTGTAGAGTTGTGTTGTGATATCTTCCCGTGAGTCCCTGATCTTGATCGTACACGTTTGCGTGTATGATTAGTGTACGATTAAATCGGGGGCGTCACAGCATCACTTAAGTCTTCTTGTCTGTGTGATCTGAAGACTTATTACACTTGAGGACTGTGAATCCTCCAGACGGTTAGGCGTCGCGTTCAGAGCATCCAAGAGACATTGTGGATTGCCGGTGAACGAAGTTTGTGAAGGTTTGGGAGTCTACCTTGAAGACTTACCAGAGTGATTGGGCGAGGACTAAGTGACCTCAGCTCAAGGAGAATACGGTGAGGACCTGGTGTCCTGAACTGTGTGTTCAGGACTGGGTGTCCGGGACTGTGTGTCCTAAGGTTTAAATACCTAGCCGCTCCAACCAGACGTACAGTTGTCACAGCAACTGGAACTGGTCCAACATATCATTGTCTTCAACGATTCACTGGTTTCATCTTCACTTCCTTTTCTTACTGTTACACATTGTGAAGCCATTGCATGCTTGCTTTATCTTTTGTCTTCACAACGTGAATGTATGATCTGTTTGGCTTCATAACTTCTTCCTACCTGATCCTTATTACACTGAAGCTGTTTGTCATTGTGCTTTCACTTTATTGAATACATGACCATGGCTGACCTAGTGTAATCTAACTTCCGCTGCATAGTAATAGGCATAATCTTCGCTGTTTGTCTTCATAACTCTCACGTTTTGAAGACTTTCATAAAAATCGCCTATTCACCCCCCCTCTAGTCGATATAACGCACTTTCAATTGGTATCAGAGCAAGGTGCTCCCTTGTTCTGTGTGATTTGGTTTAACCACCTGGAGTTTTAGCTATGTCGACTGCAGGGATAATCAAAGTCTCCGCTGCATGCCCCGTCTTCGATGGAACTGAATATCCCTACTGGAAGAATAAGATTCGCATGCATCTTGAAGCTATTGACGTCGACCTATGGTATGTCGTCGAGAACGGCGTTCCCAAGGCTGGAGAAGGTGTCACTGCTGCTGATGTCAAGAAGTTCACTCAACTGGACTCTACTGCCAAAAATATCATCTGTGGTCATCTGACAAAAGGACAGTATGGCCGTGTGAGTGCCTTGAAGACATCCAAGCTGGTCTGGGACTGGCTCTCCAAGGTCAATGAACGCGTCTCAACCCAGAGAGATCAAAGAATCAGTGTTCTTCGCAACCTCTTCAACCGCTTCAAGCGAAATGACAATGAGAATGTCCAACACACATTTGACCGGCTCACTGACATCACAAATGAGCTTCAAGCCCTCGGCGCCACTGAGATCACCAAACATGAAATCGTCAAGACGCTGCTGAGATCACTTGATAGTTCGTTTGACATCCTGGCCCTGATGATTCAAGAACGTCCTGATTTCAAGACACTCGATCCATCTGACATACTTGAGAGGCTCAACACACATGAGTTTCAGCTTTCTGAGAGAAGAGATATCTACGGTCCAAACTATGGGCGAACTCGTGCCTTGAAGGCAAAAGCTATTTCCTCATCTGAAGAAGAATCTGACTGCAGTTCTGATGATCCTGAAGACATTGGAAGAGAACTTGCAATGCTAGTGAAGAAGTTCCAAAAATTCACCAAGAAGAAAGGCTTCAGAAAATCTTCACGATCAAGCTCAAGGAATGATGAAGCTTCTGCTCATGACTACAAGAAGAAAACATGTCACAAGTGCAAGAAAACTGGACACTTCATCTCTGAGTGTCCACAGTGGGACAATGAGAACAGAAGGAAGAAGAAGAGCAAGGAATATGATTCTGACGACAAGAAGAAGAAGAAATACTCAAAGTCTTCTTCCAAGTCTTCCTCAAAGTCTTCATCACACAAGAAGAGCTCATCTGGCAAGGCACGTGCATTTGTTGGCAAGGAGATGGATTCAGAGGAGGAGTCCGCATCTGAGGAGGCAGAGGTGGAGTCTGAGGAGGAGTCTGATTCTGGCATTGCGAGTCTGGCTACAACATACGTCGCCAAGTCCATCTTCAACACTGAAGACAATGACTGCATCACCGACACCGACACAAATGACAAGAACGACTCCACTCCTACCTACTGCTTCATGGCACGCGGTGCCAAGGTAAACACACGCACTACTCGCTATCAAACGTCTAGTGACGATGACTCTGACTATGATTCAAAACCCAGCTACAAAACACTTGCTAAAATTGCAACTGAACAACAGAAAGCTATGGAACATATTCAAAAACTGTTAGACAGAAGCGATGATCTGTTGGGTGCTGAAATGACTCGATCTGAATCCTTAATTAAAGACATAAAAAACCTTCACGTTAAGTATCAGGAACTTGAAGATCGTCTTGATACTCTCTCAACAACTCATGAAAAGCTTTCCTATGATTATCTTCAAAGGAAGCAAGAACTTGAGAAATTGAGAGCGGCTCATGAAGATCTTCAAAAGGAAAACGAGTCACTTCACACTGAACAGATCAGTCCCGCTCAGGAAGGATTTGAACCACCATGTCTTAAATGCATTGTGCATGATAATGCTACTTCTGTTGCTGAATGTTCCACTGCTACTCCTGTTGCAATATCTTCAACTGTTGATGTAGTAACTAACCCCTCTGCTGAGGATACCACTGCTATTGCTGATGAGAATGCTAGGTTGAAGACATTGCTTGAAACAAGGATGTACAAAAGTCTTAAAGGACATCAGACATTGTGTGATGTCCTCAAGAAGCAGATTCTGAACCGAAACCCTAGGAAAGAGGGTGTTGGGTTCGTGAGGAAAATAAATGCTGATGGCTCTTACTGGAAACCTGAGCAGTACCCCAAAACCACATGGGTTGCTGCAAAGGAACTTTCAACAGATCCATCCAATT
Organism: Triticum urartu; assembly: GCF_003073215.2. Lineage (NCBI taxonomy): Eukaryota > Viridiplantae > Streptophyta > Magnoliopsida > Poales > Poaceae > Triticum > Triticum urartu. The sequence continues at coordinate 456,112,082 of NC_053022.1, forward strand.
TATCTGGCTTCACTTGTGCTAACCCCATTATCATTGATGAATCCTTTGATGCAAACTATAAACTGTTTAAGAATCAGAATGGTGAAGTGTTTGCCAGGTACATTGGTACTAACTGCAGGAATGGACCACCTATGAAGAAGATCTGGGTTCCGAAAAAGTGTCTGGAAAATCTTCCTGTGAATGTCTTCATGACACCTCACTTGAAGAAGACAAACCTCAGACCAAAGGCTTCATATGGTCCAAAGGCTTCATACAAACAGAGGACTCACCTGAGTCACACTAACGCAAATGTTTTGCAGGGAAACCATACTCAGGCATGTGAATATGAGAGCGGTTCTTCGAATCGTCATGTTCATATGACCAAAAATTATTCTGCTTATTCCTATGAGTATTATTATCCACCTGCTAGACTGTTTGCTAAGGCTTCAAAGCCAAAATTCTCAGATGCTGCACTTAGACTTATTGCTTCTAAGCCACCCTTGAAGATGTGGGTGGTTAAGAAAGCTTAACTCTCATTTGCAGGGAAAGGTCTCCAGCAGAAAAACAGAATCTTCTGACGCTATTGCTGGGGACCTTAAAAATCTTGTGGGACGCAAGATAAAATGCCCAAATGGCATCTTTATGTACCTCGTTCCTGAATCGCATGCTACTTTCCCTATTAGTTCTAATCTGGATCTAAGTTTTCATAACCCACTGGTTCGTCAAATGTTTATGCTTCACAATTCTCTTCGTGAAGCCTATCCCCCTAACTGCACTGTAGGGTACGACACCAGAGACTTCAAAGTCTTCAGAATGGATTATTGACAGTGGGTGTACAAATCACATGACTGGCAAAAGAAGCCTTCTTATGGACTCAACATTACGTCCATCCGACAAGAGCCACATCACATTTGCTGACACTGGTAAAAGTAAGGTATTGGGTCTAGGTAGAGTTGCAATCTCAAAGGATCAACACATGGATAAAGTCATGCTTGTTGAATCCCTTGGCTTCAACTTAATGTCTGTCTCAATGCTTTGCGATTTGAATATGATCGTAATGTTTGGAAAATATCGTTGCCTGGTACTAATGGAATCTGACAAGTCTCTAGTGTTTGAAGGGTATCGGAAAGGTGATTTGTATGTGGTAGATTTTTCAGCAGGGCCACAACTTGCAGTATGTCTTCTTGCAAAAGCTTCAGAATGCTGGCTTTGGCATCGGAGGCTTGGGCATGCTGGCATGAGGAACCTCCACACCCTTGCAAAGAAGAAGCATGTCATAGGCATCGAGGGCGTCAAGTTCAAGAAAGATCACTTATGCGGTGCCTGTGAAGCAGGGAAGATGATAAGGGCAAAACATCCTTCGAAGACAATCATGACTACTACACAACCCTTCGAACTGCTCCACATGGATCTTTTCGGTCCCACTCACTACTCAACTTTTACTACTTCTGCTTGCCTCTATGGCTTTGTCATTGTTGATGATTACTCTAGATATACTTGGGTGCACATAATCCTTTACAAGACTGAAGTGCAGGATGTCTTCAGACGCTTCGCCAATCGAGCTATGAACAATTTTGGCGCCAAGATAAAGCACATCAGAAGTGACAATGGCACTGAATTCAAGAACATTGGACTTGATACATATCTTGATACCTTGGGCATCACACATGAATTCTCAGCTCCGTACACGCCACAGCAGAATGGCGTCGTCGAACGCAAGAATAGAACACTCATTGAGATGGCCAGAACAATGCTAGATGAATACAAGACTCCAAGAAAATTCTGGACTGAAGCCATAGACACTGCATGCCATACAATCAATCGTGTTTATCTTCACAAGCTTCTGAACAAGACATCTTATGAACTCCTAACTGGCAAGAAGCCAAATGTCAGTTACTTCAGAGTATTTGGCGCAAGGTGCTGGATCAAGGACCCACACCACACCTCAAAGTTTGCACCAAAAGCACATGAGGGCTTTATGCTTGGATATGGAAAGGATTCACACTCCTACAGAGTCTTCAATCTCTTCCATTACAAAGTGGTTGAAACAGTGGATGTGCGGTTTGATGAGACAAATGGTTCACAAAGAGAGCAACTGCCAAATGTGCTAGATGAAGTTCCAGCTAGTGAATCAATCAAGCTTATGGGAACTGGAGAGATTATACCTTCTAAAGCTCATCCTGAAGAAGAACTTATCATCTCAGCACCTGATCAACATGAAGACAATGCTCAGCCTGAAGACATTCCTCCCAACAACAACGCAGATCAGCAAGAGCAAAGTCTTCGCCCTGTACATCCTCGTGTTGCCAATGAAGTACAGATTGACAGAATAATTGACAGCATCAATGCACCTGGTCCACTCACTCGTTCAAGGGCAACTCAGCTAGCAAATTTCTGTCGGCACTTCGCATTCGTATCAATATCAGAACCCAAGAAAGTTGAAGAAGCCTTCATGGAACCTGAATGGATTCAAGCTATGCAAGAAGAGCTTCAAAAGTTTGAGCTGAATAATGTATGGGAACTGGTTAAGCGTCCTGATCCACGGAAGCACAACATTATAGGCACTAAATGGATATACCGCAACAAACAAGATGAGCATGGTCAAGTTGTCAGAAACAAAGCTCGTCTCGTTGCTCAAGGATATACTCAAGTGGAGGGAATTGACTTCGATGAAACATTTGCTCCTGTGGCTAGGCTTGAAGCCATACGCATCCTGCTGGCCTATGCAAATCATCATAACATACTTCTATATCAAATGGATGTGAAAAGTGCCTTTCTCAATGGCAAGATTGAAGAAGAAGTGTATGTTGCACAACCGCCTGGCTTTGAAAATCCAAAACATCCTGACATGGTATACAAGCTCAACAAGGCACTGTATGGCCTCAAACAAGCCCCTAGGGCCTAGTATGACACACTCAAGTACTTCCTGAAGAGCAAAGGCTTCATACCTGGTTCCCTGGATCCCACTCTTTTCACGAAGACATATGATGGTGAACTGTTTGTGTGCCAAATATATGTGGATGACATTATCTTCGGCTGCACAAATCAGAAGTACAGTGAAGAGTTTGGATATATGATGCAAGAGCAATATCAGATGTCCATGATGGGGGAGCTGAAGTTCTTCCTTGGCCTTCAAATACGACAACAACGCAATGGCATCTTCATATCTCAAGAGAAGTATCTCAAAGATTGCCTGAAGAAGTTCGATATGCAAGACTGCAAAGGCTTCACAACACCAATGCCAGCCAAACATCATCTAGGTCCTGACGACAATGGTAAAGAGTTCGATCAAAAGGTATACCGCTCCATGATTGGTTCTTTGCTTTATTTATGTGCATCTAGGCCAGATATTATGCTTAGTGTTTGCATGTGTGCTCGATTTCAAGCGGCACCAAAGGAGTCGCATCACTTAGCTGTGAAGCGAATTCTTCGATATTTGGCTCACACCCCAACTCTAGGATTATGGTATCCAAAGGGCTCAGAGTTTGATTTGGTTGGATTTTCGGATGCTGATTATGCTGGTGACAAGGTTGATCGCAAGTCTACATCAGGCACATGTCACTTTCTGGGACGATCACTTGTATGTTGGTCTTCAAAGAAGCAGAACTGTGTATCTCTCTCCACTGCTGAATCTGAATACATTGCTGCTGGATCTTGCTGCGCTCAGCTTCTGTGGATGAAGCAAACACTCAAGGACTATGGCATTCATCTGAAGCAAGTGCCACTTTACTACGACAACGAAAGCTCCATCAAGATTGCCAACAACCCAGTTCAGCACTCGAAGACAAAGCACATTGAAATTCATCATCACTTTCTCAGAGATCATGTTGTGAAGGAAGACATTGATATCATACACGTCAACACTGAAGAGCAATTGGCGGACATTTTCACCAAGCCCTTGGATGAGAAGAGATTTTGCAAGTTACGGTGTGAGCTAAATATCCTGGAATCCTCAAATGTCCTGTGATCAGACACACATCCTAACACTTATGATATGATGACTTAGATGTGCAACACACAAAGTAAAGTATGTCTTCAATCAATGAAGACATACCTTCTAAGTGTGAATACATTAATGTGGAATTTGACTTCAGAGCGCCACGATAATTGTGCACCGTGTCTGGGTCTAATACTTCCTATACGGTGGGTAACGCCACCACCAAACATTCAATTTTGAAGTGTTTCACTCATGGCGTTACCTTGAAATATCTTCACATTTGGTTTGGCTTCGAACTCAACATGTCTTCATGATTATCTTCACTACGTTGATTATATAGATATATATACTAGTGTTCTGTCCTCTACAGCATTCACTTATAGCTATGTCTTCTTGGTTGAATCTTTTGAACTAAGTGAATGTGATCGGACCCTAATCTCTCTATGCTTTCTATCTCAAATTCTATCTCTCCAAGTCATATGCATTCTATTGAAACTGTCGAATGTCTTCATTGCGTCCTTGTCAGCAGAAGATACAGAGACAACCATAAAGTCTGTTTTCAATGCTCATTCCCCCACATAAAATCCGGAGAAGCAGGAACGATCGCCCAACAATTTAGGCGTGCGTAGGACGTGGAACAAACCCCAAACTTCCGCTAACTGGCCACGCGTTCCTCAGATGCGAACCGCCAGGGGCACCTGTGTAATAGCACAGTGCCGCCCCTGAGCCTATAAATTCACACTTACCGTGGTCATTATCTCTTTCTTCCACCCTCGCACGAACCCTAGCGCCACCGCTAGCACTCGACGACGCTGGAGACGAAGCGCTTCGCTACCTCAACCTCTCCAACGCCGTCCTCATGCCGACCGCGGACATCGTCCTCTCCGCCGTCACCGTAGGTGTTTTCCGTCGCCAAGTTAGGGCACGGAGGACTGAACTGCTCGGCATCAACTCCCTTCCGTCTAGCAGTTCCAGTGTGGTAAATAAAACTTCTTTTTACAGCCCCTTTGATCTCATGGTTCTGTCACTTTCTACCATAAGAAGTTTCTCTTCACACTAGTTAGATCTCTCGCTGCATCTCATAACATGCCTAGTATATTCACTTGTGCTTCATAAAGTAGTTAGATTCCTCACTTGTACTGATCTGTGGGTTCGTACAAATCTGGAACCAACTTCTTATCTATGAGTGAATGTCTTCGCACGATGAGGTCAATGTCTTCTAAACTGATTAATCTTCAAAACCTTCTGAGAATGCATATGACCTCTTCCCCTTCCCTCGCACCTTAATGCTGTCACAGGTACATGTCCGTGGGAGAATCCTTTGGTTCTCATAGTCTGCATTCATTTGCAGAATTCCTACAGCATCACATAAACTCTCCTGAAGCCAGTTCCTGTTGGTCCAGAAAAAGAAAGCCTTTGAAGCCTTTGAAAGTTTTGAAGCCTTTCAAGTTAAAGTTTATGGCTTCAGAAGCAACAGCAAGGAAGGGGGGCAGATAGAGATGTGAGGGAACTTCCAAGGATCTGCCTGAAGACTTGGCAGAAATGTACAAAACAGATCCAGAAGAGAGCTATGGGTAGCGCAAGACCCGAATCCAATGGATTCGACGCTATTGGGCAGAACAGTGGTTCAAATACCGCTTTGTCACTCAGGAGTATGCTGAGAAATGTGCCATCAAGAAGCCATGGGGGGACATCTTATACAAGAATCTCGTACCCAAGACCAGAGATGAAGCCATTGCTCGAGGCTTCTACCCATGCATGGTCCGAGGACCATAGCCTGATGATGTGCATCCATCGTCACTCCTCTGGTGTCGTGATGACAATCTCTTCAAGCGCAACTTCCAGTTTGCTCAACAGTCAGCGAAGCTGAATAAGAAGAAATTTGGGTTAGACTTCAACCCTGGCCCCTCCGCACCAAGGGCAGATGGCACACGCGATGCCGAACCCAATGTCATCGGTCTGTTTGCCAATCTTGAGGGCCTGATCACCCACATCTTAGTCCAAGGGACTACCGTAAATGACCCTCCAGCTGACTCTGAGTCTGATGAAGCTCCTGCTGTGCCGAAGCCAAAGCAGACAAAGAAACCAAAAGCTTAAAAGCTGGCCCCTGCCTCAAAAATCTCAAGGGCGAAGCCATTGAAAACTGCACCTCCTGAAGTCAGTGTGCAGTCTGAAGACGTATCCCGCGTCTCCAACCCTAGAAGGAAAAGGAGCCCCAGCAAAAAACAGGCAAAGAGCTCACTGCTGCTGCCATTCTGCGCAGCGAAGCCATTGATCTATCAAGCGATGAAGATCTGGGAGATGACACTCTAGAGCAGCTTATCAAAAGCAAAGAAGAGGCTGAAATCTTCAACAATTTGCCTCTCTTTGATGTCGCCATCATCCACAACTTCATCGATGAATAGTTTGCCTCACCAGACATCAGCTTCGAAGATCTGCAGCTGCCCGTTGGCCTCAGCATCGCCTTCCAAGGCGCAATTGCTTCAGAATTGGCCATTGCTCATCGCATTGTTGAGCTGAAGCAGAAAATTGATCATGAAAAGGCTCAGTTCAAGAAGCACATGGCCAGGCTCAGCGTACAGGAAGTGAAGAGATTCAAAACCATGCTGCATGAGCTCAAGGAAAATTTTCTGAAGAAGCGTGCTGAAGCTCAGGGCTCACGTGAGCGGATGAAGTCTCTAGCAGAACGATGTGTGCAGGCCTACAATGAGGCCGAGAAGCGCAAGGCACTTGGCGTCCTGGCATCGACCCCAAGATGGCCGCGAAGAAGAAGAAGAAGAAGAAGAAGAAGCCTGCTATGGCTGAACCAGAGGCATCTAGGCAAGAAGCAGTTCCAATTGTCTTCACAACTTCAATGACTGGCTCGAAGCCAAAGAGCCGGTCAACAGCTTCAGAGCTCAAGAAGACTAGAACTGCTGAAGCTGAAGCCAGGAAAAGGAAAAGCTCTGAAGCCTCTCCTACTGCCCCCAGCAAAAAGAAGCGCAAGATCAAGAAATCTCGGGCTGCTCCCACAGAGCCCTTGATAGTTGAACCTATCTCCATGGTTCACCCCAATGCAGAACGCCAATTGACAGTTCATGAGCCTGCTTCCACAGAGGCTCCTGAACCTGAAGACATACCAGCAGCCGACCCAATAGCTGCTGAAGACATTGGTCATCAGGACAATGTACAAGATGATGCAGCCCTTCCTCAGCTTGAAACAAGTGAACTCATTAGTATTGGTCGTCCTCTGACGCCAATGGCACAAGATGAGTCATGGGCGGATCGCCCTCAGGAGGAAGAAGACTTTGAGGCCCAGCCCACTCCGACCCCACAAGCGTCGTCTGCGTTCCGTAGGCTTCGCAAAGGTCCACGGCCTCATGTCCATACTGCAGAAATTCCAGCTGCATCAGCCGAAGACAATGAAGAAGCACCACCAGAACCCACTCCCCCGCTCCATCAAGATGTAGTTCTCCAGGAGAACGTGCCTGAGGTTGTCCCTCCAACTACACAAGCGGAGGAAGAAAATGTTGCGGCTACCACCACAAACACTGAAGCCAATGTGGAGCCCGCCCCACCAAATGCTTCAGCGGACAGCGAAGCTACTGAGCCAGACACTTCTGTTCCTGAGTCTGCTGCCGGTCCACAGTTTGATTATCATATTGAGCACAGGCCTCATGTCCAGAAGCCAGTCCCAAGGCTTCCAAGGTTCCCAGGTCCTGCATCAGCACCTGGCTCCTTTGACATCAAGAGCTTCAAGGCAGACAATACATTTTTCAATAGCTCCAAGAACCCCTATTCAAGGGAAAGGATTGTATCAGATAGGTTCTGGAGCTATTCTCAGCGCAGCTATTATTCATGCATCCTATACAACCAAGGTCGCATCTTCCCGCACAAGCGCCTTGAGGTTGAAGCCATCGCTGGTCTGCCCTGCTTAGAGGAAGCACTGGATTGCTTCAGGCAAGTGGGTCTGCTGCCGTTTGTGACTGATGAAGAGCACTGGAATGAAGAGCTTCTGCTTTAGTTCTATGCCACCCTCCATATCAAAGGATACAACAGAGATCCGAAGACTTGGATCCTGGAGTGGATGACCGGCAATGTCCATCATGAAGCCAATGCATTTGATATCATTGAGCTCACCGGCCTGCCCATTCCAGGCGAATTCTTCGAGGAAGGCTGTCAACTACATTCTGAAGCTATTGAGAGCATATTCCAGAGGCCTGAACCCAATATGAGTCAGATGCTCTCAATGATGAAGCCATTGCCCCATGATGCACCCTATCCTACTGAGTTCTTCGTTGAAGACCTAGAGTACCTGCCCAGGACCATATATCACATCATCCGGTGAACTCTCTAGCCCATTAAGGGACACTCACCACATGCCAAGATTGAGGGTGCAATGAAGACTCTCATATTCTATATCCTGCATGGCAAATGCTTCAACGCACAGGATCTCTTCATACACCAACTTGTTGCGTCAGGCTCAGAATTATTTGGTTTGAAGTTCTATGCTCCTTGGGTGATGAGGCTGATCAAACTGCACTCTGCGATCTCGTATCAGCCCTCTGCCCGAAACCATCGGATCTTCTTGCCAGATGTGGATACCTTTGCTGAAGCAATATATCCTGAGCCTGCCAAGCAACCGATAAGTCTTCAGAATGCAGAACACCAGAGCTTCACGCAGAATGTTGAAGGTGTTGAAGCCATATCCAGGGTATATCCGTTGGCTGGCACTACACGTGCACCAGCATCTACTGAAGCCACAGACAACACAAATGCTCCAAGACCCAAGAAGCGTGCTCGTGTCCTCAATGACCGAGAGCTTCTTGTGGCCCTTCACCAAAAGCAGGATAGGCATCACGACTGGCTAAAACATCATATGAAGAGCCTCTTGGTGGATGTCAATCGTCTTCGAAACCTTGCCACCAAGAATGCCTTCGTTACACACGAAACCTGCCGCCGTACATGGAAAGGGCTCTCAATAATATGTACTGAAGCTGAACTTGAAGAGGATGGCTTCACAGAGCGTTTCAAGTTTGACACCACACCTCCTAGAAGGGCTGTGATGCGCAACACACCATCACTTGAAGACTCTGAGTTTTCTTCATCTGCTGCCACAGTTACTTCAAGGATCATTGATGAAGACGACGATGCTACATCACCACCACCTGCTTCAGCTCCTCCAAGCTCCTCTGCACCGCCAAACACCTCCAACGACCCTGCTGCTCCTGGCAACGAGTAGACACTCTATGTCTTCGAACCTTTTTAGTCCTTGCTGACAAAAGGGGGAGAAGCATATGAGTTGATAGTCTTCAAGCGGGTCCATATGGGCGGGTTCTATATTCTTGCTACATTTTGCTTCGTGCTTACAACTCTCATTTTTGCTTCATTCGGTTCTTTGAGTTGTAACACTAAGACTCGATGGTCGTCTGCTACTCATTTGCCACTCTGTTTGCGAAGATAAATTCCGCATGTGCGATGATAAATTCCGCACTTATCTCATTCTGCAGACGTCAATTTTCCATTATGCACGTCATTATCTTCATATACTTTCACATGCATAGTGGATTGTCATCATAAGCTGAAGTGGATCTCCACAAGTACAACCTGCCATGTGCATTTGCATTCCAAAAGCAAATTAACTTATATGCACATCTTCAGGGGGAGCCCTTGCAACTTATGAAGACAATTCCCTATCCTTTACAAACTTCACACATTATATTCCCCGTTGAAAACTTCAACTAGTTTGTCATCAATCACCAAAAAGGGGGAGATTGTAAGTGCATCTAGTGCCACCCCTAGTTGGTTTTGGAGTATTGACGACAAACCTAGTTGAGGGACTGATGTGTTTGTGAGAATTGCAGGAAAACACAGGTAGAAGTCCCTCATTGATTCGGTTTTACTACCAGAGATGACCCCTAAAAATGTATGAAGACATTGAAGACAAAGGTGGTATATGAAGATATTCACATTGAAGACTATGACAACAGAAGACACGTTATGAAGCTTATGGAGCTCGAAGACCTAGATCTTTCGTAGTTCTTTTTCTTTTGTGCTGAGTCATAGGAACCACCGTACTGTTAAGTGGGGTCCAGGAGAACCAGTCAGGATGACTGAAGTGATGCCTGAATCAAAAACCTATATCTTCGAGCGAAGACAATGAGAGCGAATCTTGTCCAGAGTCGGACAAGTCAGCTTTGCTTGTAGCCCAAGCAAAGTTGCCATGAGAGTTTGAAATCTGACCATTGAGACACGTGTCAGTTCCTTAGTGACCCAGGGTCATTTCGGACAAATCAGGTCGGGTTGCCAAGTGGCTATAAATAGCCCACCCCCACAACCATAAACGGTTGGCTGCTCAGATTTCAGTGCACGGCTTTTGTCATTTGAGAGCAACCCACCTCGAAGCCTTTGAGAGAAAATTCCTAGTGAGGAGAAAAGCCCTAACCACCCAGAGCCAGAGTAAATTGGGCATCACTTAAGTCTTCTTGTCTGTGTGATCTGAAGACTTATTACACTTGAGGACTGTGAATCCTCCAGACGGTTAGGCATCGCATTCAGAGCATCCAAGAGACATTGTGGATTGCCAGTGAACGAAGTTTGTGAAGGTTTGGGAGTCTACCTTGAAGACTTACCAGAGTGATTGGCGAGGACTAAGTGACCTCAGCTCAAGGAGAATACGGTGAGGACTTGGTGTCCTGAACTGTGTGTTCAGGACTGGGTATCCAGGACTGTGTGTCCTAACGTTTAAATACCTAGCCGCTCCAACCAGACGTACAGTTGTCACAGCAACTGGAACTGGTCCAACATATCATTGTCTTCAATGAGTCACTGGTTTCATCTTCACTTCCTTTTCTTACTGTTACACATTGTGAAGCCATTGCATGCTTGCTTTATCTTTTGTCTTCACAACGTGAATGTATGATCTGTTTGGCTTCATAACTTCTTCCTACCTGATCCTTATTACACTGGAGCTGTTTGTCATTGTGCTTTCACTTTAATGAATACATGACCATGGCTGACCTAGTGTAATCTGACTTCCGCTGCATAGTAATAGGCATAATCTTCGCTGTTTGTCTTCATAACTCTCACGTTTTGAAGACTTTCATAAAAATCGCCTATTCACCCCCTCTCTAGTCGATATAACGCACTTTCAGTTTTGGTTTCTTGTTTTTTCCTCCTATTTCCCCAATTGTACGTGGAAGCATGGCTTTCTAAGGAATTTTTTCTTCTGTTTTTTTTCATGGTTGACTTCTATCAACAACCGTGTAAGCATTATGGGGCCTTCTAATAAGAAAAAAAAAATCCAACATTGAGGACTACATGGGTTAATCTAGACCGTAATAACTCGGTCCCACTAGATTAACGGCTCATAATTACTAATTAATGTGGTAATTTCTAGGAAGTCAAGAATTAGTATAGGTATAGATATGCTAAGTATCCGAGACTAGTAAAAAACTTTCTTATGAGTGTGTTGAATACTAAGAGAAGTTTGATGATTGATGATTGTTTTGAGATATGGAGGTAGTGATATTAAAGTTGTGCTAGTTGAGTAGTTGTGAAATTGAGAAATACTTGTGTTGAAGTTTGCAAGTCCTTTAGCATGCACGTATGGTAAACGTTATGTAACAAATTTGAAACATGAGGTGTTCTTTGATTGTCTTCCTTATGAGTGGCGGTCGGGGACGAGCGATGGTCTTTTCCTACCAATCTATCCCCCTAGGAGCATGCGTGTAGTGCTTGGTTTTTGATGACTTGTAGATTTTTGCAATAAGTATATGAGTTCTTTATGACTAATGTTGAGTCCATGGATTATATGCACTCTTACCCTTCCATCATTGCTAGCCTCTTTGGTACCGTGCATTGCCCTTTCTCACATTGAGAGTTGGTGCACACTTCGCCGGTGCATCCAAACCCCGTGATATGATACGCTCTTTCACACATAAACCTCATTATATCTTCCTCAAAACAGCCACCATATCTACCTATTATGGCATTTCAATAGCCATTCCGAGATATATTGTCATGCAACTTTCCACCGTTCCGTTTATCATGACACGTTCATCATTGTCATATTTCTTTGCATAATCATGTAGTTGACATCATATTTGTGGCAAAACCACCGTTCATAATTTTTCATACATGTCACTCTTGATTCATTGCTATCCCTGTATACCACCGGAGGCATTCATATAGAGTCATACTTTGTTCTAGTATCGAGTTGTAATCATTATGTTGTAAATAAATAGAAGTGCGATGATCATCATTCATAGAGTATTGTCCCAAAAAAAGAGAAAGGCCAAATAAAAAAAGAAAGGCCCAAAAAAAGAAAATAAAAAAGGACAATGCTACTATCTTCAAAGTAGCACCATGATTTTCATGATAGAGAGTCTCTTGTTTTGTCACTTTCATATACTAGTGGGAATTTTTCATTATAGAACTTGGCTAGTATATTCCAACAATGGGCTTCCTAAAATGCCCTAGGTCTTCGTGAGCAAGCAAGTTGGATGCACACCCACTTAGTTTCTTTTGTTGAGCTTTCATGCATTTATAGCTCTAGTGCATCTGTTGCATGGAAATCCCTACTCCTTGCATTAACATCAATCGATGGGCATCCCCATAGCCCGTTGATTAGTCGCGTTGATGTGAGACTTTCTCCTTTTTTGTCTTCTCCACATAACCCCCATCATTATATTCTATTCCACCCATAGTGATATATCCATGGCTCGCGCTCATGTATTGCGTGAAGGTTGAAAAAAGTTTGAGATTACTAAAGTATGAAACAATTGCTTGGCTTGTCATCGGTGTTGTGCATGATGAGAGCATTCTTGTGTGACGAAAATGGAGCATGACTAAACTATATGATTTTGTAGGGATTAACTTTCTTTGGCCATGTTATTTTGAGAAGACATAATTGCTCAGTTAGTATGCTTGAAGTATTATTGCTTTTATGTCAATATTAAACTTTTATCTTGAATCTTTCCGATCTTAATATTCGTACCACAATTAGGAGGGTTACATTAAAAAAATTATACCAGGTAGCATTCCGCATAAAAAATTCTGTTTTTATCATTTACCTACTCGAGGACGAGCAGGAATTAAGCTTGGGGATGCTTGATACGTCTCTAATGTATCTATAATTTTTATTGCTTCATGCTATATTATATTCTATTTTGGATGATTAATGGGCTTTGTTATACACTTTTATATTATTTTTGGGACTAACCTATTAATCGGAGGCCCAGCCCAGAATTGCTGTTTTTTGCCTATTTCAGAGTTTCATAGAAAAAGAATATCAAACGGAGTCCAAACGGAATGAAACCTTTGGGAACGTGATTTTCGGAATGAACATGATCCAGAGGACTTGGACCCTATGTCAAGACATCAACCAGGAAGGCACGAGGTAGGGGGGCGCGCCTCCCCCCCCCCCCCAAGCGCGCCCTCCACCCTCGTGGGGCCCATGTGGCTCCACTGACGTACTTCTTCCTCCTATATATACCTACGTACCCCCAAACTACCAGATACGGAGCCAAAAACCTAACTCCACTGTCGCAACCTTCTGTACCCATGAGATCACATCTTGGGGCCTTTTCCAGAGCTCCGCCGGAGGGGACATCGATCATGAAGGGCTTCTACATCAACACCATAGCCTCTCCGATGATGTGTGAGTAGTTTACCTCAGACCTTCGGGTCCATAGTAATTAGCTAGATGGCTTCTTCTCTCTTTTTGGATCTCAATACAAAGTTCTCCACGATTCTCGTGGAGATCTATTCGATGTAATATTCTTTTGCGGTGTGTTTGTTGAGACCGATGAATTGTGGGTTTATGATCAAGTTTATCTATGAACAATATTTGAATCTTCTCTGAATTCTTTTATGTATGATTGCTTATCTTTGCAAGTCTCTTCGAATTATCAGTTTGGTTTGGCCTACTAGGTTGATCTTTCTTGCAACGGGAGAAGTGCTTAGCTTTGGGTTCAATCTTGCGGTGTCCTTTCCCAGTGACAGTAGGGGTAGCAAGGCACGTATTGTATTATTGCCATCGAGGATAACAAGATGCGGTTTATATCATATTGCATGAGTTTATCCCTCTACATCATGTCATCTTACTTAAAGTGTTACTCTGTTTTTTGAACTTAATACTCTAGATGCATGCTGGATAGCGGTCGATGTGTGGAGTAATAGTAGTAGATGCAGGCAGGAGTCGATCTACTTGTCTCGGACGTGATGCCTATATACATTATCATACCTAGATATTCTCATAACTATGCTCAATTATGTCAATTGCTCAACAGTAATTTGTTTACACACCATAATACTTATGCTCTCGAGAGAAGCCACTAGTGAAACCTATGGGCCCCAGGTCTATTTTCCATCATATTAATCTCCCGTTAACAAGCTATTTCTGGTGCCGTTTTTATTTTTCTTTATTTACTATCCATCTTTATCATAAAAATACCAAAAATATTATCTTATCATATCTATCAGATCTCATTTTCATAAGTGACCATGAAGGGATTGACAACCCCTTTATTGTGTTGGTTGCGAGGATTTTATTTGTTTGTGTAGGTGCGAGGGACTCGTGCGTGGCCTCCTACTGGATTGATACCTTGGTTCTCAAAACTAAGGGAAATACTTACGTTGCGTTACTGCATCACCCTTTCCTCTTCAAGGGAAAACCAACACAGTGCTCAAGAGGTAGCACCCAGGAATAGCTCGCATAGAGCAAAATAATCCGCAATATGCAGGCTGGAGGCGGGAGTGAGACTATGCAGTTGGAGGCCATAATACTCTAGCAGACCTCGGAGGTAGGGATGGATCTGTCAGGACCCCGATTCCAAGTCACATCGATCTAGCCGGTAACACCTCATATCACTTTGCGGCCTCACGCACGGTATTCCCACAGGTGTCGCCTTACCATGGCCCGGGACCGTTTGCGCCTTTTGGCTCACGTATATGATAGTGTCGCTAGCATACATATGACAGAGAACCCGGGCCGACATGACTAGTCGTGAACCCAAAGTGGCACTAACTTACGAGGGCAGGCATACATGAATCAACATCGAGCATGTCGGTCAGCGGCGTGTGAATCCGGGCTGTAGCACTGGGCTAACAGGACTCCGGTGAACCGGGCTGTAGCAGGCTAGGCAGGACTCCGGATGTCACCGCGTGACATTTCCCCGAATGTACAGACATAGGAACGAAGTGAATCACATGCCGACCAGTCAAGTGTTCCAGAGCAGTAGTGCTGGGCTAGCAGGACTCCGGTGAACCGGGCTGTAGAGGACTACTATGACTCATGGAAGCACAAGACTACATTTCCCCATAAGAGAGGTGTAACACCCCGAATGTAATTTACCCAATATGTACTCCAACTCTTGCCGTTTCCGGCGTTAAGTTATTTTATTTTCTCGGGTTCGGGTTTTCTCTCTGTGTGTTGTTGTCGTTGTCATGCATCTCATATCATCTCATCATGTGCATTGCATTTGCATACGTGTTCATCTCATGCATTCGAGCATTTTCCCCGTTGTCCGTTTTGCATTCTGGCGCTTCGTTCTCCTCCGGTGGTCATTTCTACCTTTCTTTCGTGTGTGGGGATTAAACATTTCCGGATTGGAATGAGACTTGCCAAGCGGCCTTGGTTTACTACCGGTAGACCGCCTGTCAAGTTTCGTACCATTTGGACTTCGTTTGATGCTCCAACAGTTAACCGAGGGACCAAAAAAGCCTCGTGTGTGTTGTAGCCCAACACCCCTTCATTTTGTCCCAAAACCCTCTCCATCTTCTAGAGCGTTCGATCACGATCGTGTGGCCAAAAACCGCACCTCATTTGGACACTCCTAGCTCCCTCTACCTCTATATAAAGAACACCCCGAAAATCTCCTTCTCCTTCCTCCCGAAAACCTAGCTCCTCGTCCACCGCGCCGCGCCGGACAAAATCCGCACCGACGGACATTGTCCGCCCGATCCGCCGCCGCCTCTCCCGTCGCGCCACGTGGCACGCCCCGCCGCCGCCGCTCCGGCCCGGGAGGCCCGAGTCAGGCCCCCGCGAGCCCGTCGCCCGCGCCGCCTGGTGATCTCTCCTCCACCGGCCTGGTCCGCCGTCCGCCGCCACCACCTCGTCACCGGCTGCCCCCCGGTCCGCTCCGCCGCCAAGCCGGGCCTTGCCGCCGTCCCGCGCCGCGGACGTCGCCACCGCGCCGCCGCATGGCTCCGGCCTCCTCCTCCTCTCCCTCAACGCCGTCCCCACCTTCCACTCCGGCCGGCAAACTCCGGCGAACTCACTCCGGCCAACCTCGGGAAACGCGCCAGATCCAGATCTCGATCCCAGTCTCGGTTGACTTTTCCGTCCCTAACCCTAATTTTCTAGCCTACTTTGACATGCCATAACTTTGCATTCATAGCTCCGTTTTGGGAATATAGCATATCAAAATGTTCGTCTCAGAGAGTACATCATTTCATTCCATTGCATCATTTTCATTTGAGTTCATCTTGATGCCCGAAATGCTGTTGGAAGAATGCTATTTGAGATAATTGTCAGATCTGCTGCTCCAATTAGATATTTGTCATTTTTGCCATGATTAATGTGTGCATGATATGCCCATGAGCTCTACATGTGTTTTGTTATATGTTTTGCCATCTATCCAGAGGTGCAACCCATGTATTTTTGTGATGTGTGTGGTGACTAGCACAAGCTTGCAAAGTGAGGCACTTGGTAATGCTGATTTCAGGGACTTAGCATTTCCACTAAGTCCTTGATCTGTTTATCTCGTATGGCCATATGTTCATGTTGTTTCCTAGTGATCTGTGCCTCTTTTGAGGATGATCAGTAAGGATGTTTTGTTAATCTTGTAGTGCTCTATCCATCCATGTCTTTGTTTGCAATTATGGAGCACCCTAGCTTGAGTCAATCGAGCTCTACTTTTGCTACTTCGTGAATCCGGGCAGATTGTCTACTTGTTAGCGATTTTGCCGAGGATGTTGTAGTTGATCCGTGCATGCTATGTTATTGTTCTTGCCATGTCTAGCTTGTATTTTGTGTATTCTTGATGGGTGTAGGCTTAGATTATCATGACTTGCTCCATAGTGAGTGCATCGAGCTCGTAAACATGCCTACTTGATATCTGTTTTCAGCATGCTCCAGTTTTAACTAAGTCTGAGAACTGATTATGTTTTGCCATGTTCACATGCTTGCAAATGTATTTTCTTATCCCTTTTGGCTCAAGGTCACTAAGGGAATTTTGTTAATATCTTTGAGTAGCTCCATGCCATGCTTTACTTTCCCATGTTCAGGTCCTGTAGCATATTGTTTTCAGGCTCTGAAAAGTGCTACCTGATCTGAAATTCCAGACAAGTGTTAATTTCACTAAGTCTGAGATCTGTTTGCCAAATGCATTTTTGCCATGCTTGTTTGAACCTGTTAATGGATGAATTGGCCGTAGCTCAGTGTTCATTTTTTGTTAAGCATCATGAATTCATCCCTGCCATGTATTTTGTTGCCATGTTTGGGTGTTGTATCATGTTCATCTTGTTGCATTTAGACGGCTACTTGCTGTAAATCGCAGACCGGTGCCATATTTGAATTGCTTGCCATTTCCAAACCGTAACTCCGATTCCGGTGATCTTTATATCGTTTTCAAGCGATTTCATCTCATCTTTCCAGTGGCACGCTTGGTTTTCCAAGTTGAGGCCAGGTTCATGCATTCCTTGTCAAATCTTGCATATGCATCTCGCATTGCATCCCGCATAGTATACCATCTTTGCATCATGTTGTTTGAGTTTGCACGTGGTTGATTGTGTCCTTGTTGCTTGTTTTTCTTGTTTGGGTAGAGCCGGGAGACGAGTTCGCTAACGAAGAGCCCGTTGAGTTTGCTTTCGAGGATCCAGTCAACTCTGACAACTTTGTAGGCAAGATGATCATACCCTCGAAATCACTACTATCTTTGTTATGCTAGATGCTCGCTCTTTTGCTATGCCTATGCTACGATGCCTACCACTTGCTTATCATGCCTCCCAAATTGCCATGTCAAATCTCTAACCCACCATGTCCTAGCAAACTGTTGATTGGCTATGTTACCGCTTTGCTCAGCCCCTCTTATAGCGTTGCTAGTTGCAGGTGAAGTTTGGTGACCGTTCCTTGTTGGAACATTATTTACTTGTTGGGATATCATTATATTGCCATGTTATCTTAATGCATCTATATACTTGGTAAAGGGTGGAAGGCTCGGCCTCTCGCCTAGTGTTTTGTTCCACTCTTGCCGCCCTAGTTTCCGTCATATCAGTGTTATGTTCCCGGATTTTGCGTTCCTTACGCGGTTGGGTCATAATGGGAACCCCTTGATAGTTCGCCTTTATTAAAGCTTTTCCAGCAATGCCCAACCTTGGTTTTACCATTTGCCACCTAGCCTCTTTTTCCCTTGGGTTTCCGGAGCCCGAGAGTCATTTTATTTAAAACCCCCCGGGCCAGTGCTCCTTTGAGTGTTGGTCCAACCTAGAGCCCCTTGCAGCGCCACCTCGGGGAAACTCGAGGGCTGGTTTTAGTTGTACGGATTGCTTATCCGATTGTGCCCTGAGAACGAGATATGTACAGCTCCTATCGGGATTTGTCGTCACATTCGGGCGGTGTTGCTGGATTTGTTTTAACCTGTAGAAGTGTCTTGAAGAACCGAGGTACCGAGTCTGATCGGGACGTCTCGGGAGGAGGTCTATTCCTTCGTTGACCGTGAGAGCTTGTCATGGGCTAAGTTGGGACTCCCCTGCAGGGATTTGAACTTTCGAAAGCCATGCCCGCGGTTATGGGCAGATGGGAATTTGTTAATGTCCGGTTGTAGATAACTTAAACCTTAACTTAATTAAAATGAATCAACTGTGTGAGTTACCGTGATGGCCTCTTCTCGGCGGAGTCCGGGAAGTGGACACGGTGTTGGAGTAATGCTTACCGCAGGATTGTCCTTTAGTTTCTCGTTCGCGCTTTGCCTCCTCTTCTCGCTCTCTTTTGAGAACAGGTTAGCCACCATATATGCTAGTCGTTTGCTGCAGCTCCACATATATTTACCTTGCCTTACCTATTAAGCTTAAATAGTCTTGATCGCGAGGGTGCGAGATTGCTGAGTCCCTGTGGCTCATAGATTACTATTACACCAGATGCAGGGCCTGACGATTCCGCTCCAGATGGCGCGCTTGAGTTCAAGTGGGAGTTCGACGAGGACTCTCAACGATACTACGTGTCTTTCCCTGATGATCAGTAGTGGTGCCCAGTTGGGGTGATCGGGACCGTGTCGCATGTTGGGTTATCTTTTATTTTGGCACCGTAGTCGGGCCATGAGTGTTTGAATGTTGGAATGTTATTTATGTACTTGATTGACATGGCGAGTGTAAGCCAACTATGTTATCTCCCCCTTTGTTATCTATATTACATGGGATGTTGTGAAGATTGCCTAACTTGCGACATATGCCTTCAATGCGATTATGCCTCTAAGTCATGCCTCGACACGTGGGAGCTATAGTCGCATCGAGGGTGTTACAAGTTGGTAATCAGAGCCTTCCCCGACCTTAGGAGCTCCCACTGATTGATCGTTTTTTAGCAGCCGAGTTGTGTCTAGAAAAATGTTTTGAGTCATTTAGGAATTATATATCGGAGAGTTTAGGAATTCTTTTTACTCCCCAATCTCCTCATCGCTCTGGTAAGGCATCCTGACGTAGAGTTTTGACTCTTCTCTTCCCAAATTTCACTAAAACAAATTTTGGATCACACGGGTATCTTGGAATCGTTCCGATGGTTTTGTGACGAGAACATTGTCTTGGTGCCTCCTGTCAGGGGTTTTGTGGCAGTGTCCCGGGGAGTTGAGCTCCGAGGTGTTGTGGTCACAATTTTATCGTTGCAGTTCTGGAATACCTGAGTTTAGTACGCCGACATCGAAAATCTCTTTTATGCAGTTCGTTGGTGAGATAACCTCGACGCCACCCAGTACTGGGGCGGGAGTTTGGGAGTATCGCCATAACTTGTATAACGGATGCTTTTCAAAGGTTGAGGTAGATGGTTTCCGAAGTTTTTCTCGGTTATGTGTTGAAGGATGGATACAGCTGGATGTAGGATTTGCTAGATTTGGGTAAGATATTATGCTTCCCCTGTATCCCCAACACTTGATTGCATAACCGGAAAGGTTCGGGAGTTTCATAGGTGGGAATTCTTGTAGCTCTACTTCTTCTTCCGCGGATATTTGGTTTGAGATTGGGATTTCTTACCGAGTATTCGTTCTTGATCCGTACCTTGTTGATTTATTTCTCTACCTAAATTCTAAGTGGCTTCTCAATTTATGGATATGTGACCATTTCAAGAGGAATGCATTCGTTCATTTTGTTCGGATGTGAAGACTATATGTTGCTATTTTCATTCCATTGGATTCAGCTTCAATATTTGTCTATCAATGTGCTAATGGATGTCAACCTCTTCAGGATGGCTCCTCCAACGCGCACGACTCTGAATCCTGATCCGCCACCACCTCCACCTCCTCCGGAGGCATGGCAAGCTGTGATGGCCGCAACCAATGCAAACACGCAGTTGATCATGCAAATTCTTGAAGAGCGCAATCAAGCGAACCAAGGAAACCAAGGGAACCAAGGCAACAATCAGAATCACTTTGCTACACTCAACCAGTTCCTTGCTAATGGGCCAAAGACTTTCAGCAATTGTGTTGAGGCAACTGATGCTGACAATTGGCTTGTGGATCTGTGCAAGCATTTCGAGTGCAGTAACGTCAGGCCTGAGGACTTTGTCAAGTTCGCTTCCTTCCAACTCAAAGACCAAGCTGCAGAATGGTTCCAGCAGTACAAGGATTCCAGAGGAGGACGTCTGATTACCTGGGATGAATTCCGTCAAGATTTCAGAGCTCATCATATTCCTCAGAGCGTGGTTGAAAGCAAGCGTGAGGAATTCCGCAACCTGAAGCAAGGCTCTTTGTCTGTCTATGACTACAACAAGTTGTTCCAGAAGCTCACCCGCTTTGCTAAGCAGGACGTCCCTGATGAGAAGAGCATGATATAGCAGTTCAGGGGTGGTCTCAGGGAAGAAATCCAGCTAGCTCTTGTTCTCTTTGAGCCCTTGAGGTACGATGAGTTCTACAACATGGCATTGAAGCAAGAGGCCGCTCAACTGAGGTGTGATGCTTCCAAGAAGCGAGTCAGAGATGCTACTCCTTCTTCCTCTACTCAAGTGGCCAAGCAGCAGAAGTATTGGCTTCCTCCTCCTCCATTTCGTCAGCCGTATCAGCAGAAGAGCAAAGGTGGCAGTGGATCTTCCCACCCACCCAACCCTGGCTTTCAGAACAAGACTTCGTCTCAAGCTCCAAGATCGAGTGCTCCGTATCACCGTCCGCTTTCAGAGGTCACGTGCAACAAGTGCCAACAGAAGGGTCACTATGCCAACAAGTGCTTCAACCAGAGGCGTCTTCCTCCTCCTCCTCCTGTCAGATCGGCAAGTACAACTGTGGTCAAGCATAACCCCAAGTACGCCAAGGTCAATATGGTGAATGCAGCTCAGGCAGAGGATTCATCAGATGTCTTCATGGGTAACCTTCCTGTTAACGATATTCCTGCATGATTTTGTTACTCAAGTGTTGTCGAAACCGTTGGCTATTGTCTCTCCGGCCCATCAAATGACATATCGAGTATGCGTTCCGGATGTTACAATCACTTTGGGTGACTATAAGTTCTTGTCCTCTCCAAATGTTCTTGGTGACTCGGATATTGATCTTATTCTCGGAATGGATTGGCTTTCTAAGCACAAGGCTCAGCTTGATTGTGCAGCCAGGCAGATTCAATTGACTCATTCGTCTGAGGATGTAATTGTCTTTGCCGCTCGTGATGATACCATCCGTCTGTTTTCTCTCAATGAGAAGGGTGAACTGGATGCTATCTCGCAGATTCCAGTCGTTTGCGAATATCAAGACGTCTTTCCAGAAGAGCTTCCAGGAATGCCTCCGCACCGGCCAGTTGAATTCGTCATCGATCTTGAGCCTGGCACGGAAAGCATCCTTACAAGCTCAGACCTGAAGAGTGAAGGAGTTGAAGAAGCAACTCGATATTGAAGAGAGAATGGGTCTCATCCGGCCTAGTTCTTCTCCATGGGGTTGTGGTGTTTTTTTTGTGAAGAAGAAGGATGGAACGGACCGACTTTGTGTTGATTACCGTCCATTGAACAAGAAGACCATCAAGAACAAATACCCACTTCCTAACATCAACGAGCTGTTCGAACAACTCAAAGGTGCCCAAGTATTCTCCAAGCTTGATCTCCGTATGGGTTATCATCAGATTCGTATCCGTGAGCAAGATATTCCCAAGACGGCTTTCAGGACAAGCTATGGTTCATATGAATACACTGTCATGTCTTTTGGTCTCGTCAACACTCCTCCGACTTTCTCTCGCATGATGAACTTCATCTTCAACGCCTACACCAATGACTTCGTTTTGGTCTATCTCGACGACATTATGGTTTTCTCGAAGAACAAGGAAGATCATGCCAAGCACTTGCGTTTGGTACTCGATAAGCTCAGAGAACACCAGTTCTACGCCAAGTTCTTCAAGTGCGAATTTTGGCTCGATGAGGTTCTTTATCTTGGTCATATCATCTCTGCCAAGGGCATTGCGGTGAATCCTGAGAAGGTGCCTGCAATTGTGAATTGGGAACCTCCTCAGAACGTGAAGCAACTCCGTAGCTTCCTCGGTCTCGCAAGCTACTGTCGAAGGTTCGTTGAGAACTTTTCTAAGATTGCGAAGCATCTCTCAAATATTCACCAGAAGCACGTCAAGTACGTTTGGTCTCCGGAGTGTGACATTGCTTTCAATACTTTGAAAGAGAAATTGATCACTGCTCCAGTTCTGACTCCGCCTGATGAATCCAAACCGTACAAGGTCTTTTGTGATGCCTCTCTCCAAGGTCTCGGTGCAGTGTTGATGCAAGAGAAGAAAGTTGTGGCTTATACCTCTCGCCAGTTGAAGCCCAACGAGAAGAAGTACCCCACCCATGATCTCGAGTTGGCGGTAGTTGTGCATGCTCTTTTGACTTGGAGACATCTCTTATTGGGAAGAAAAGTGGACATTTTCACTGATCACAAGAGTCTCAAGTACATCTTCACTCAGCCTAATCTCAACCTCAGGCAGACTCGATGGGTCGAAATGATTCAAGAGTATAATCCGAGTATCGAGTATACTCTAGGCAAGGCCAATGTGATTGCTGACGCATTGAGCAGGAAGGCTTATTGAAACAGTCTGATTCTCAAGCCTTATCAACCCGAGCTTTGTGAAGCTTTCCGCAAACTTAATCTGCAAGTTGTTCCTCAAGGTTTCCTTGCCAACCTTCAAGTCTCTCCTACCTTGGAAGACCAGATTCGCCAAGCTCAGCTTCTTGATGCTATGGTGAAGAAGGTGAAGATTGGGATTTCCAAGAGTTAACCCAAGTAAAAATGCTACCGCCTTGATGACAAGGATACTCTCTTCTTCGAGGATCGTATTGTTGTGCCCAAAGGTGACCTTCGTAAAGTGATCATGAACGAGGCTCACAATTCTCTCCTCTCCATCCACCCTAGGAGCACGAAGATGTATCAGGACCTCAAGCAGGCTTATTGGTGGACTCGAATGAAGCGTGAGATTGCTCAATTCGTGAATGAATGTGATGTCTGCATAAGAGTGAAGGCAGAACACCAAAGGCCAGCTGGTCTCCTCCAACCTCTTGCCATTCCAGAATGGAAGTTTGACCACATTGAGATGGACTTCGTTACTGGGTTTCCAAAGTCCAAGCATGGCAATGATGCTATATTCGTTGTCATCGACAAACTCACTAAAGTGGCTAACTTTCTGCCTATCAAAGAGTCGATCACTGCAGCTCAATTGGCGGAACTCTCTACCTCTCGGATTGTCTCTCTGCACGGTATTCCTCAAGTGATCTCTTTAGACCGTGGCAGCATCTTTACCTCCAAGTTTTGGGACTCTTTTCAGAAGGCCATGGGCACCAACATCCGCTTCAGCACAGCTTTCCATCCTCAAACTAGCGGTCAAATCGAGCGTGTCAACCAGATTCTTGAAGATATGCTCAGGGCTTGTGTGATCTCCTTCAGCATGAAGTGGGAGGATTGTCTTCCTTATGCTGAATTCTCCTACAACAACAGTTTTCAAGCAAGTTCGGGCAAGGCCCCATTTGAAATTCTGTATGGCAGGAAGTGCCGTACCCCTCTCAACTGGTCCGAAACCGGTGAACGTCAGCTTTTGGGTAATGACTTAATCACAGAGGCAGAGGAAATGTGCAAAGTCATTCGAGATAACCTCAAAGCAGCCAAATCCCGCCAGAAGAGCTACTATGATAGTAAGCACCGTGATTTGGCTTTCGAGATCGGAGATCATGTGTACCTCCGCGTCTCTCCAATGAAAGGTACTCGTCGCTTTGGTATCAAAGGGAAGCTTGCCCCTAGATACGTGGGACCTTTCAAGATCGTCAGTAAGAGAGGCGATCTCGCCTATCAACTCGAGCTTCCTTCAAACTTTGCAAATGTTCATGACGTGTTCCATGTCTCTCAGCTTCGAAAGTGCTTCAAGACTCCTGACCGCACCGTCAACTTCGAGGACATTGAGCTCCAAGAAGATCTCTCCTATCGTGAGCACCCCGTGGCTATTCTTGAAGAGACTGAACGCAAGACTCGCAACAAGTCAATAAAATTCCTCAAAGTCAAGTGGTCACACCATTCCGACCGTGAAGCTACCTGGGAACGCGAGGATCACCTCCGTTCTAAATACCCGGCGTTCTTTCAGTCCTAGATCTCAGGACAAGATCCTTTTGTAGTGGTGGAGTGTTGTAACACCCCGGATGTAATTTACCCAATATGTACTCCAACTCTTGCCGTTTCCGGCGTTAAGTTATTTTATTTTCTCGGGTTCGGGTTTTGTCTCCGTGTGTTGTTGTCGTTGTCATGCATCTCATATCATGTCATCATGTGCATTGCATTTGCATACGTGTTCATCTCATGCATTCGAGCATTTTCCCCGTTGTCCGTTTTGCATTCCGGCGCTTCGTTCTCCTCCGGTGGTCATTTCTACCTTTCTTTCGTGTGTGTGGGGATTAAACATTTCCGGATTGGACCGAGACTTGCCAAGCAGCTTTGGTTTACTACCGGTAGACCGCCTGTCAAGTTTCGTACCATTTGGACTTCGTTTGATGCTCCAATGGTTAACCGAGGGACCGAAAAGGCCTCGTGTGTGTTGTAGCCCAACACTCCTCCATTTTGGCCCAAAACCCACCAAAACCCTCTCCATCTTCTAGAGCGTTCGATCACGATCGCGTGGCCGAAAACCGCACCTCATTTGGACACTCCTAGCTCCCTCTACCTCTATATAAAGAACACCCCAAAAATCTCCTCCTTCCTCCCGAAAACCTAGCTCCTCGTCCACCGTGCCGCGCCGGACAAAATCCGCACCGACGGACATTGTCCGCCCGATCCGCCGCCGCCTCTCCCGCCGCGCCACGTGGCACGCCCCGCCGCCGCCGCTCCAGCCCGGGAGGCCCGAGTCGGGCCCCCGCGAGCCCGTAGCCCGCGCCGCCCAGTGGTCTCTCCTCCGCCGGCCTGCTCCGCCGTCTGCCGCCACCACCTCGTCGCCAGCCGCCGCGCCGCCTCCCGGTCCGCTTCGCCGCCAAGCCGGGCCTCGCCGCCGTCCCGCGCTGCGGACGCCGCCACCGCGCCGCCACACGGCTCCGGCCTCCTCCTCCTCTCCCTCGACGCCGTCCCCGCCTTCCACTCCGGCCGGCAAACTCCGGCGAACTTACTCCGGCCAACCTCGGGAAATGCGCCAGATCCATATCTCGATCCCCGTCTCGGTTGACTTTTCCATCCCTAACCCTAATTTTCTAGCCTACTTTGACATGCCATAACTTTGCATCCGTAGCTCCGTTTTGGGCATATAGCATATCAAAATGTTCGTCTCAGAGAGTACATCATTTCATTCCATTGCATCATTTTCATTTGAGTTCATCTTGATGCCCGAAATGCTGTTGGAAGAATGCTATTTGAGATAATTGTCAGATCTGCTGCTCCAATTAGATATTTGTCATTTTTGCCATGATTAATGTGTGCATGATATGCCCATGAGCTCTACGTGTGTTTTGTTATATGTTTTGCCATCTATCCAGAGGTGCAACCCATGTATTTTTGTGATGTGTGTGGTGACTAGCACAAGCTTGCAAAGTGAGGCACTTGGTAATGCTGATTTTAGAGACTTAGCATTTCCACTAAGTCCTTGATCTGTTTATCTCGTATGACCATATGTTCATGTTGTTTCCTAGTCACCAGTGCCTCTTTTGAGGATGATCGGTAAGGATGTTTTGTTAATCTTGTAGTGCTCTATCCATCCATGTCTTTGTTTGCAATTATGGAGCACCCTAGCTTGAGTCAATCGAGCTCTACTTTTGCTACTTCGTGAATCCGGGCAGATTGTCTACTTGTTAGTGATTTTGCCGAGGATGTTGTAGCTGATCCGTGCATGCTATGTTATTGTTCTTGCCATGTCTAGCTTGTATTTTGTGTATTCTTGATGGGTGTAGGCTTATATTATCATGACTTTCTCCGTAGTGAGTGCATCGAGCTCGTAAACATGCCTACTTGATATCTGATTTCAGAATGGTCCAGTTTTCACTAAGTCTGAGAACTGATTATGTTTTGCCATGTTCACATGCTTGCAAATGTATTTTCTGATCCCTTTTGGCTCAAGGTCACTAAGGGACTTTTGTTAAGCTCTTTGAGTAGCTCCATGCCATGCTTTACTTTGCCATGTTCAGGTCCTGTAGCATATGGTTTTCATGCTCCGAAAAGTGCTACCTGATCTGAAATTCCAGACAAGTGTTAATTTCACCAAGTCTGAGATCTGTTTGCCAAATGCATTTTTGTCATGCTTATTTGAACCTGTTAGTGGATGAATTGGCCGTAGCTCAGTGTTCATTTTTTGTTAAGCATCATGAATGCATCCCTGCCATGTATTTTGTTGCCATGTTTGGCTACTGTAGCATGTTCATCTTGTTGCATTTAGACGGCTACTTGCTGTAAATCGCAGACCGGTGCCATATTTGAATTGCTTGCCATTTCCAAACCGTAACTCCGATTCCGGTGATCTTTATATCGTTTTCAAGAGATTTCATCTCATCTTTCCAGTGGTACACTTGATTTTCCAAGTTGAGGCCAGGTTCATGCATTCCTTGTCAAATCTTGCATATGCATCCCGCATTGCATCCCGCATGGCATACCATCTTTGCATCATGTTGTTTGAGTTTGCACGTGGTTGATTGTGTCCTTGTTGCTTGTTTGTATTGTTTGGGTAGAGCCGGGAGACGAGTTCGCTAACGAGGAGCCCATTGAGTTTGCTTTCGAGGATCCAGTCAACTCTGACAACTTTGCAGGCAAGATGATCATACCCTCGAAATCACTACTATCTTTGCTATGCTAGATGCTCGCTCTTTTGCTATGCCTATGCTACGATGCCTACCACTTGCTTATCATGCCTCCCAAATTGCCATGTCAAACCTCTAACCCACCATGTCCTAGCAAACCGTTGATTGGCTATGTTACCGCTTTGCTCAGCCCCTCTTATAGCGTTGCTAGTTGCAGGTGAAGTTTGGAGACCGTTCCTTGTTGGAACATTATTTACTTGTTGGGATATCATTATATTGCCATGTTATCTTAATGCATCTATATACTTGGTAAAGGGTGGAAGGCTCGGCCTCTCGCCTAGTGTTTTGTTCCACTCTTGCCGCCCTAGTTTCCGGCATATCGGTGTTATGTTCCCGGATTTTGCGTTCCTTACGCGGTTGGGTCATAAAGGGAACCCCTTGATAGTTCGCCTTGATTAAAGCTTTTCCAGCAATGCCCAACCTTGGTTTTACCATTTGCCACCTAGCCTCTTTTTCCCTTGGGTTTCCGGAGCCCGAGGGTCATTTTATTTAAACCCCCCCGGGCCAGTGCTCCTCTGAGTGTTGGTCCAACCTAGAGCCCCTTGCAGCGCCACCTCGGGGAAACTCGAGGGCTGGTTTTAGTTGTACGGATTGCTTATCCGATTGTGCCCTGAGAACGAGATATGTGCAGCTCCTATCGGGATTTGTCGTCACATTCGGGTGGTGTTGCTGGATTTGTTTTAACCTGT
The DNA here is from genome assembly GCF_003073215.2 of Triticum urartu. Classification (NCBI taxonomy): domain Eukaryota; kingdom Viridiplantae; phylum Streptophyta; class Magnoliopsida; order Poales; family Poaceae; genus Triticum; species Triticum urartu. The sequence goes on from NC_053022.1 coordinate 456,140,145, forward strand.
GGAAGTGTCTTGAAGAACCGAGGTACCGAGTCTGATCGGAACGTCTCGGGAGGAGGTCTATTCCTTCGTTGACCGTGAGAGCTTGTCATGGGCTAAGTTGGGACTCCCCTGCAGGGATTTGAACTTTTGAAAGCCGTGCCCGCGGTTATGGGTAGATGATTCCGCTCCAGATGGCGCGCTTGAGTTCAAGTGGGAGTTCGACGAGGACTCTCAATGATACAACGTGTCTTTCCCTGATGATCAGTAGTTTTGCCTAGTTGGGGTGATTGGGACCGTGTCACGTGTTGGGTTATCTTTTATTTTGGCGCCGTAGTCGGGACATGAGTGTTTGAATATTGTAATGTTATTTATGTACTTGATTGACGTGGCGAGTGTAAGCCAACTATGTTATCTCCCCCTTTATTATCTATATTACATGGGATGTTGTGAAGATTGCCTAACTTGCGACATATGCCTTCAATGCGATTATGTCTCTAAGTCGTGCCTCGACACGTGGGAGCTATAGACGCATCGAGGGTGTTACAAGAGGCTACCAAGGATAAACAACTAGGTTGTCGGATCCCACACATACCAAGCATTTCAATCATACACACAATATGCTCAATATGTGCAATACAACATGGCATCACAACAAGACTCTACGACTCAGAGTATTTATTCATTAGGCTCCGAGGAGCGAGAAATTACAAACGTGGATCTCATGACCCAACAATCATGCGTACAATCAAAGCACATGCCGAAGCTTAACATGTCTGAGTACACACATCTATAAATGAAAAAAGCTGAGAAGCCTGACTATCTACCAGATCCTACCGAGGGCACAAGATCGTAGCTGACGTATCAAGCTAAACGTCGAAGTCCACACGGAACTACTAGCGAGACTGATGTCTCTCTGCAAAACATAAAATAGGCAAACGTGAGTACAAATGTACCCAGCAATACTTACATCAGAACTATCTACATATGCATCGGTATCAACAAAGGGAGGTGGAGTTTGACTACAGCAAGCCAGCTTTGACTCAGTGGCTAACCTGAACTATGACTGCAAGTAACTCTTTTGAGGTGGTGCACACGAGTCCAAAAATTCACCATTGTCGGTGTCAAAACCGGCAAATCTCGGGTAGGGGGTCCCGAACTGTGCGTCTAGGCCGGATGGTAACATGAGGCAAGGGACACGAAGTTTTACCCAGGTTCGGGCCCTCTTGATGGAGGTAAAACCCTACATCCTGCTTGATTAATATTGATGATATGGGTGTTACAAGAGTAGATCTACCACGAGATCAGAGAGGCTAAACCCTAGAAGCTAGCCTACGGTATGATTGTATGTTGTGATTGTTGTCCTACGGACTAAAACCCTTCGGTTTATATAGACACCGGAGAGGTTTAGGGTTACACAAGGTTGGTTACAAAGGAAGAGATATCCATATATGTATTACCTAGCTTGCCTTCCACGCAAGTAGAGTCCCATCCGGACACGAGACGAAGTCTTCAATCTTGTATCTTCATAGTCTAACAGTCCGGCCAATGGAGATAGTCCGGCTGTCCGGAGACCCCCTAATCCAGGACTCCCTAAGTAGCCCCTGAACCAGGCTTCAATGATGATGAATCCGGCGCGTAGTTGTCTTCGGCATTGCAAGGCGGGTTCCTTCTCCGAATACATCACAGAAGAATTTGAATACGAGGATACTGTCCAACCCTGAAAAATAAGTTCCACATTCCACCGTAGAGAGAATAATGTTTTCGCGGATCTAATTTGCTAGCTTGTTTCGGCAGCATGACATTACGTCATGGTCCGGTGATTATTCGAACCGTCTCTTTTAACCAGCCCCGCTCATAACGCGAGGCAGTTTTTCGACACGTCTTGCCGAAGCGGAGATCATGTTCCCCCAATTACGGGATTCTCATCAATACGGGCGTGGGTAACCCAACCGTGTCTAGGACTCCTAGATTATAGGCAAGTCCTAAACGGCTACGGAGAGGACGCTTGATATTCACCCTCTTTATAAAGGGACGGGGTTTTTGCTTTTTCTCTCTCGTGCTCAATCGAACCCTTCCTCTGCCTCGAGTTCTAACACCCAAAGCCCAGGTTAGGTGCTCCGGATCTTCAATCATGTCCGGATCCAGCCTTCAAGGCCGATGGATGCCCTCCTCCGTGACGGAAGAGGACATTAAGAAGTTTAGGGAGGCCAGATACCTGACCACCGAGGTTTCGCATCGACGGCCTGCTCAAGGGCAGGTCGTCCCTACTCCCGAACCCAACAAGAACGTTGTGTTTGTCTCCCACTTCCTCCGAGGTCTAGGCCTCACTCTGGATCCTTTCTTTAGGGGCTTAATGTTCTATTACGGGCTAGATTTCCACGATCTAACTCCGGACTCCTTTCTCCACATCACGGCATTTATTGTCGTGTGTGAGGCCTTCCTCCATGTGACCCCTCACTTCGGCCTGTGGCTCAAGACCTTTTAAGTACAACCGAAGATGATCAAGGGGCAACATGCAGCATGCGGAGGTGCATCAATAGGCAAGATGGCAGGAGCTCCATGGCCGAAAGGTTCCTTTCCATAGGTGTCTGAATTATGGCAACGAGAGTGGTTTTACGTTACGGCTCCCAGAAGTGCCAAGTGGGCGGCTGCCCCCGCTTTCCGCCCGGGCCCCCCACCACAACTGATGTCATGGATTAGCAGGGGTCTGAGCTGGGGTCCAGCCAAGGACGTGCCTATACTGCAAAGCCGCATCCGAGATCTCTTCGAGGGAGATTTTAATTTGGTTGCGGTAATACAAGTTATGCTGGTTCGTCAAGTCCAGCCTTGCAAACGCCGGCCCCTGCGCTTGTGGGAGTTCAACCCAGAGGGGCCACGTGCCATTCAAAGTTTCCTCGGCCTGACGCACGAGGAGATGTACAAGTCATTCTTCGGACCTCAAGTGGAATGTCCGGATGTCACCGAGGACGTGGGCCTGAGTAGTAACCGCGCTGCCGAACAAGTAAGAAATCATCTAGCCGAACACGCTGTCTTTTATTCGAAGTTATTTCTGAGAGTTTGCTTTTTGACCAGGACTGGCTAACAAAGGCGAAGATGATTCGGTGTTTGGCCCCCCTCCTTGAGGGTTTGGAAAATCCGGTATTGGAGAAGATGCTCGAGGTCGCACCTTGCCTGAAGCCCTTGAAGGAAGATACCGAGGGAGATAATACGGGCGGACGCAGGCCCCCATTGCTATCCGCTCCAACCGAGGGAACGACCGTCTCCATGAAGGAGGACAATCGGGGGAGGAAAAGGACTGCTTCCGAGGATCCGGAAGCCGAAGCCTCCAAACGGGAGAAGAGGTCTCCCACTAAGGGTCCTGCCCTGGGGGGTGCTTCTGCCGCACAGAGTCCGCGGGGGGATCAGCCCTCCAACGAGTTGTAAGTGATCCAAAATATTTCAATAGTAAGGGTATGCTATCTTTTTCCTCTGAGAAAATAACCACCGCATCTATCTTGCAGTTCGGGCCTCAGCCCCTCTCAAATGAGCTCGTCTTCGGGGGATCTTCTTCTAGAGATGATGGAGAGCGAAACGCCTCCCCCGGACTCCTCCGCTCCAGAAGCGGGTGACCCCGAAGTGTCATCGCGGAGGGCCTCTCCGGATCCGGTGAGGCCAGAAGATAATCCCGTAGACCCCCAAAGTTCCCAGTGTCCGGCTCCCGAAGAGAGCATATGAAAGAGTCCGGCACCGTCTGGTGTGCGGTCGGACGTTCTGAGGGAGTTGGTGGGGCGAGCGGCCATCTCAGAAGAGCACCGTATGCTGATGGGTACGGTGATGGAGAGAATCTCGTTCGCTGAAAGCGGATTACATGAAGCCTTTATGAGTCTATTGACAGGCTTTAAGGTATGTGAGATAATATGTGATAGTACTACACATGTTATAGTAGCCCCTGAGACTCTGGTTGTCGTCGAGAACAGCGGCGAACAGAGGATCATATTCCCAGGAAATAACCAAACTGCCTTTATGCGCAGGTGGTGGGAGCTCCGGTGGCTAGCCGGACTAGGGAGTTTGCCCAATTAAAACAGCAACTGGATGCGGCAGACGCTGACATCGAGCTTGTTAACAAGAGGCTTGACGAGGCACAGGGTAAGTGTTATTATCCGGTGAACGCCACATAGTAAGAGCAGCATAATGCCAATATCTTTAATATGTTGTGACTATGGATGGAGCTTCCACCATGGAAGCCTTGCGGGCGGAACTTGCCCGAGCCAAGGAACAAGCGAGGATTAGTAATGCGGCTGCTTTGAAGGCAGCCGAGGAGTTGAAAGCCGAGAAGGCCGCACATTGCGAGAGCCAGGAGAAGATGGCCAAGATGGCCGTAGAAATAAAAGACACTGCCGACCGTTGCCGGTTCCTTGAAAAAGAAAACCGAGCGAAGGCAACGGACCTTGAGAAGGCCGCGGCGGCGGACAAAGACAACCGTTCTGCTATGAGAGCGAAGAAGGAGGAGCTGCGGGAAGCCGGGGATATTGCGGCTGGGAAACCCTTCATGTTACGGAGGAAGTTCGGAGATCCTCGGTATGCCCCTCTGGATTGGCTGTGGAGTTCGGCAGATGCGTATATGGATTTGGCGGCGAGCGCTGCCGATGCGGCCAAGTACTTCCAAGGTCAGACAGATCGTGAAGTGGACAAGCTGTTCTAGACGCAATTCCACGTTCCAGAGTGTCCGCTTTCATTGACTGACCAGCTAGCCGAATGGGCCGAACTGAATAGGTTGTCTGGACTCGCCATGAGGTTTGTTGTGGATCAGCTATGGCCGGAAAGACCAAAGCCGAACAGCTATTTCAGCTTAGTGCAGCAGTTCCTTGATGCGGTGCCGCGCATTAATGCGATAAAGAGGTCGGCGTGCATAGAAGGCTCACGGATGGCCCTTGCCCGTGTTAAAGCATACTAGGCAGAGATGGACGCTACCACTGTTGCGACGCAGGGATCGGCCATAGGCCAGGTGGCTGCCGAGCACTATTTCGAGGAGGTTCTCGAGGGTGCTAGTTTGATTGAGGCCCAGTGCTCGAAAAATATTATGTTTGAGTGATAGGTATTTTCATTGTAAGCACAATGCTTTTATGAATTTTTTATAAGGTTATTTTTATACTTTTGCCTGAAAGTAGTATGATGCCTCCTGTGCGGCCGTTTATGTATACCTGTGTATAACCTGAAAGATTGCAGCCGTCGGCTTCAACCCCCACGCATAAAATGCGGGGGTGTTCGCAAAAAAACATGTGTTCACACTTAACCCAACGTCTTGGTCCTATTAAGGAGGTGATAGCATAGCGAGCGAGGCAACTGGACTATAATGCTTTAACACTTTCACTTAGCCATAGGAGTTTGACAGTGGGGCTACTAGATAGCCCCAGGTGGCTCCGCACTCTCCCGATCGCGGGGTGCATACATGCCTGGCCGGGAAATGGCCCTTCGTTAAGGCGGAGGAATACTAACATTCTGATAGGTCATCGAGTGGTTGACCAGTCTCACACTATATCATGACAGTCAATTTTCGGCTTTCTCTACTGAGGTGCTCGTCCGGATGAACCAGGGCACAATCGCAGTAGTTCTCCTGGTGCTACCTTATCCGGTAAAGCGGAACATAAGGCACCAAAACACAGGAGCCGGGCAAACCCAACATTTGACCAAAGACAATGATTCGGAGCTGATGCATATAAGGCCAAACTCGCGACACCGAACACTCCCTAAGGTATTCAGTCTTTATGGTATAAACCGGGCCTAGATAGTGCCCTTCGTAAGAAGCCCCTTGTGTCCAGGTACGTGCATTATTCTGACATGGCCACATGCCAAGACGCCAGCATGCTTCTCGACTGTGCTGAGAATTCGGTGGATATGTATCAACAAGAGATAGTAAAAAAAGGTTTACGCAGGGTCTTAATCTAAAAAGAATCCTTGGAGCGGGTCCCTGCTGCACGTCTGCGCCTGTGTCTCCGTTGTGCCGTATCCTGGACGGGTGTAGCACGATGATTATCTATAAAAGAGAGGAGCTTAGGTGAAAAAAGCTGTCATGCAAAAAGATAGTTTTTTAAAGAAATCATGTATAATTCAAGGTAAGTAAGAATTGCCGCTTGTCTGCGCACGTTGAGCCCCTTGTATTTGTAATAGGGGTGTGATCATTGATCCGGTAAAAATTGCATATGGCTGCGCCGGACTCGTCTAACCGTGTGTGAGGTCGTGACGACCTACTAAATGCTTTAGTTGGTGAGGCCGTTTTTAGTGTGCGGCTGCCAGGGGAGCCGCACGCTCTTCGGCGTGCAGAGATCGCTTAATACTTCCATTCACTGTAATGATGCCACGTGGACCGGGCATCTTGAGTGTGAGGGAAGCATAGTGTGGTATTGCGTTAAAGCGAGCGAAAGCTTCACGTCCGAGTAGTGCTTGATAGCCACTTTGAAACGGAGCGATGTGGAAGGTTAAATGTTCGCTACGGAAGTTATCAGGGGAGCCGAATATAACTTTTAGTAGCAAGGAGCCCGTGCAATGAGCCCCTGGGCCTGGCGTTACTCCTTTAAAGGTAATATTGCTATGGCAAATTTTTTTTGGGTCTAACCCCATTTCGCGGATTGTATCCTGGTATATCAGGTTTAGACTGCTGCCACCGTCCATCAGGACTCGTGTGAAGTGGTATCCGTCAATTATTGGGTCTAATACCAGCGCAGCCCATCCTGCACGCCAGACACTTGTTGAGTAATCACGATGGTCGAAAGTGATCGGTTGAGATGACCAGTGGCGGGACTCCGCAGTGATAGGCCTTCGGGCGTATTTTTCTGGGAGTGCCGTTTTGTTTCTGCCATTGACCACGTGTAACACGTTTACTGTTTTGACTTCTGGCGGAAATTTCTTTTGTTCCCCAGTGTCTTCCGTGAGAGGCTCATCCTCGTCTTCGCTTGGTGTATCCTCCCCCTTGTGTACGGCGTTGAGCTTGCCAGACTGCTTGAAGACCCAACATTCTCTGTGGGTATGATTGGCTGGTTTGCCAGGGGTGCTATGGACCTGACATATTTGGTCCAGAATTTTGTTTAGGCCAGATAGTTCGTCTCTGGCGCCTTTAGGGGGCGGCTTTTGCTGACCTGGCCGAGAGCTTTTGAATCCGGCGTTTACTACCGTGCTCTTCGTGCTATCTCTTTCATTTCGGCGTTTGTAATTGCTGTTGCACCGTGATCTCCCGTTTCCATCTCTAACTTCAGATGTACTGGCTCGCTGGACCTGCATCGGGCTAGCCAGCTGTCTTCACCCACGCAAAAGCGGGTCATGAGGCTTGTTAATGCTGCCATTGTTCTCGGTTTTTCTTGGCCGAGGTGTCGGGCAAGCCATTCGTCACGGACGCTGTGCTTAAAAGCTGCCAAGGCTTCAGCGTCCGGGCAGTCGACAATTTGGTTCTTTTTAGTAAGAAACCTGTTCCAAAGCTTCCGGGCTGACTCTCCGGGTTGTTGAGTTATATGACTCAAATCATCTGCATCCGGAGGTCGGACATAAGTCCCTTGAAAGTTTGCCCGAAAAGCGTGTTCGAGCTCTGCCCAGCTTCCAATGGAGTTTTCAGGGAGGCCTTTAAGCCAATGACGAGCTGTCCCTTTGAGTTTGAGTGGTAAGTACTTGATGGCATGGAGATCATCTCCTCGAGCCATATGGATGTGGAGGATATAGTCCTCGATCCAGACCCCAGGATCTGTTGTTCCGTCGTATGCCTCTATGTTTACAGGTTTGAATCCCTCTGGAAATTCATGATCCAGCACCTCGTCGGTGAAACATAGGGGGTGTGCAGCACCCCTGCATCTGGGTGTACCGCATTGTTCGGATGTTTGTTGTGTTATATTGTATGCTGGGGTGCGCTTGCATGGTCCATAGATGGATCTGGTTGCGCTGTCCTTTTGGTGCAAGCCCTCGCGTGAATCGCGTATTGTCTTGTGGGTGGCATTGTTTGCCGCTCTATGTTGGCCGTGAGGTTGTCTATCCGGCCAGGTGGCTGTTTTGATTTTTGGTTGTGAGGGGTCTGAGGCCTCCTCATCGAATTCAGGTAGCAACTTCCGCTTTGGGTAGCTCTTGGTGGGGCGATTGTCGCCGTACTTCGCTGCTATGTTGAGTACTTTACTCCATCTGATTTGGAGTGTGTCCTGCGCAGCCTTGAGCCTTTGCTGCTGCTTTTTCAGACTCCTCGCGGTGGCAACAAGCCTTTGACGTGCATTCTGCTGCTCCGGGTGCCTGTCCGGTGTTGTGTCGTCCGGACTATTATCTTTGACCGAATTGGTTTGTTCGGTTTGATTCTCCGTATTGCCGTGGTCCGGCAGTGGTTCGCCCTGCTCCAACGCTGGGTCTGTGTTATCGTTATTTCTGGCGAGGCGTGATTTGGGGCGGCGCTTGCGCCGCCGTTTTGACTGCTTCTCAAGGGAATAAGCCTTCGGTGCGTCCTTCCGTTCCTCGCCGTCTTCTTTTGGTGTATCCACCATGTATACATCGTATGATGAAGTGGATGTCCAGAGCCCTGTGGGCGGTGGTTCCTCTTCGCCTCCCGCATCGTTGTCCATACCGTTGATGTCTTCGGAGTCGAAGGCGAGCATGTCGGTTCAATCATCGACAGTGGCTATTAAGTGGGTGGTGGGTGGGCGTCGAATTTCTTCGTCGTCCACATCCCAATCCTGTTGGCCATGATACGGCCAGGGCTCTCCTGACAAAGAGAGAGACCTTAGTGAATTCAGAATGTCTCCGAAGGGCGAGTGCTGAAAGGTATCCGCGGCGGTGAATTTCATGATCGGCGCCCAATCAGATTCGATTGGCAGGGGCGCGGATGGTTCGGGGTCCTGAAGAGAGTCCGGCACCTTGGAGTTACGGGCTGCATGGAGATTTATGCTGGTGTTCGGCTCGATCACCGTTGAGACTGCAACCCCTGAGGTGGTGTCTAACCACCCGTCCTCGATTGGCACAGTTGGCTCCGAACTAAGGGTCGGAGCTGATGCGGGCGCGGCTTCTGGGGTACTGTTCGGTGGCAGAGCTAGGTCATACCCATCGCGATAGTGCGGCGTGCCCGGTTGTGGCTCGAATCCATTGAAGATCAAGTCCCCATGGATGTTGGCCGTGTAATTCAAACTTCCAAATCTGACCTGATGGCCAGGGGCGTAGCTTTCAACTACTCCAGATGGCCAAGCGAATTAGCCCGCAGTGCAAAGCTGTCAAATATGAAGATCTGTCCGGGGAGAAAAGTCTCACCCTAGACCGCATCGCTATCGATGATAGTAGGAGCCATCAAGCCTAACAGCGACGACACAGAGGAACTCTCAATGAAAGCACCAATGTCGGTGTCAAAACCGGCGAATCTCGGGTAGGGGGTTCCGAACTGTGCGTCTAGGCCGGATGGTAACATGAGGCAAGGGACACGAAGTTTTACCCAGGTTCGGGCCCTCTTGATGGAGGTAAAACCCTACGTCATGCTTGATTAGTATTGATGATATGGGTGTTACAAGAGTAGATCTACCACGAGATCAGAGAGGCTAAACCCTAGAAGCTAGCCTATGGTATGATTGTATGTTGTGATTGTTGTCCTACAGACTAAAACCCTTTGGTTTGTATAGACACCGGAGAGGGTTAGGGTTACACAAGGTCGGTTACAAAGAAAGAGATATCCATATACGTATTTCCTAGCTTGCTTTCCACGCCAAGTAGAGTCCCATCCGGACACGAGACGAAGTCTTCAATCTTGTATCTTCATAGTCTAACAGTCCGGCCAATGGAGATAGTCCGGCTATCCGGAGACTCCCTAATCCAGGACTCCCTCAACCATACCAATACACCACTATGGATCCGCTCTCGTCTCCCTGCGAGAACGCCATCCATAGCACTCACGCTTATCTTGCAAGTTTTAGAGTATCCACTTTCACTTGTCTATGAACTATGCAAGGGGTCCAAGTTTCCATATCCGAGGAATCCGGCTATTCGAATAGATAATGATAACCCTGCAGGGGTGTACTTCTTCACAAACGCTCTCGCCACTTATCGCCCTGTACATGTCATGTACCTCGGCAACCTTCAAGCAGAAGCCGGGCGAGGGAGTTGGCCACGACCTGACTAACCAACAAGTCTCTAGTCCAGGTTTATCGCCTATTCGGGTTCCATCCGCAAGGAGATCCGGCCGGGGTGTCGCTCACGGCCCCAAACGATGTGTGCAGGGTTCCCAAGCCCACCATCCGGGTGCCACTTGGTACACCGTGCCACTGTGCCTAGTCAGTCCCAAGCCCACCTGTACCGGGTGCCACTTGGTAGACTACTAACACTACCTACAAACACCAGAAACTAGTTGCAACTCCTGGACAGAGATCGAGTTGACTAATAAGCCGAGAGGGGCCGAGTTACCGGAACCGAATGTGTGGTAGTAACTGTTCATGGATCACAAACACAGAACTCGGTTCCTGAGAACGGCTGCAATGAGACAACCCACCATGTACTCCTACATGGCCTCTCACTGCTACCTTTACAAAATCGTGTTCACACACTTAGCTCTCAATGGTAGGACATGTTCAGCACGTTCCAATTCATTCCCGATGAATCAGACCTGACCCAACTCTAAGCAGTAGCAGGCATGAAAAACAAGCATGAATGAGTAGGCACATCAGGGCTCAAACAACTCCTACTCATACTAGTGAGTTTCATCTATTTACTGTGGCAATGACAGGTCATGCAGAGGAAAGGGGTTCAACTACCGCAACATGTAACAGTTGAATCGCTGTTGTTCTAATGCAGTAAAATAGAGCAAGAGCGAGAGAGTGGGATTGTATCGGAATGAACAAGGGGGATTTTGCTTGCCTGGCACTTCTAAAGATGATATAACTCTTCATCGGTGTCATCAAACTCACCGTCGAAACGAACGTCTACCGAGAGGGAACAACCACCGGCAAACACAAAAGGAACCACAATCAATGCAATGCCACAATATGATGCATGATCATGACATGGTAATATGCTGTGATTTGAGCTAATGCATCTAGCTATGATTTAAATGAAGTTGGTTTGAATACATGATTCAAATTCCAACTCCATATATGATTATTTAAATGCCTTTTATTTGTTTTGTCCAAAACATAGGACAACATTGTTCAAACATGCATGAAAAAGGTACAGATGGATTCCTTGACTTTTTCTGATAATTTTCCATATATAATTTATTTAATTCTGAGCTACGGTTGATTTTCTATGATTTTTAGAAGTTTGGGGTATTTTTTGACATTTATAAATCATTTCTGATTTATTTTAATTCCAGAAAACCTTACTGCGTCAGCACTGCATCATCATGACGTCAGCAGGTCAACAGGGTGCGGTCCAGGTCAAACATGACAAGTGGGACCCCCACGTCAGTGTAATAGGGCAGGGACAGAGGCTGACTAGTGGGTCCGGGTCAACGTACACGTCAACATAGTCAAAGCTGACGCGTGGGCCCGCTGCAATTAGATTAACCTCAATCTATTATTGTTAGTCGATTAGTTAGGCAGTGGGGCCCATATGTCAGAGACCAAGGGGGGTCAAATCCCTGGTCAACCGGGGCTAATTCACCGGTGACTCGACGCCGGCGAGGCCAGACGCGGCGGCGAGGTGTGGGATTCCTCCTCCGGTGACCAAATGGCCGGCGGAGGGCATCTACGTGATGCTGGGGGGGCTGCCCCGTCGAGTGGTTGTGGTTTTTGGGCTCGGGGTGGTCGGAAAAGACGCCGGCGATGACGTTGGCGGCTGACGGAGCTTGGCGAGCTCGGGGTCGTCGCTAGGAGGCCCGGCAGGAGGTGCGGAACAGTGCTACAGGCACCTGGTGATGCGTTGAGCGCTATGACGCGCTCGGTTGCATCTCTAGGTGACAGTGGCCACGGCGGTGGCATGTTGGGCGGCGGTCGGAGTTCGGCCAAGGCGGGGATAGGGCCTAGAGGTCAAACCCGACCAGGAAAGAGGGGGGAAACGACTCGGGGCTCACCACGAGTTCGTAGGGAGGGTAAGTGGGATCAGGGACGTCCTGCCGGCGGCGAATTCGGCGACGGCGGTCGTCTGTGCCGAAGCTTGAAGACGACGAAGATGCCAGCGATGAGGGGCTCCCGAGGTCGTGATCGTTGGCTTGTCGGCGTGTGGTGGTGAGGCGGAGCCGATGGGCACGCTAGCTTTGTGAGGGAGGCTCTGTGGGCGAGGCGGCAGTGGACGGCGGCGACAGAGCTCCTCTCGGGTGGCTGCCGCGCGAGCGCTGGGGAGAGAGGGAGGAACCAGAGAGAAAGGGGAGAGGGGGAGAGAGCTCTGGGCATCTCCCTGGCGAGGGGAGAGGAATGGGGGCGCGTTGGACAGCGCGAAGCAGGAGGTGGTGTCGACGCGTGCGCGTCCACCACGCAGCTGCTTCGGTCTATGGGGGTTGAAGATGACTGGCAAGCTACTAGTGGGCTTGGCCAGCCAGCTGGGCCGGCCAGGTAAGTGGTTGGGCTTCTCTCTCTGTCCTTTTCTATTTTTCTTTCTGTTTTGTATGTTCTTTTCTTTTCTTTTGCCACTATTTTTAAATTCAAAACCGAATCCAAACAGTGCCAATAAACCTTTGAATATTTTTATGTTGCTAACTGGATTGTTCCCGATGCACATAAAATATTTCAAAGTTATTTGAATATATATTCTATATATTTAAGAATATAGATCCAAATTCAAATATAATATGATTTAAATTCAATGTCCCAAAATATTCCATAAAATTGTTCCAGAATTTTGGATTGATGTATAGCTCTTTCCAAAATTACCAAAACTATTTTAGGGCATTTTGGCTTCACTGAATGCATTTTCAGGGTTCTTGCCCTTTATTTAAAATTTTGACGCTTCCACTTTCCTCAATTCAAGTTTCATATGAATTTAAACATGATGACATGATGATCATGCAAGGGCAAGCAAAGGCTAAGATAGGGCTGTGACAAGTCACCCCTACTAAACAAGAATCTCGTCCCGAGATTCAAGTGTAGGGTAAGGTGAAGAGGGAACACAAACTAGCATAATCTTCACGATCCAGGTTGCACCTTATAAGGTTGTTGATTTGTTGCATACGTTGATCTTGATATCATCGCTTTTGAGATCTTCATCCACACGAAGACGACGGAAAGAAACTCTACTAGGATTGATCTTCTCGAAGATCGAGCTATACAATGTCAACTTGCGGAATGAGATGTTGAAACATCTCGAGTTGAGGCACAAAACACATCGAGAGGGATGGAAGAACAAATGATAGGGTTAGATTTGGTGGGCAACAATTCCACGCTTAAGAAGGTGGTGAACGGCTGTCAACGTAGCGAGGAGTTGAGTTGCCATGATACCACAACGAGACATCTTAGAGGAGATGAGTCATAGAGCTATTCCCTCAAGTGGCAAAAAGAATTACTTTTGATACATAGATCATTGAAACTCTCTAAACTAGCCTAAGGAAAATTACAAACGGTCGGTCGAAGGTGTTCGGAGAAATGGCATACTCAGACTAGAATGGATGATGTGGACTACCTTGTTGAAGACAACGCAATGACTGATTTTTGCTTATCATTGGAGATGGATGGACCCATGGTAAGCCCACTTTGAAGATAATCCTGAGTAGTAATTACCGAGAGGGCAACCCATGGTTGGATTGGCACAATGGGGTGCAAGCTGGGAACAAAATGCAAATGGTGGGAATGTTCCAATCATCATATCTGCCTGAGATTCAGATCTGGTTAGAAACAGGATACTTCAGACTCAACATGTCTGAAAAAGAAGAGTTGCAACCCAAATCAACAAGATGATGTTGCGAGATTCTCGGGAGATGAACTATGATAGCAAGCTCCAAGACATGAGCGGGTTCTGCTACTCGCATGTGAACACGTTGTCGCAGACAAGCATGGTAGTCTTACAACGAAACGCTATCGAGTTCTGATTGGAACCATCATTGAAATAAAGAAGTCTTGTGCATGTCCGTCTGGGCCCTTCAGGAATAGCATTTGAACTTATCCTTGAAAAAATCAATCAGTGGCTTCGTGTGCTAGGGATACATATAGAATGAAGGTTGCAAGTCTCGAATAAAGTTAGCATAGAGGACTACCTCAGACAATTCATCAACAATGGCTCTCCACCCACCCCTCCCACCTTCGGCCTAGGTTTTCCGGCGATCTCCTCTTCTAGCCAGTGAATTTTTCTTTTGATCCACCCATCTTCTCTGGCGGCATCTGGTCTACACGTCTATACCCATTTCATATGGGTCCTTCTGGTGGATCGATGTTGGATCTGGATTTCTCGGTGGGCGCCATCTTTGAGGACAAGGTTTTCAAGCATTGTGGGAGATCTATTCATTCCACGGATGGGACGGGCCATTTCATTATGGTCGTGTCTTTCAGTAGACATATATTCCATCTTAATGATGATTCTGTGGCGGCTGCTTTGGAATCAGCGATTGGGGGTTCGGCAATTGAATTTTCGGTACAACTCATCCGAGACAAGGTATTCTCCTTTTTTGTCTCATGCAAGCAAGTTGGCTTATGCATCCTCCAGTTGCGATTGTTTGCGTGTCCACAATTCAAATGCTATTTTCATCTTTGGGGGAATGGTGGCCCTAATTGGACTCGTGAGTTTAAGATCTGGAAAAAAAGTGTGACGCTGAGTGGATTCTTGTGAGTCCCTCTAAGAAGCGTGCCACTTTGGGGTTGCTAGCTATGCATAAACCTCCGGCTAAATCTTCTTTAAGATCGCGTTCGTCAATCAGGAAGAATATTTCTTTCGCCATGTTCTAGCAATATCCTGCTTGCAAGGGTTACAGGTACCCTGCCTCACAGTCTGAGCTGGACGTGCTCTCTGAGGCCGTCTACGTCGTGAACCCCCAAGAGAAAGTGACCTTGCCCCCACTGCCGGTGACCAACCTCCTGTGGACGGTGGCGACGCTGTCCATCTCTTTCGGGACGATCAGTGTCCCTGCCACGAACACCGCCATCATATCCGGAACTGCACCCACCCAGTTAATTCAAATTGAACATGTTCCACAAGACCCAGTAACACGTGATCTGATTACATCGGATTCAGCCCAACATGGCTGCATGGCCCAGCATGGGTCACCAGCCCAACATGGTTCATTACTGCACAATGGATCTCCAGCTATGGGTGGGGATGTCACGGCCCAATCTCTTACGGCACAGCCATCGCAGGATATTTTGGATTTTTCTGTTGCCATAGTTGGATTATCTGCTCAGGCTGTTATGGACGACCAACCACCTAATCTTTCAAACGGTGATGCTCAACTTAATGATCTCATTGATGATATGGTTTTCAAGGTTTGGAAATGCCAGAATTGTTTATCTTTGCTGCACTATTCCAATTCATGCACTAGTCCTATTCGATGCCGCAGATGCTTTCGGCTGGGTCATCGAGCCAAAGGTTGCTCCGACGATGCGCATTCCACGACTTACAAGTGGGTCCCGCGGGTCAATCCTACTTCCCCGGATCGGTCAGCTGAGATTTTCTCGCCCGACGCCTCGGTTTCCCACGCAGCCAGCCAAGTTGGGACTTTGTCCAGTCCCATCACGCCTGCAACACCATCACTTCCGCCATTGCCTGCCGAGCCACCGCCCATCACACCAGCACCACCAACCTCCTCACCATCGCCCTGCCTAGCTGCGCCACCTTCCGCCGCGGCTCCTACGCCGCCATCGGTTTCTCATCCAGCAATGGCGACCTTCGCACTTGACCCCGCGCCTTTCGTCCTGCCGGGCTTCGAGATCATCGATGGTGGACCACGGCGGCTTCCGAGGACCTTCTACTCTCCTGCAGTGGCTCCTGACCGTCAGCATGAGGAGTACGCCATTGCCATCGTCGATCCCGAGCCACTACCTGAAGAAGTTGCTATCTTCAGAAACATGGTCAGTGATTTCGTTGTTAACAATCTTGGCCGCGCTGTTCTTGATGCTCAGCCTTGGATCCAAAGCGTTGAACTTTTCCGCTTACGTAGTGCGGTTGCTAGGCAGGCACTGGTTGATCATCCTCCATTTCAGATGGACAATGATCGCTTTGTTAGATTTGTGCCACATGATGAAGGGATCAACTTCAGAGCTATTCAGGGTTTTTGTAGGGGTTGGGTTATGATAGTTGGAATACCCCTAGACTATAGGCGGACGCAGTATATTGCTGATGCAATCAGTACCTTTGGCCGCTTCCACCACTGGCACCAGGATGATCCGCTGCTCGTGCGTACATTGGCATATGTTTCCTTTCCAGCAACCACTCTTGTGCCGTGCGATGTTGTTTATCGGGAGTTTGCAGATTTTGGAGGTTCACGTATTTCTTGGTCTGCTCCAATCTATATTTTCTCTACGGATTTTGCCGATATACTGCCACCTGATGAGGATCCGATGCCCTTCGACGGCAATCCCCATCCGCTCCCTGGACATCTGTAGTTTAATAACCACAATTGGGTTATGCCTGAGTTTCCTGAAATTGGCTGGGATGAGCTGCCTCCTCCAGTGCAGGAGAATGCTCCAAATGTCCAGGAGATTCCTCATGATGATCTGAATATTCAGCAGGAGATTGTGGAACAAAACCAGGTGAACCAGTCCCAGGAATCAATCATTCTTCAGGTTTCAGATGACTCTGTTAATGCTCAGCCATTTGACGACTTAGCGATCATTCAACAACCAGTAGTCCAGCTACAGCCTCCTCTTCATGTTGGCAGAGTTCTTACTGTCTTTGGCCATGTCTTACCACCTGTGATGCAATGGGAAAGAGCTTTCCAGAAGTTAATGCCAACTATTTGCTCTGCTGACATCCCAAAATGTGTGTTCAGGCTTGATTTTGGTAATCTGCTGCTGTCTAAGAACTCTTGGGACATTTGTTTTGAGGGGTCAGATGTTAATCTCTCTTTGCAACCTGTGACAGAGCCCACACCCTGCATTCAACACCAGGTTTCTCCTGTCAAGAGGCCAGTTGCAAGGGCACTCTATTTTGACGACATCTCTGAACCTGTCAGGGAGTCATTTGAGTTCTCTGCTCTGCCTGAGGTTACCACCAAGCGTGGCCGGAAGCCTAGAACTGCTAAGGTTTTGGTTGATACAGAGGTGCGCCGCAGCGCAAGACTAAGTGTGTTACGTGATGGTTACCATAGATCTCCAAGCCGAGCTTCCCAGCATCCCAAAACCCAGAGCTCTTCCAAGAGGCGCCAAACCAGATCATCGCAGCCGGAGGAGAATCAATCAGTGCCTCCACCAACACCTGTTGCAGATCTTCAGCGTATTGGGGCACGTCTGCGCATTGCACCAGAGAAGATTTCCAAGGAAAAGCTTGAGGCTGATCCTTCTACCTCAACCAGCAACAAGGGTACTGATGATTAGTCGCATCGGACGGCTTGATGGTCCATGGCGTACCAATATAAATGCCATTTATCTGCTCTTATGTTTTATGTTGGGGTTTTATCCAAACTATTTAGTTTGTCGGTGTAGGTCATTACATGATTTACATTGTTGCTTTCTGTTATGGTTTGTAATGAATCAATCCGGGTTTAGAGACTGGAAGGTATTATGTTGGAACGTGTGTGGCCTTAATTCTGAAGCACGTCAGCTTGCGGTCAAACAAAAGACTGATGAAAGTGGTTGTTCAGTCATTTGTTTGCAAGAAACGAAATGCATGCACATTGATCATAGGTTTATTAGAAAGTTCTGTCCTCACTGCTTTGATAATTTCTCCTATGTGCCTTTGGTAGGGGCCTCGGCTGGTATGATTATCATTTGGAATTCTTCTTTCTTTGAAGGAAAATTAATTGAGGCAAGGCACTATGGTATAATTATGGAATTCCATTCTAAACATACTTCTGAAGTTTGGAACCTAGTGTCAGTATATGGTCCGTGCCAGGGTCAGGCCAGGGATGATTTTGTTCAATGGTTATACAACCTAAACATCAACTCTGATGATAATTGGCTGCTTTTAGGGGACTTCAATTTCATGTGATCGTTGGAAAATCGAAACCTGCCCGTGGGTAATGTTAACGACATCTTTCTGTTTAATGAAGTGATTGGCCATCTGGGCCTCGTTGAGTTACCAATTAAAGGATGGCAATTTACTTGGTCGAATATGCAAACTGAACCTTTACTAGAGCAGATAGATTGGTTCTTTACTTTAGTTGCATGGACAGCGGACCATCCTAACACACTGGTATTACACCTTGCATGCACGACTTCTGATCATGTTCCGTGTGTGGTCTCGATTGCTACTGCTATCCCAAAGGCTAATATCTTCCGTTTTGAGAATTATTGGATTGACTTGCCTGGCTTTTATGACTGTGTGGCTCAGGTTTGGAATAAATCCGTGGACAGACCCTCGGCTGCTCTAACCATTTCCTCTAAATTCAAGGCTCTGCGGTATGCACTCAAGAAATGGCACATGAATTTCTACACAATTAAAGCACTCATTGCTGATTGCAACAAAGTAATTCTATTCTTAGATGGTCTGGAAGAGATTAGACCTTTGTCAAGACCGGAGTTTAATTTCAGGCAAATTGTGAAATTGCATTTGGAGGATACTTTGCACTGGCAATTTGTATATTGGAAACAGCGTTGTACTATACGCAGCATAAAAGTTGGGGAGGAAAATTCTAAGTTTTTCCATGCAATGGCCATGGAGAGATATAGGAGAAACACAATTTCCTCCATTAAGAATGCTGATGGTGAAGTTGTCTCGAATCACCAACAACTTGAGAACATGTTTTGGTCTGATTTAAATCAACGAATGGGCTCTGCAAAAGGAATTCGCATGGGTTTTGACTTAGACACATTAATTCCGAGAGTTGATGGCCTTGAGCATCTATCCCAGCCTTTTACTGATTCCGAGGTTGATGCTGTCATTAAACACATGCCGCCGGACCGGGCCCCTGGTCCCGATGGTTTTTCTGATCTATTCTTAAAGAGATGCTGGCCAATCCTAAAGGAGGATGTCATGCAACTAGTGAAGGAGTTTTATGAGGGAAGATGCAGTTTGGAATGTCTTAACACTTCCTTAATTACCCTTATACCGAAAAAGTTGAGCCCTGAAGTGGTTGGAGATTTTCGGCCAATCTCTTTGACCAACACGTGCTTGAAATTCTTAACCAAGCTGCTTGCTAATCGACTCCAGAAGGTGATCCTAAGGTGCATCCACCGTAATCAATATGGTTTTCTTTGATCTCGGTCGATCCAAGATTGCCTAGCATGGTGTTTTGAGTATATACACCAATGTAAGGCCTCGAAGCGCCCCATCGTCCTCTTAAAGCTGGATTTCACTAAAGCTTTTGACACAGTTGAACATGACCTAATCCTTAGAATCATGCAACGCAAGGGCTTTGATTCCCGATGGACTGGTTGGATCAATACTATCCTATCTACTGGATCTTCTTCTGTGCTCCTCAACGGTGTGCTAGGGATGCACTTTGTCTGCAGAACGGGCGTGCGTCAGGGGGATCCTCTCTCACCATTGCTTTTTGTGATTGCGGTGGATTTACTGCAATCTGTTGTCAATGAGATGTGCTCCAGGAATATTCTATCTCTGCCAATCCCAACTAACTCCAATGATTATCCAATAGTACAATATGCCGACGACACTTTAATTGTTCTGCCTGCGATCGATGAGCAACTCATTGCCTTCAAGGAAATGCTGGCTACTTTTGCTGAGTCCACTGGTTTGCGGGTTAACTTCAGTAAATCCTCTCTCATTCCTATAAACATGTCTGATGAGGACGGAGCTAGAGTGGCCTCTCTGCTTGGATGTGATGTTGGGACGATGCCTTTCACGTACCTAGGACTGCCAATGGGAACTTCTAGGCCTACAATCTATGATCTGCTTCCTCTGGTTGACCGTGTTGAGCGTCGTTTATCTGCATCATCATGCTTACTAAACCAAGGGAGCCGACTACAGCTTCTTCAGTCGGTGTTGTGCTCCATGCCAATATATATTTTTTGCACATTATCGCTCCCAAAAGGCATCTTGCAGCAGTTAGAACGAATCATGAGACAGTGTCTATGGAGAGGCAACACGGATAATCCACGTCAATCACTGGCTGCTTGGTATTTAGTCTGTCGCCCTAAGGATGTTGGGGGTCTGGGTGTTCTTAACTTGGCCATCCAAAATGAGGCTCTTCTTCTAAAGCATCTATTCAAGTTCTTCAATAAGGTGGATGTGCCCTGGGTATCTTTAATTTGGGACACTTATTATGCAGCATCACCGCCCCAAAGCACACAAAGTTGTGGTTCATTTTGGTGGCGTGATATCATGCTTTTATATCCCAAGTTCTGCAAGCTTGCTGTTCCACAAGTTCTCGCTGGTGACACGGTGCTTTTTTGGCTTGATCGTTGGCAGCTGGGAAATCGTGTTGTCCTCTTGCAGGATTGTTTCCCTCGGCTACACTCATTTGTTGTGGATGATGCAGTTACGGTCAAGGACTTTATGGAGCAGCCTGATATCTTGGATCATTTCCATTTGCCTCTTTCGCAGGAGGCCTTCTCGGAACTCACGCAATTACAGGCCCTCCTGCCTTTGATCAATCTGGATGGTGAGAGCAAGGATATTTGGAAATGTCCATCAAAGACTGGAGTCTTCCTGTCAAAATTATATTATGAATCTTGCTTCTCACACCTAGTGGTTGACCCAATTTTACGGTGGATTTGGAAATGTGCATGCACGTTAAAAATAAAAATTTTCAGTTGGCTTCTGTTAATGGATCGCCTGAATACCAGGGATATGATGCAACATTGACATTGGATCATCCAGGATGGCACATGTGTGCTATGCAACCTTGCACAACATGAGGATCGGGCTCATCTCTTCTTTGCTTGCAACTTTAGCCAAAGGGTTTGGAACTATCTTGGAATTTCTTGGACAGTTCAACCGAACCAAACCACACATGTAATGGCACAAGCAGTTAGGAAGGATTTTGGCTTCCCTTTTTTCTCTGAGGTTGTATTCACTGCTACCTGGAACATTTGGATACAAAGGAATGGGAAGATTTTCAGAAATGAACAACCAACATTCAGAGCTTGGAGAACAAATTTCATTCATGACATCTCTCTTCTTTCTCATAGGATGAAATGTAAATATAGAGATAGTCTTCTGTCTTGGATAGCTAACCTTTCTTAGCCTTTTCTTGTAAGTATCCTTTCTTTACTCTGTACATCCTAAGCTTGTAACTTTCTTGCATTTTATTAATAAAGGACTGTGAGGTTGTTGCCTTGTAGTAAATAGTCAAAAAAAAGGTTGCAAGTCTCCAAACCATAGAATACTTCGCACATGTGCATGACTGACTTGGGATGATTCCAGAGGAAGCAAAACTAACTTTCTCGAATTCATGGCGGCAACTTTCACCAAATGCACGTGAATCAGAGGTAGTCATTTTTTTCATCCAAACATATGCTTCATGAACGAAACATGAAGATAATGCTTATAAAGTTTCCAATACTAGGTGGATGTTCAACATGAATCATGGAGAAGGTAGCAGTGTTGCTGATGGGCTCAACAACAATTCATCCAGGTTTCCATGGAGATGGAATTCCATAATTATGTGAACAAGTGATAGCATTGGTCAGACCCAAAAGATATAATGGTGTATGCTCGAGGGATCAACCACGAGTAAGACAACATTATGAACATCGTTGGTTCTGATTTGATTTGCTGATAGCCCATACTCAAATCAAAGTTTTGATATGACAATAGGTCCAACAACTGATCACAGGGACCAATCGATGAAGATATCATCTATCTTCAACACACGCAAATATATCCCTTGAGATTAACTAAGCTAGCAAGCTTTTATCTTCCAACTCTCCAAGTTATTGTTTAGCTTAACCAACTAGCTCAGGGGGGTAACCGACACAGATTCTTGGAGAATGGCTAGTTTGCAAGAAACCAACTTGATCACGAACTCCACATAGCGGTCAGGTGACAACCTGGTAATACTTTTGAGAAGATATTTGAAAAATCACGAACCACCGACGTGATACTAAGCTCGAGATCAATCTTTCTTTTCAAGGCAAGACGATATGATCAAAAGAGCAAGGGTTTGTCAAAATCCTAACCCGTTGATCGAAGAGTGCACCAGGAAATAAGGACTAGGTAGCACGATCAACCTTAGGGTGATGATTCAATAATCAGCACACTAAGAATGATATTAATGTCCATTAACTACCAAGCAAAGGGTTGCTAGGAGTATTGATTTCACACATCACAATTCACTTGTCGGCATTCCGGTTACAATAACATGGGAACCGAGGAATGAATAATTATGGCAAGAAGTATCACTGCAACCAGAATTTATAAGAGTTGGTGCAATTATCATGACATTCCTAGCATCAAGAGGGAAATACTTCAGGGTAGAACAGAATCAAAAGTTGGATTGGCATTTTGATCTGCG
This sequence comes from Triticum urartu, assembly GCF_003073215.2. Lineage (NCBI taxonomy): Eukaryota > Viridiplantae > Streptophyta > Magnoliopsida > Poales > Poaceae > Triticum > Triticum urartu. Next base: position 456,162,529 of record NC_053022.1, read on the forward strand.
GAATACAACTGCTTTGACCCAATCCTAGATATGGATGAGGTACTGGAGTTTGTTTCTCGTAGTCATTCTGAAATAGAACGGCTCGACGGACCACAAGAATAATAGGCATCGATAACACGAATGCACAACTAGTCCCGACTATCAATTGATAGACAAAGGTCAGAATATAACTAAAGAGAGACAACTCAAAGGAACATAAGTTTTTCTGAGTTGTGGATGCATAGATTAGTATGTCGAACCAAGTTCAACAGGTTTCTTCCAGACAACCCATGCAGAAAGGTAGAACTGGCAGAATCACAATTATGAATGGAGAACTCCTCAAGAGTACTATGATTGTGATATTTGGTTCAACAAGGAACTTCTGCCATAAGTAGTGCATGGTATTGAAAGAAGGATTTACCATGGACCTTCAGGACTATCGCAAAGATTACTAATATCCTAAAGGAACGAGCAAACACTATCAACAGAGATGTGCAGAATGACTCATGGGTTTCAGGAACCCATGGATAGAATACCTACTAAACTAGATGGCATCACGGGATGCTTTCAAGAATGATGGCCAGAATCATCACACTGGGGATACAAAAGCATTGCTAAATTCTCGAGGACACCTAGGGTCATAATACTAACTCCAACATACACGTCAAGGCAACGGAGTACCTCAACACACTGATTAGTGTGCTTAATCTGGCCCAAAATACAACAGGAACATGGACGAAAGATTTGCAAGTGCATCAGATTATTTAGAAACCTGGAATGAGTCGGATAGCATAACGGCTGTAAATGCTCGAAAAGATTTGAGACATCCTACAAAATGGTGGCATAACCACTAAACATCGCAATATCAAGTTTCCAAGTCCAACTAACAACACACTAGAGTAGTAGAAACTGGACTGAGGCTTAAATCCAACAATCCTAGGCAACTACGGTTTAGTAACACGTCATCCTGAGAGATAGAAGAGAAGCCTAGTTCTTAACCCCGTAGAAATATAAGATGACTCAGATCAGAAGGTCATGAGGATAAGGAGTAAAACGATCCTTACGTTCCCTTCCACAATCAATTCCCTTATATAACTAAAGCATTTCTAGACTCAACTTAGACCAGCTTGGCTTGATAATCCTACAGGCAGTCAGGCTCTAATACCAAAGCTGTCAGGACCCCGATTCCAAGTCATATCGATCTAGCCGGTAACACCTCATATCACTTTGCGGCCTCACGCACGGTATTCCCATGGGTGTCGCCTTACCATGGCCCGGGACCATTTGCCCCTTTTGGCTCACGTATATGATAGTGTCGCTAGCATCCATATGACAGAGAACCCGGGCCGACATGACTAGTCGTGAACCCAAAGTGGCACTAACCTACGGGGACAGGCATACATGAATCAACATCGAGCATGTTGGTTAGCAGTGTGTGAATCCGGGTTGTAGCACTAGGCTAACAGGACTCCGGTGAACCGGGCTATAGCAGGCTAGGCAGGACTCCAGATGTCACCGCGTGACATTTCCCCGAAGGAACAGACATAGGAACAAAGTGAATCACATGCCGGCCAGTCAAGTGTTCCGGAGCAGTAGTGCTGGGCTAGCAGGACTCCGGTGAACCGGGCTGTAGCGGACTAATATGGCTCATGGAAGCACAAGACTACATTTCCCCATAAGAGAGGCTACCAAGGATAAACAACTAGGTTGTCGGATCCCACACATACCAAGCATTTCAATCATACACACAATATGCTCAATATGTGCAATACAACATGGCATCACAACAAGACTCTACGACTCAGAGTATTTATTCATTAGGCTCCGAGGAGCGAGATATTACAAACATGGGTCTCATGACCCAACAATCATAGCGTACAATCAAAGCACATGCAGAAGCTTAACATGTCTTAGTACAGACATCTATAAATGAAAAAAGCTGAGAAGCCTGACTATCTACCAGATCCTGCCGAGGGCACAAGATCGTAGCTGAGGTATCAAGCTAAACGTTGAAGTCCACACGGAACTACTAGCGAGACTGACATCTCTCTGCAAAACATAAAATAGGCAAATGTGAGTACAAATGTACCCAGCAAGACTTACATCAGAACTATCTACATATGCATCGGTATCAACAAAGGGGGTGGTGGAGTTTGACTGCAGCAAGCCAGCTTTGACTCAGTGGCTAACCTGAACTACGACTGCAAGTAACTCTTTTGAGGTGGCGCACACGAGTCCACAAATTCACCATACCAATACACCACTATGGATCCGCTCCCGACTCCCTGCGAGAACGCCATCCATAGCACTCACGCTTATCTTGCGAGTTTTAGAGTATCCACTTTCACTTGTCTATGAACTATGCAAGGGGTCCAAGTTTCCATATCTGAGGAATCCGGCTATTTGAATAGATAATGATAACCCTGCAGGTGTGTACTTCTTCACACACGCTCTCGCCACTTATTGCCCTGTACACGTCATGTACCTCGGCAACCTTCAAGCGGAAGCCGGGCGAGGGAGTCGGCCACGACCTGACTAACCAACAAGTCTCTAGTCCAGGTTTATCACCTATTCGGGTTCCATCCGCAAGGAGATCCGGCCGGGGTGTCGCTCACGGCCCCAAATGATGTGTGCAGGATTCCCAAGCCCACCATCCGGGTGCCACTTGGTACACCGTGCCACTGTGCCTAGTCTGTCCCAAGCCCACCTGTACCGGGTGCCACTTGGTAGACTACTAACACTACCTACAAACACCATAAACTAGTTGCAACTCCTGGACAGAGATCGAGTTGATTAATAATCCAAGAGGGGACGAGTTACCGGAACCCAATGTGTGGTAGTAACTGTTCATGGATCACAAACACAGAACTCAGTTCCTGAGAACGGCTGCAATGAGACAACCCACCATCTACTCCTACATGGCCTCTCACCGCTACCTTTACCAAATCGTGTTCACACACTTATCTCTCAACGGTAGGACATGTTCACCACGTTCCAATTCATTCCCGATGAATCAGACCTGACCCAACTCTAAGCAGTAGCAGGCATGACAAACAAGCATGAATGAGTAGTCACATCAGGACTCAAACAACTCCTACTCATACTAGTGGGTTTCATCTATTTACTATGGCAATGACAGGTCATGCAGAGGAAAGGGGTTCAACTACCGCAGCATGTAACAGTTGAATCGCTGTTGTTCTAATGCAGTAAAAGAGAGCAAGAGCAAGAGAGTGGGATTGTATCGGAATGAACAAGGGGGCTTTTGCTTGACTGGCACTTCTGAAGATGATATAACTCTTCATAGGTGTCATCGAACTCATCGTCGGAACAAACGTCTACCGAGAGGGAACAACCACCGGCAAACACAAAAGGAACCGCAATCAATGCAATGCCACAATATGATGCATGATCATGACATGGTAATATGTTGTGATTTGAGCTAATGCATCTAGCTATGATTTAAATGAAGTTGGTTTGAATACATGATTCAAATTCCAACTCCATATATGATTATTTAAATGCCTTTTATTTGTTTTGTCCAAAACAGAGGACAAAATTTTTCAAACATGCATGAAAATGGCACAGATGGATTCCTTGAATTTTTCTGATAATTTTCCATATATAATTTATTTAATTCTGAGCTACAGTTGATTTTTTATGATTTTTAGAAGTTTGGGGTATTTTCTGAAATTTATAAATCATTTCTGATTTATTTTAATTCCAGAAAACTTTACTGCGTCAGCACTGCGTCATCATGACGTCAGCAGGTCAACAGGGCGCGGTCCAGGTCAAACATGACAAGTGGGACCCGCACGTCAGTGTAATAGGGTAGGGACAGAGGCTGACCAGTGGGTCCAGGTCAACGTACACGTCAGCATAGTCAAAGCTAACGCGTGGGCCCGCTGCAATTAGATTAACCTTAATCTATTATTGTTAGTCGATTATTTAGGAAGTGGGGCCCATATGTGAGAGACCCAGGGGGTCAAATCCCTGGTCAACCGGGGCTAATCCACTAGTGACTCGACGCCGGCGAGGCCAGACGCGGCGGCGAGGTGCGGGATTCCTCCTCCGGTGACCAAATAGCCGGAGGCGGGCATCTACGTGATGCTGGGGGGCTGCCGCGTCGAGTGGTGGTGGTGTTTGGGCTTGGGGTGGTCGGAAAAGACGCCGGCGACGACGTTGGCGGCTGCCGGAGCTCGGCGAGCTCGGGGTCGTCGCTAGGAGGCACAGCAGGAGGTGCGGAGCGGTGCTACAGGCACCTGGTGATGTGTTGAGTGCTATGACGCGCTCGGTTGCATCTCTAGGTGATGGTGGCCACGACGGTGGCATGTTGGGCGGCGGCCGGAGTTCGGCCAAGGCGGGGCTAGGGCCTAGAGGTCAAATGCGACCAGGGAAGAAGGGGGAAACGACTCGGGGCTCACCGCGAGTTCGTAGGGAGGGTAAGTGGGCTCGGGGACGTCCTGCCAGCGGCGAATTCAGCGACGGCGGTCGTCGGTGCCGAAGCTTGAAGATGACGAAGATGCCAGCGATGAGGAGCTCCCGAGGTCATGATCGTTGGCTTGTCGGCGCGTGGTGGTGAGGTTGAGCAGATGGGCATGCTAGCTTTGTGAGGGAGGCTCTGTGGGCGAGGCGGCAGTGGACGGCGGCGACAGAGCTCCGCTCGGGTGGCTGCGGCGCGAGCGCTGGGGAGAGAGGGAGGAACCAGAGAGAAAGGGGAGAGGGGGAGAGAGCTCTGAGCATCTCCCTGGCGAGGGGAGAGGAATGGGTGCGCGCGGGACAGCGCGAAGTAGGAGGTGGTGTCGACGCGCGCGCGTCCAGCACGCAGCTACTTCGGTCGGCGGGGGTTGAAGATGACTGGCAAGCTACTGGTGGGCTGGGCCAGCCAGCTGGGCCGGCCAGGTAAGTGGCTGGGCTTCTCTCTCTCTGTCCTTTTCTATTTTTCTTTATGTTTTGTTTGTTTTTTCTTTTCTTTTGCCACTATTTTTAAATTCAAAACCGAATCCAAACAGTGCCAATAAACCTTTGAATATTTTTATGTTGCTAACTGGATTGTTCCCGATGCACATAAAATATTTCGAAGTTATTTGAATATATATTCTATATATTTAAGAATATAGGTCCAAATTCAAATATAATATGATTTAAATTCAATGTCCCAAAATATTCCATAAAATTGTTCCAGAATTTTGGATTGATGTATAGCTCTTTCCAAAATTACCAAAACTGTTTTTAGGGCATTTTGGCTTCACTGAATGCATTTTGAGGGTTCTTGCCCTTTATTTAAAATTTTGAGGCTTCCACTTTCCTCAATTCAAGTTTCATATGAATTTAAACATGATGACATGATGATCATGCAAGGGCAAGCAAAGGCTAAGCTAGGGCTGTGACAGGATCGGAAATCCGACACCTCTTAACAAGAAGGGAACGAAGCATACTCGTTCCCCCTGGACGGATTGGGGAAGTTCTCCGCTTGAGCCCCTCCATTAAAGGACGTCATCCATGCTCGTACGCGGACCAAATCCGCGGGAGGAAGAAAGCCCTGTGTTTGGAGCTTCACCGGCTGACTATGAGAAACAGAACATCTCTCCCAATCCCCCTTTTCAGAGTTGTGGGGACGAGTGTAAGAGCTGGGAGCGCTAGCCATGTTGGGGTGGTTCTGCTCCGCAAGCTCGAAGGATTTTTTTCCGTGCGATTTGGAAGGGATCTGAGATCTATTCTCTTTAAATAGGCACCTTTCTGGTATGATCAGGGTGGTATATGTAAAAATACCCCGACCTCTTGTATTCACTCGACACATGGAAGCTGAAGTCAAGAAGGCGTGGAAGCCAAGGGGTACGACATTAAATGGAAAGCTGAATACATCACTTTAAAAGTCATAGGAGGAGGAACCTGCCTTGCAATGCCGAAGACTATCTGCATGCCGAACACCTCGTCATTGAAGTCTGGTTCGGGGGCTACTGAGGGAGTCCTGGACTAAGGGGTCCTCAGGCGTCTGACCTATTGGATATGGGCCGGACTGGTGGCCGTGAAGACACGAAGACTGAAGATTCTACCCGTGTCCGGATGGGACTCTCCTTGGCGTGGAAGGCAAGCTTGGCGACCAAATATGAATATTCCTTTCTCCGTAACCGATCTTGTGTAACCCTAGATCCCTCATGTGTCTATATAAACCGGAGGGCTAGGTCCGTGGATAGATCCCTCATAATCATAGTCAGGCTAGACTTTTAGGGTTTAGCCATTACGATCTCGTGGTAGATTAACTCTTGTAATAGTCATATTCATCAAGATCAATCAAGTAGGAAGTAGGGTATTACCTTCATAGAGAGGGCCCGAACCTGGGTAAACATTGTGTCCCTCGTCTCTTGTTACCATCGATCCTAGACGCATAGTGCGGGACCCCCTACCCGAGATCTGCCGGTTTTGACACCGACAGCTGGTGCTCGAGGGGTGCAAGGGAACAGGTGGTTAGATCGAAGCTGCTGATGGCCGGTCAATGCGTGCTTGCGGCGCCATGCCTGGGCGCTCGAGCGTAGGAGTTGCGAATGGAGGAGATGCAGATCGAGCAGTTCCCAGATCTGATGGTGCTGGATGAGGTAGATCGTTTTGCAATCTGCCACATGGTTGCCAGATACATATTTTGATTGCATAAACCTTTCTAATTACTAACATTAACTTCATTAGCGTGGGCCCAAATATCAGGTGTTTCCTAGTCTTCGACTGTTTTGCCGTATGGGGCAGTCATATAGAACTGAATAGCTGTCAAGTCAACAAACTCTCTGAGGTCATTATGTCAAGGGGGATATTCTTAGAAAACAACAATTTTTTTGTTTGTGCAATAAACAATACAACCGCCAACTATAGGATGGTATGAACTTTACCTTATAGCTCTTATCTTACTATGCACGTTGAATGTTTATACAAACACTAAATAATTTCTTTTTTGATTGGTGCTTTCCAAAGGAGTACACCAAGTGTTACATCTCAAGGCATCTGCTGGGTCGTGAGCCATCAAAGATATTTTTGGATACACCAAACTCCTCTCGTCATACTATCTGTGATCCATTAGAACTGGACAAAGTTGTTCGTGACATGCACATGAAGGAGGGCACAATATGGGCATTCCACTTCTTCAAGGTTGCCAATGACCCGATTGTTTTTCTCTTGGAATGTATACCTGTATGATGATGATCGACTCTCATGTGATCGATCGAAATATGTTTTTACTCATGTCTGCAACAATTAATGATTGATGTGTATGTTGTGTTTATTGATATGAATTGTGTTGTCAGCCCTGGAATTGCATGTATTAAATTATTTTTGATATAATTCGTGTTGTGTTAAATTAAGACATAAAACCTGATGTGTTGTTCATGCTAATGGACACAGTTTTGTACAACAAACCATGTGCAATGCTTAACTGCAATACAAATGATTTTGTAGAAGAAATGTGTATGTTATGAACATATTATAGCACACATTTCACCTGGCAAGTAACGTGTGCAATACTAACTATAATAAAAACAATTTTGCAAACTGTTTAGTTGTGTATGCTATAGACAGTTTTGTTGGGGATCGTAGCAGAAATTTAAAATTTTCTATGCATCACCAAGATCAATCTATGGAGTAATCTAGCAACGAGGGGAAGGAGAGTGCATCTACATACCCTTGTAGATCGCTAAGCGGAAGCGTTGCAAGAACGCGGATGAGGTAGTCGTACTCGTGGCGATTCAGATCGCGGTCGATTCCAATCTAAGCGCCGAACAACGGTGTCTCCGCATTCAACACACGTACAGCCCGGTGACGTCTCCCGCGCCTTGATCCAGCAAGGAGAGAGGGAGAGGTTGGGGAAGACTCCGTCCAGTAGCAGCACGACGGCGTGGTGATGGTGGAGGAGTGCGGGACTCCAGCAGGGCTTCGCCAAGCACTACGAGAGATGAGGAGGGAGAGAGGTAGGGCTGCGCCAAGAGGGAGATCAAATCATGTGTTGGGCAGCCCCAATACCTCAAGTATATATAGGGGGAGAGGAGGGGCTGCGCCCCCCATCTAGGGTTCCATCCCTAGGGGTGGCGGCAGCCCCCAAAACCCATCTAGGGTGCGGCCAAGGGGGGGAAGAGAGGGGGGCGCCCTAGGGTGGGCCTTAAGGCCCATCTGGACCTAGGGTTTGCCCCCTTCCCACTCTCCACGCGCCTTGGGCCTTGGTGGGGGGGCGCACCAGCTCACCTGGGGCTAGTCCCCTCCCACAGTTGGCTCACGCAGCCTTCTGGGGCTGGTGGCCCCACCTGGTGGACCCCTGGGACCCTCCCGGTGGTCCCGGTACGTTACCGATAGCACCCGAAACTTTTTCGGTGACCAAAACGGGACTTCCCATATATAAATCTTTACCTCCGGACCATTCCTGAACTCCTCGTGACGTCCAGGATCTCATCCGGGCCCTGAACAACATTCGGTAATCGCATACATACTTTCCCTATAACCCTAGCATCATCGAACCTTAAGTGTGTATACCCTACGGGCTCGGGAGTCATGCAGACATGGCCGAGACAACTCTCCGGTCAATAACCAACAGTGGGATCTGGATACCCATGTTGGCTCCCACATGTTCCACGATGATCTCATCGTATGAACCACGATGTCAAGGATTCAATTAATCCCGTATACAATTCCCTTTGTCTATCGGTACGATACTTGCCCGAGATTCGATCGTCGGTATCCCGATAGCTGTTCAATCTCGTTACTGGCAAGTCTCTTTTACTCGTTCCGTAACACATCATCCCGTGATCAACTCCTTGGTCACATTGTGCACATTATGATGATGTCCTACCGAGTGGGCCCAGAGATACCTCTCCGTTACATGGAGTGACAAATCCCAGTCTCGATTCGTGCCAACCCAACAGACACTTTCGGAGATACCCGCAGTGCACCTTTATAGCCACCCAGTTACATTGTGACGTTTGGTACACCCAAAGCATTCCTACAGTATCCGGGAGTTGCACAATCTCATGGCCTAAGGAAATGATACTTGACATTAGAAAAGCTTTAGCATACGAACTACACGATCTTGTGCTAGGCTTAGGATTGGGTCTTGTCCATCACATCATTCTCCTAATGATGTGATCCCGTCATCAACGACATCCAATGTCCATGGTCAGGAAACCATAACCATCTATTGATCAATGAGCTAGTCAACTAGAGGCTTACTAGGGACATGGTGTTGTCTATGTATCCACACATGTATCTGAGTTTCCTATCAATACAATTCTAGCATGGATAATAAGCGATTATCATGAAAAAGGAAATATAATAATAACTAATTTATTATTGCCTCTAGGGCATATTTCCAACAGTCTCCCACTTGCACTAGAGTCAATAATCTAGTTCACATCACTATGTGATTGTAATGAATCCAACACCCATGGGGTATGTTCATATCTTGCTTGTGAGATAGGTTTATCAGTCAATGGGTCTGAACCTTTCAGATCCATGTGTGCTTTACAAATCTCTATGTCATCTTGTAGATGCAGCTACCACGTGCTACTTGGAGTTATTCCAAATAACTGTTCTACTATACGAATCCAGTTTACTCCTCAGAGTCATCCATATTAGTGTCAAAGTTTGCATCGACGTAACCCTTTACGACGAACTCTTTTACCACCTCCATAAACGAGAAAATTCCTTAGTCCACTAGTTACTAAGGATAAGTTCGATCGCTGTCGTGTGATCCATTCCTGGATCACTCTTGTTCCCCTTGACTGACTCATGGCAAGGCACACTTCAGGTGCGGTACAGAGCATAGCATGCTGTACAGCCTACGTCTAAAGCATAGGGGACGACCTTCGTCCTTTCTCTCTATTCTGCCGTGGTCAGGTCTTGAGTTTTACTCAATACTCATACCTTATAACACAGCCAAGAACTCCTTCTTTGCCGATCTATTTTTGAACTCCTTCAAAATTTTGTCATGGTATGTGTTTGTTTGAAAGTACTATTAAGCGATTTTGATCTATCCTTATAGATCTTGATGCTCAATGTTCAAGTAGCTTAATCCAGGTTTTCCATTGAAAAACACTTTTCAAATAACCCTGCATGCTTTCCAGGAATTCTACATCATTTCTGATCAACAATATGTGAACAACATATACTCATCAAAAACTCTATAGTGCTCCCACTCACTTCTTTGGAAATACAAGTTTCTCATAAACTTTGTATAAACCCAAAATCTTAGATCATCTCATCAAAGCGTACATTCCAATTCCGAGATGCTTACTCCAGTCCTTAGAAGGATTGCTAGAGCTTTGCATACTTGTTAGCATCTTTCAGGATTGACAAAACCTTCTGGTTGTATCACATACAACCTTTCCTCAAGAAAAACTTCGAGGAAACAATGTTTTGACATCCTATCTGCAAGATTTCATAAATAATGCAGTAACTGCTAACATAATTCCAACAGACTCTTAGCATCGCTACGAGTGAGAAAGTCTCATCGTAGTCAACTCCTTGAACTTGTCAGGAAACATCTTAATGACAAGTCGAGCTTCCTTAATGGTGACACTTACCATCATTGTCCGTCTTCCTTTTAAAATCCATCTGTACCCAACAGCCTTACGACCATCAAGTAGTTCTTTCAAAGTCTATACTTTTTTATACATAGATCCTTTCTCGGATTTTATGGCCTCGAGCCATTCGTCGGAATCCGGGCCCACCATCGCTTCTCCATAGCTCGTAGGTTCATTGTTGTCTAGCAACATGGCTTCCAAGACAGTATTATGTACCACTCTGAAGTAGTATGCATCCTTGTCGACCTATGAGGTTTGGTAGTGACTTGATCCAAAGTTTCATGATCACTATCATAAGCTTCCACTTCAATTGGTGTAGGTGCCACAGGAACAACTTCCTGTGCCCTGCTACACACTAGTTGAAGTGACGGTTCAATAACCTCATCAAGTCTCCACCATCCTCCCACTCAATTCTTTCGAGAGAAACTTTTCCTCGAGAAAGGAACCATTTCTAGAAACAATCACTTTTGCTTCCGGATCTGAAATAGGAGGTATACCCAACTATTTTTGGGTATTCTATGAAGATGCATTTATCCGCTTTGGGTTCGAGCTTATCAGCCTAGAACTTTTTCACATAAGCATCGCAGCCCCAAACTTTTAAGAAACTACAGCTTAGGTTTCTCTAAACCTATAGTTCATATGGTGTCGTCTCAATGGAATTGTGTGGTGCCCTATTTAAAGTGAGTGCGGTTGTCTCTAATGCCTAACCCATAAACGATAGTGGTAACTCGATAAGAGACATCATGGTATGCACCATATCCAATAGGGTGCAGTTATGATGTTCGGACACACCATCACACTATGGTGGTCCAGGCGGTATTAGTTGTGAAACAATTTCCACAATGTCTTAATTGTGTGCCAAACTCGTAACTCAGATATTCATCTCTATGATCATATCATAGACATTTTATCATCTTGTCACGACGATCTTCAACTTCACTCTGAAATTACTTAAACCTTTCAATAATTCAGACTTGTGTTTCATCAAGTAAATATACTCAGCATCTACTCAAATCATCTGTGAAGTAAGAACATAACGATATCCATTGCGTGCCTCAGCACTCATTGGACTGCACACATCAAAATGTATTACTTCCAACAAGTTGCTTTCTTATTCCATCTTACTGAAAACGAGGCCTATCAGTCATCTTGCCCATGTGGTATGATTTGCATGTCTCAAGTGATTCAAAATCAAGTGAGTCCAAACGATCCATCTGCATGGAGTTTCTTCATGCATATCTACCAATAGACATGGTCCGCATGTCTCAATCTTTTCAAAAACGAGTGAGTCCAAAGATCCATCAACATGGAGCTTCTTCATGCGTTTTATACCAACATGACTCAAACGGCAGTGCCACAAGTACGTGGTACTATCATTACTATCTTATATCTTTTGGCATGAACATGTGTATCACTACGATCGAGATTCAATAAACCATTCATTTTAGGTGCAAGACCATTGAAGGTATTATTCAAATAAACAGAGTAACCATTATTCTCCTTAAATGAATAACCTCTTGGTAATAAACATAATCCAATCATGTATATGCTCAACGCAAACACCAAATAACAATTATTTTGGTTTAACACCAATCCCGATGGTAGAGGGAGCGTGCGATGTTTGATCACATCAACCTTGGAAACACTTCCAACACATATCGTCATCTCACCTTTAGCTAGTCTCCGCGGCCTTTTATTTCAAGTTACTAACGCTTAGCAACCGAATCAGTATTTATTACCCTGGTTCTACTAGGAGTACTAGTAAAGTACACAATAATATGACGTATATCCAAAATACTTCTGTTGACCATGCCAGCCTTCTCATCTACCAAGTATCTAGGGTAGTTCTGCTTCAGTGACCGTTCCCCTCATTACAGAAGCACTTAGTCTCGGGTTTGGTTCAACCTTGGGTTTCTTCACTAGAGCAGCAACTGATTTGCCGTCTCATGAAGTATCCCTTATTTCCCTTGCCCTTCTTGAAACTAGTGGTTTAACCATCAACAATTGATGCTCCTACTTGATTTCTACTTTCGCGGTGTCAAACATCGCGAGTTGCTCAAGGATCATCATGTCTATCCCTGATATGTTATAGTTCATCACTAAGCTCTAATAGCTTGGTGGCAGTGACTATGGAGAACTATCACTATCTTATCTGGAAGATTAACTCCCATCGATTCAAGCAATTGTAGTACTCAGACAATCTGAGCACATGCTCAACGATTGAGCTTTTCTCCCTTAGTTTGCAGGCTTAAGAAACTTGTCAGAGGTCTCATACCTCTTGATGTTGGCACTAGTCTGAAATCCCCATTTTAGTCTTTGGAACATCTCATATGTTCTGCGACGTTTCAAAAATGTCTTTGGTGCCACAATTCTAAACTGTTAGTATTACGCACTGAACTATCACATAGTCATCAAAACATGTATGTCAGATGTTTCCCAACATCTACAGACGACGCTCGAGGTTCAACGCACTGAGCGGTGCATTAAGGACATAGCCCTTCTGTGCAGCAATGAGGACAATCCTCAGTTCACGGACCCAGTCCGCATAATTGCTACTGTCAACTCTCAATTAAATTTTCTCTAGGAACATATCTAAAACAGTAGAACCAAAGCGTGAGCTACGACATAAATTTCAAAGACCTTTTGACTATGTTCATGATAATTAAGTTCATCTAATCAAATTATTCAATGAACTCCCACTTAGATAGACATCCCTCTAGTCATCTAAGTGATACACGATCCGAGTCAACTAGGCCATGTCCGATCATCACGTGAGACGGACTAGTCATCATCGGTGAACATCTTCATGTTGATCGTATCTTCTATACGACTCATGTTCGACCTTTCGGTCTTCCGTGTTCCGAGGCCATGTCTGTACATGCTAGGCTCGTCAAGTCAACCTAAGTGTATTGCGTGTGTAAATCTGGCTTACACCCGTTGTATTCAAACGTTAGAATCTATCACACCCAATCATCACGTGGTGCTTCGAAACAACGAACCTTCACAACGGTGCACAGTTAGGGGGAACACTTTCTTGAAATTATTGCAAGGGATCATCTTATTTAAGTTACCATCTTTCTAAGCAAATAAGATGTAAAACATGATAAACATCACATGCAATCAAATAGTGACATGATATGGCCAATATCATTTTGCTCCTTTTGATCTCCATCTTCGGGGCGCCATGATCATCATCATCACCGGTATGACACCATGATCTCCATCATCATGTCTTCATGAAGTTGCCTCGCCAACTATTACTTCTACTACTATGGCTAACGGTTAGCAATAAAGTAAAGTAATTACATGGCGTTTTCATTGACACGCAGGTCATAAATAAATTAAGACAACTCCTATGGCTCCTGCCGGTTGTCATACTCATCGACATGCAAGTCGTGATTCCTATTACAAGAACATGATCAATCTCATACATCACATATATCATTCATCACATACTTTTGGCCATATCACATCACATAGCATACCCTGCAAAAACAAGTTAGACGTCCTCTAATTATTGTTGCATGTTTTACGTGGCTGCTATGGGTTTCTAGCAAGAACGTTTCTTACCTACGCAAAACCACAACGGTGATATGCCAATTGCTATTTACCCTTCATAAGGACCCTTTTCATCGAATCTGATCCGACTAAAGTGGGAGAGACAGACACCCGCCAGCCACCTTATGCATCAAGTGCATGTCAGTCGGTGGAACCAGTCTCACGTAAGCATACGTGTAAGGTCGGTCCGGGCCGCTTCATCCCACAATGCCGTCGAATCAAGATAAGACTAGTAACGGCAAGCAAATTGAACAAATCATCGCCCACAACTACTTTGTGTTCTACTCGTGCATAGAAACTATGCATAGACCTAGCTCATGATTCCACTGTTGGGGATCGTAGCAGAAATTTAAAATTTTCTACGCATCACCAAGATCAATCTATGGAGTAATCTAGCAACGAGGGGAAGGAGAGTGCATCTACATACCCTTGTAGATCGCTAAGCGGAAGCATTGCAAGAACGCGGATGAGGTAGTCGTACTCGTGGCGATTCAGATCGTGGTCGATTCCGATCTAAGTGCCGAACAACTGCGCCTCCTCGTTCAACACACGTACAGCCCGGTGACGTCTCCCGCGCCTTGATCCAGCAAGGAGAGAGCGAGAGGTTGGGGAAGACTCCGTCCAGCAGCAGCACAACGGCGTGGTGATGGTGGAGGAGTGCGGGACTCCAGCAGGGCTTCGCCAAGCACTACGAGAGACGAAGAGGGAGAGAGGTAGGGCTGCGCCAAGAGGGAGATCAAATCATGTGTTGGGCAGCCCCAATACCTCAAGTATATATAGGGGAGGGGAGGGGCTGTGCCCTCATCTAGGGTTCCATCCCTAGGGGTGGCGGCAGCCCCCAAAACCCATCTAGGGTGCGGCCAAGGGGGGAAGAGAGGGGGCGCCCTAGGGTGGGCCTTAAGGCCCATCTGGACCTAGGGTTTGCCCCCTTCCCACTCTCCACGCGCCTTGGGCCTTGGTGGGGGGCGCACCAGCCCACCTGGGGCTAGTCCCCTCCCACACTTGGTCCATGCAGCCTTCTGGGGATAGTGGCCCCACCTGGTGGACCCCCGGGACCCTCCCGGTGGTCCCGGTACGTTACCGATAGCACCCAAAACTTTTCCGGTGACCAAAACGGGACTTCCCATATATAAATCTTTACCTCCGGACCATTCCGGAACTCCTTGTGACGTCCGGGATCTCATCCAGGACTCCGAACAACATTCGGTAACCGCGTACATACTTTCCCTATAACCCTAGCGTCATCGAACCTTAAGTGTATAGACCCTATGGGCTCGGGAGTCATGCAGACATGGCCGAGACAACTCTCCCATCAATAACCAACAACGGGATCTGGATATCCATGTTGGCTCCCTCATGTTCCACGATGATCTCATCAGATGAACCACGATGTCAACGATTCAATCAATCCCGTATACAATTCCCTTTGTTTATCGGTACAATACTTGCCCGAGATTCGATCGTCGGTATCCCGATAGCTGTTCAATCTCGTTACCGGCAAGTCTCTTTTACTCGTTCCGTAACACATCATCCCATGATCAACTCCTTGGTCACATTGTGCATATTATGATGATGTCCTACCGAGTGGGCCCAGAGATACCTCTCCGTTACACGGAGTGACAAATCCCAGTCTCGATTCGTGCCAACCCAACAAACACTTTTGGAGATACCCGCAGTGCACCTTTATAGCCACCCAGTTACGTTGTGACGTTTGGTACACCCAAAGCATTCTTACGGTATCCGGGAGTTGCACAATCTCATGGTCTAAGGAAACCATAACCATCTATTGATCAACGAGCTAGTCAACTAGAGGCTTACTAGGGACATGGTGTTGTCTATGTATCCACACATGTATCTGAGTTTCCTATCAATACAATTCTAGCATGGATAATAAACGATTATCATGAACAAGGAAATATAATAATAACTAATTTATTATTGCCTCTAGGGCATATTTCCAACAAGTTTAACGCACATGTTTCATCTGACATGTAACATGTGCTATAAACAACTTAACGCAAACGATTTAAGGAAAGAAACAACCAGTCATAGTTACATCATCACACACAATTAAACTGAATGAGTTGTCGGTGATTGCCTCAGTAATCGCATACCATTCTTTCTCGGAAATCATGTGGGGTAGTTTTGTCATCGCAAACATTTTCCCCATGGTCAGTGATGGACCCCCCTATCATCTACTCACTCGAGCACACAGTTTTGAAAATTGTATGCAATTGGTATTCTGAACCGTGTGAATATCCTCCTTGTTTACTAGTGAATATTAGACTCCTAACTATACGGGAACACCACTAGGACTATATAGTTTTCTTAGAGCTCTTCTTCCTGGACGTCGAAGAGCTAGCGGAATACTACCTCAGAACGCGTGGATACCTCGGAGGGTTCGTCTACTTCGACACTTGATCGGCGGATCATCTCAGAGAAATTCTCGCAGTTGGGAGCTATAACCTAGTTCTGGGAATTGTTGCGCTTCATCAACAAACTACGTTGCTAGTCAGTGAGATCATCGTTACCCCCATCTTCGTAGTGTTCATTGATGCGATTGTTGGAAATATACCCTAGAGGTAGTAAGATTGTATTGTTATATTTCCATTTTCATAATTAAGAGTTTATATTTCATGCTATAACAGCTATGATCCTGGAATATGCAATTCAATGGAAAACTTATATGCACGTGTGAAATGAGAAACGAATAAAATAAAGGTTCCTAGTCTCGCCTCTAAGACTAGCTCAAGTGTTGTTGGTGATCATATTTTCCAGATCTTAGGATATTGTCGTGGGTTTGTCACGGTAGATGTCCTTGTGAAAGGACTTAGTCGTGGAGCCATCGCTACGGGTTAGCTTTAAGGGGTTAAACCGGACAAGGGCACATGGGAATTTTATACTAGTTCGGCCCCTTCGAGAAAGGTAAAAGCCTACATCTTGTTGTGGTTGGTATTGCTAGGGTTTCGAAGGCCAGGGAGCGAATCCGCTTTGTCTGGCTCTCGAGTTGTTGTCTGTGCCTAAACTGCTGCCGGGTCGTCCCTTTATATACATAGGTTGACGCCTGCCGGTTTACAGAGTCCCGAAGCGGGATCATAAATGTATCCAGTTCGGTCTCTATCCTTCCTATCTTACAATACAAATTACATGACTAAGCCGGTTTACATTTACAGGCTTTAACCCGCCTTCGGGCCTTGGGCCTCCATGAAGCGCCATCATCCTTGCATCTTTATGGGCTTCTAATCTTCAAGGAGTCAACCCGGCTACATAAGGCTGGTTTACCTCTAGTAGTAATATCCCCAACATTAGGCCCCAGATTGGTTTGAACCCGTTCATGTCAATCTTCTATAATTAGAAAAATTCTTCCCTCATATCTTCACCTCGATCTTGTAAACCGCCGTGATGTCATACTTCAAGATTAGGATAAACCGTCCTGACGTCATCCATCCGTTGATGTCGAAGATTACCTTCATTTAATATGTTTTCAGCCGTCGAGGCGACACCATTATTAACTTATCTTGGGCTCCTCGATTCCCGCACTTGCTGGTTCATTTCTTCGCCTTATAAATAGGGACATCGGACCCCTTTTCTTTTCTTTCCGCTACCCATTTATCTCTTCTTCTTCCTCTTGATGACCTCGCACCCGAGAGCCGCCGTCATCTTCTAACTCCGCCTCTGCTTTGCCGTTGGCCGCTGCATCAACATGTTCGCACTAGAGTTCCACAGCGCCCTTCCGCTGCTTCCGCCATCATAGTAAGTCTTTTCCCCTTTCTTTCTTAGATCCATTAGGGCTTCCTTGTTCTTCGCTGTTCTTGAGGTTCATCAGAGCTTTCAGCGTTGCTCTTTCATGGCCTTTAGGTGAATACTTCATATCTGACGTACTCCTTGCCGTAGCTAACCTTCCCTTGTCACCACAAACCCTTATGCGCAAAGAACTGATCTAGTCCTTCATAAGTTGCTTCGGTTCTGCACCCCTTCTAGATCCAATTATTTTTACTTTTCTATCTTATCTTAGATCCGAAAATTTCATATGTCACTATGAGATCTGTTTCTACGTCCCTGTGAGATCTGTTTCTCCTTACACCAACATAGGCGGTTTAACCTTGTATAAGCAGTCTATGCCATTAGCCCTCTGATAAACCGGAGGACATTTTACCTTCATAATTATGCTCCGGTTTAACAGTGTCTGAATAATCCTGTACTAGTATAGCCTTTTTCCCTTATTGCATTAGTCTCCGGTTTACACCATTTCACATATCAGTATGTTTCTTACTCCCTTGTATCTTGCATATAATCATGCGTAATTTATAAATCGGCCTTTCATTTTCAGCTTGTTTTTGTTTCGCAATGGCCAAACAATTCACTGCCTGCAATTGGGCTCGTTCCCGGGTTACTGAGACTCAGTTGAATGAGATGGTTAGCATCGGCACCCTGCCTAAGAAAACTGAAATCAAATGGCGAGTTCCAGGAACAGAAAATCCTCCAACCCCAAGGCAAGGCAAAGTGGCGGTCTTTGTTGACCATATAGGCCGTGGCTTCAAACCTCCAGGGTCAAAGTTTTATCGAGATGTGCTTGCCAGCTTCCAACTTCATCCGCAAGATATTGGTCCCAACTCGGTTTCCAATTTATGCAACTTCCAGGTCTTCTGTGAAGTATATTTACAAGAAGAACCAACTGCAGAACTGTTCCGGGATTTCTTTCACTTAAACCGGTGCACAGAGTTTGTAAATGGCTTGAACACAGAACTTGGTGGTGTCTCGATTCAAAAGCGGAAAGAAGTTGAATTTCCTCATGCCAAACATCATAGCCACCCAAAGGAATGGAATCAAACTTGGTTTTATTGCAGAGAAACTTCGCCTGAAGATGAAAACCCCCTCCCCGGCTTTCGTGATCACAGACTATCCAATACTCACCCCATGCCAAAATGCCTGAGCTCTTCAGAAAGGGCGAAATACGCTGCTCAACTCGCCAAACTCCGGGCCTTTATGGCAAACGGTTTAACAGGCGTGGACTTTGTGCGCTGTTGGATATCCTGGAGTATCTTGCCGCTAAGTCGGCGTCCCGGTTTAATGTGTGAATATACCGGTGAGGTTGACGACCTTCAACGCCATTGCAACATCCAATTATCTGAGGAAGAAGTCACTGAAGGTGTGAGGAAGATTCTGAATGAGTCGGAACTGGTCTGTAGTCAAACCGGTGTGAGTCCCTTCTATGCCAAGAACAAACCGCCTGCTGTAAGCATTATATTTCCCCCTCATTCTTAATGTTTTTAGCCTATGCAACCTGTAATCCTTCTTCTTTATATACAGGGAGATGACCCCTTCTGGAAACGGAAAACCGTAGAGAAAGCGGCAAAGCCGACTAGAGATAAAGCGGTCAAGCCATCCCGCCCAAAGACCAAAGCCGTAAAGCGGACGTTAAAATGGAAAACAGCTGACCGGATTAACATGGAGCTTGATGATGACACTGATGATCCAGAAGTTGAGGTAGAACTTGACTCACTTGGCTCTCTTTTCATGCATCTCATTAACAATGATCTTCCTCGGGAGGACGCAGAAGCTAGTCAAGCTGATGACGTAGAGGTAATTACTCTTTCCTCCGGTTCAGACTCTATGCCAACACAAAAAACTCGCCAAGCAGTCCGGAAAGTAAGCTTTGCTCATCCTCTTGCTCACTTGGATCCAACATTTATTTTGAAGACTCGGCAGCATGAAGCTCGCCGGACAACCCGGCACAGTGGCCAACAGGTCACTTCAGTCGGTTTACCTGATACTCCGGTTTGGAAGCGCCGGTCTGAGGTCTCTCCTACTTCTGACCATTCTTACCCCAAGGCAGGTTATTTCAGACAGCCTCTTAATCCGTCCGATTCAAATTATCAGGTGACACCTCCTTCATCTTCTGGTGAATCGACAGCAACTCAACTCCCCCCTTTGAAAACTGTGGCCGGGTAAGTTGTAAAAACCTTTCCTTTGAATGCACCATAAATCCTTTGAATAGGATGTTAATCCTCTTTTATTCTGTTTGCAGGGCCAAAGCCAGACCCAGTAAGAAAGCTCGGACCACCAATCCGCTCGAAGATCCGGTCGCCGAAGAAGGAGAACCAAGAGGTGAACCAGAACAAACTCGTGAACCGGAAAGCCCTCATCCTGAAGCTTCTTCTGATAACCCGCCCCTTGAAGGCCAAAATACTGATGAACCAGTAGACGTTGATCCTGCCGTGCCTGATGCTGAACCGGCCGAACCAAACCGGGCTATCCCTGTGAAAGATGCTGAAATTCCAATATCATCAACCAAAAACCCTGAAGGCCAAGGTGACGTTATTATTACTGGAATGGACCACAGCTCTCCTGGCTGTCCCGTCATTTTGGCTCAACACGGTGCCAAAGAAGAGCAAGCTGCCAGGGAGAAAGGTAAATGGAGCAGCGATTTATCAAGCTATGCTCATCTTAACGCTGATGAGCTCCATTCTGGCTTCTTGAACCGTCTGCACTCAAACCGGGATTATGAATCCGGTTTGGTGAAATTGATGAAAGAGCGATATGAGGTAAATTCCTCTCCCTTTGTGTATTGATTTATAGCTGAAACACTATCCCAAGTAGCCCCCAAGGGTCGTTTTATGATTGTTAATCACAAAACGGGTCTTTGTAACACTTTAAGCATCTCATCATTGATCCTTGTAATGGCAGGTTGCTAATAATAGATAAGACTCATCTTGAAAAAAAATAGATAACTTTCTGCAGCATAGCCCCCAAAGGCCGGTTTAACTTGGCAAGTTAATCCGGTTTTTAATCCACACATCCGTTTTAGAACAAATGCACATTAGCCCCCAAGTGTCAAGGATAATTCTTGCATTGTTCTGGAGACTTGTATAAAGTGTAGTACTTGAGAGCAAATAGGCATTAGCCCCCAAGTATGAAGTGCATAACTTTGTTATACGCTGTGTACTTTAGCACATATATATGTTGTTTGCTTAACATACCTTCAACGTGGCAGACTGAACTGAGAAGCAAAGATGCCCGAAATTCTGACTTGCAAGAGAATGTGAAGTCACAACAAGCCGAGGCTGCAAAGGCCAAAGAGGAGCTGACCTAGGCCCTGACCGTAATGGAAAAGCTGAAAGAATCCTTCAACCAAGAGCGTGCTGAATGGGAAACCGAGAAATCCGGTTTAACCAAAAGATCTGTAGACACCAAGGTAGCCCTGAAGCCAGTGGTTGAAGAACTAGCTGGTTTGAAACGCCAAATCAATGCTATGACCTCTGCTATCTTTGGTAAGTGTCTGCTTATGTGTGTTGCACCAGTCGATGAATCTTATAACTGACCAAAATGTTGATAAAATCTTTGGCAGGCACTCGGATCGCTCATCTTGGTACAGATATGCGGATGAAGCTCAAAGCGGCATATACATTGGTTGAACAGTTATACTCTGGGTCTCAACGGGTTATTAGCACGGCATCTTATAACAAACCGACTCCAACTTTGATTAAGGAGACCCTTGAGAAGTTGGGCATGTTACCGGCCCGTATTGCCGAGTTGAAGAGAGCAGCTGCCAGAGCAGGAGCTTTAACCGCCCTTATTCGAGCCAAAGCCTGGATTCCAGACCTTGAAGTGGAGGATATCATTAAAGGATACCCAGGCGTTAAAGAAGACGGTTCAAACTTCAACAATGATGATCTTCGGCGGCTGACCAAACAGATGCGGCCAGCAGCCAGCAAGTTGGTTGATGATACCGATTTGTCCCATTTTCAACCGTTTTATGATGCAAAAGGGAAAAGACAACCGGCTGACATCCATGAAGTCAAAGAACTTGTGCCTCCGATTCGTAAGCACACTTACGCCCCTGATATTAACCCTTCCAATCTTATCCATGAGGAAGCAGTGTTCCAAGCGTTAACTGGAATCGATTGGTCAACGCTGATTTCCAACGTCTGGGAAGGGATGAAGAAGTGCCTACACCAACTGACCCTCAACCGTCAAACCGTCGCGATGAAGAGTCCTGATCCGGTCGCCGGTTTATATGGCTACTGTGAAAAACAATGATACTATTTGATCCGCTTTGAAGCTTCATGTAATAGGATAGCTGAAACTCCGTTATCTGCCATGCCATCGAGCATGTTTCGTAATACTTTGTGAAAATCTATGCCGCCCTTTGGGATATATTTATGCATAACCCATGATGAATTGCGTTCCTGCATACAACAACTTAAAAGTATCTAGCGGTTTACCGCTAGACGTGTCATGATGTCCAAGAAGTATATAGTACCTAGATGAATAATCAAGTGTTTGTACAAAAAGTAATGTACAGAACGTACCTCATTGGTTGACCAAACATGTATACGGCAAAGGTGTTAATACCAATCCGGAACGTTGATAACTCCATCTTCATAATGCCAGTCTATATATTAAACCGGACCGGGATAACCACCGGATTTTCTTTATAACACTGGCGATTTAGTCAAACCAGACCGGGTCAATGAACACCGGTTTATAATTGATCATGTGCCCACAACTTGTAGTTGAGAAGCAAGCCGGGTCAAGGACGCCGGTTTATCAAAAAATACTTATGATTTTCAACAAACAAAATTCAAACATGAAAATATGCAAGGCTTTTTACGAGCTGCCAGGCTCCAAATCGAGGCTTTTCATGGGCTGCCAGGCCTCTGAGTTAAACCATTTAAAAAGCCTTTTAAGATGGGCCTCCAATTAACCAATCATCGTTTTAACTGTGACAAGTTCAGGGTCTGTAAAAGATTGACTTGTCAAACGTTCGATGGGTCATACCAGGATTACTTGGACAGGAGTGGCTTACTTGATGAAGGCAGGTTAACCCGGGTTTTTAGGTGAATACACCAGGCTTCCAAGTCGTGGCTTGATAGCCAATTACGAGGGTCCTTTCAAACTCTTTGTTGCTTTGCAAAAAGAGCCCCCAAGTAACTTTGTGAGCGATGCTCAGTGTGTGCCCATGTTTGAGTCTGTACTGTGTACAACACTCTCTTTGGCTCCACAAATTTTTTCCTTTGTGGCTTAAATGCCTATCAAGAGGTGTAGCTATGGTGTGAGGACAACCAAGCCCCCTAGTGATATCCCTTCATGGTTTAAAAACCGATCAAGAGGTGTAGCTGTAGTTCAAATATGACCAAGCCCCCTAGTGATTTTCTTTATATCTATGCAGCTGCTAAAGCCGGATTAACAAAAATTCCGCTTTGTCAGTTAACTTGTAAAAGCACACACAGGATATAAAAAGAACAGATACACCGCTTATAACGGAGGCTCCGGTTTATTATATGATATATACACTGTCATAAATATGTACAGATGAAGAGCCTATGGCTTCAAGTATAGTAAGGCCGAAGGAGAGCTATGTTCCATGGCCGCTTGGTCTCCTCCTCCGATTGACGTGAGTCTTCATGCTCTCGAACATCAATGAGGTAGTAAGATCCGTTGTGCAGATTTTTGCTGACCACAAAGGGTCCTTCCCAAGGTGGGGATAACTTGTGCATATCAGTCTGATACTGGATGAGCCGGAGCACCAAATCACCTTCTTGAAAGGTTCTAGTTTTAACCCAGCGGCTGTGATAACGTCGGAGATCTTGTTGATAAATCGCCGATCGTGCTACTAAAAGATCACACTCTTCATCCAACAGGTCCAGTGAATCCTGACGTGCCTTCTCATTATCAGCTTCAACATAAGCTGCCACACGGGGCAAATCGTGACGGATGTCACTAGGAAGAACCGCCTCTGCTCCATAGACCATGAAGAAGGGTGTGTAACCCGTAGACCTATTGGGTGTGGTGTTGATGCTCCATAACACAAAATCTAGCTCCTCAACCCAACAACCTAGCGTCCGCTTTAAGGGAACCATAAGCCTTGGTTTGATACCCCGTAGAATTTCTTGATTTGCCCTTCCTGCTTGACCATTAGATTGGGGGTGAGCCACCAACGCTAGATCAAGCCGGATGTGCTCACGTTGACAGAATTCTTCCATCTCCCCTTTTGACAGATTAGTACCATTATCTGTTATAATGTTGTGTGGAAAACCAAACCGGAATATCACCTTCTTGATGAATTGAACCGCCATGGCTGCATCACACTTGCTGACTGGCTCTGCCTCCACCCATTTAGTGAATTTATCAACTGCTACTAACAGGTGGGTCTTTTTGTCCTTAGAATGCTTGAAGGGTCCAACCATATCAAGCCCCCAAGTTGCAAATGGCCATGTAATTGGAATCATCCGCAACTCTTGAGCCGGAACATGCGCACGGCGGGCAAATTTTTGACATCCATCACATCTCTTGACTAAATCCTCTGCATCAGCATGCGCCGTCAACCAGTAAAAACTGTGGCGAAAAGCTTTGGCAACCAACGACTTTGAACCGGCGTGGTGAACGCAATCCCCTTCATGGATTTCTCGTAAAATCTCACAACCTTCTTGAGGAGAAACACATCGCTGAATTGCTCCTGAAACACTGTAACGATGTAACTCCCCGTTGAGTATGGTCGTGGACTTGGAACGCCGGATTATATGTCGAGCCAATGTTTCATCATCTGGTAACTCACCTCGGTTCATGTAAGCCAGATATGGGATCGTCCAATCCGGTATGGCATGCAGAGCTGCCACCAACTGAGCCTCCGGATCAGGAATAGCCAAATCTTCTTCGGTTGGCACTTTGACTGACGGATTATGCAACACATCAAGAAAGACATTGTGCGGGACCGGTTTACGCTGGGAACCAAGATGACTTAAAGTGTCCGCCGCTTCATTCTTCCGTCGGTCTATATGGTCCACCTGATAACCTTTAAAGTGACCAGCCACTGCGTCCACCTCTCGCCGATATGCAGCCATGAGTGGGTCCTTAGAATCCCAAGTGCCAGACACCTGCTGAGCCACTAGATCTGAATCGCCGAAGCACTTAACCCGGCTCAAATTAATCTCCTTAGCCATCCGAAGACCGTGGAGCAAAGCCTCATATTCAGCTGCATTGTTAGTACAAGGGAACATTAAACGGAGGACATAACAAAACTTGTCACCTCGTGGGGAAGTTAGTATGACTCCAGCCCCCGAGCCCTCCAACTGTCTGGATCCATCAAAATGAATAGTATAATATGTATTATCTGGTTTCTCTTCAGGTGCCTGTAACTCCGTCCAATCATTGATGAAATCCATGAGTGCCTGGGATTTGATCGCTGTGCGGGGTATATATTTGAGCCCATGAGGTCCAAGCTTAATAGCCCACTTGGCAATCCGGCCGGTTGCTTCTCTATTTTGAATGATGTCGCCCAGAGGAGCTGAACTGACCACTGTGATAGGATGGCCCTGAAATTAATGTTTAAGCTTCCGGCTCGCCATAAACACCCCATACACCAGCTTCTGCCAATGCGGATACCGCTGCTTTGACTCAATGAGCACCTCGCTGATATAATAAACCGGCCGTTGAACCGGATATTCCTTGCCAAGCTCCCTGCGCTCTACCACAATGGCTACGCTAACAGCCCGGGCATTAGCAGCCACATATAATAATAATGGCTCTTTATCGATCGGTGCTGCAAGCACGGGCGGTTCAGCTAGCTACCTCTTCAGATCCTTGAACGCCTTATCAGTTGTCTCGCTCCAGACAAAGTTATCTGTTTTCTTGAGCATCTGATATAAAGGGATGGCCTTCTCTCCAAGGCGACTGATAAACCGGCTCAAGGCTGTAATCCGGCCGGCCAGACGTTGAACATTGTTAATACACGCCGGTTTAGCCAAGGATGTAATTGCTGCAATCTTTTCCGGATTAGCCTCAATGCCTCTGTTTGATACCAGAAAGCCTAAGAGCTTGCCTACCGGTACATCGAAGACACACTTCTCCGGATTGAGCATCATCTTGTAAACCCGGAGATTGTCAAAGGTTTCTCGTAGATCATCTATCAATGTCTCCTCCTTTCTGGACTTGACCACAATATCATCCACATATGCATGAACATTATGCCGAATTTGTTTATGAAGGCAATTCTGAACACATCGCTGGTAAGTTGCCTGGGCACTCTTGAGTCCAAAAGGCATGGAAACATACCAGAAGGCTCCAAAGGGAGTTATGAAAGTTGTCTTCTCCTGGTCCTTAACCGCCATTTTGATCTGATGATAACTAGAGTAAGCATCCAGAAAACAAAAATGGTCACAACCCGCCGTAGCATCAATTATCTGATCAATGCGAGGGAGAGCAAAGGGGTCTGCAGGGCAAGCCTTGTTTAAATCTGTGTAGTCCACACACATGCGCCAAGTGCCGTTTTTCTTAAGAACCAGCACCGGATTAGCTAACCACTCTGGATGAAAAACTTCGACAATAAACCCTGCGGCCAACAGGCGGGCTACCTCTTCACCTTTAGCCTTACGTCTCTCTTCATTAAAACGGCGGAGGAACTGCCGGACCGGTTTAAACTTAGGATCAATGTTGAGTGTGTGCTCAGCGAGTTCCCTCGGTACACCTGGCATGTCAGAAGGTGTCCATGCAAAGATGTCCCGATTCTCACGGATGAACTCGATGAGCGCGCTTTCCTATTTGGGATTCAGGTTAGCGCTGATGCTGAACTGTTTGGATGAATCGCCAGGAACAAAGTCAACCATTTTAGTGTCTGTAGCCGATTTGAACTTCAACGCTGGATCATGTTCTGTAGTTGGCTTTTTCAAAGAGGTCATGTCTACCGGATCAACTTGCTCCTTATAGAATTTCAACTCCTCCATGGCACAAACCGACTCAGCATAAGCCGCATCACCTTCTTCACACTCCAAAGCAATCTTTCTACTTCCATGTACTGTGATAGTCCCTTTATGACCTGGCATTTTAAGTTGTAGATAAACATAACATGGCCTTGCCATAAACTTAGCATAAGCTGGCCGCCCAAACAAGGCGTGGTACGGACTTTTGATCTTTATCACCTCAAATGTCAATGTTTCTGACCTTGAATCATAGTCTTCTCCAAAAGCTACCTCCAAAGCTATCTTGCCAACAGGATATGCAGACTTACCAGGCACCACACCATGAAAGACCGTATTTGACGGTTTAAGATCCTTATCTGTCAACCCCATACAGCGGAATGTATCATAATACAAAATATTGATACTACTTCCCCCATCCATGAGTACTTTGGTAAACTTATATCCCCCAACTTGAGGGGCCACCACCAAGGCCAAGTGACCTGGATTATCAACCCGGGGTGGGTCATCATCTCTACTCCACAAAATAGGTTGCTCAGACCAGCGTAAATACTGAGGTACTGCCAGCTCAACAGAGTTTACTGCCCTTTTGTGAAGCTTCTGATCATGTTTGCACAAACTAGTAGTGAAGACATGATATTGCCCGATGTTCAGTTGTTTGGGATTGCTCTAATAACCCGACTACTGCTGCTGATGATGATTCCCCTGATGGTTGTAACCTCCCTGGTTGCCTTGGTGCCCTTGATTGACGTGTCCGGTTTGGTTGCCTTGAAACCCTAAACCAGAACCACCAACTCCATAACCTGGCCCGTGGAAACCTCCTCCTAAACCGCCGGGCGGGCCGTTGTCATGTTGGAACATATTGGAATTCTTGAAATCCCGCACGACATAACAGTCCTTCCAAAGATGTGATGTCGGCTTCTCCTTCGATCCATGCTTTGGACAGGGCTGATTTAACAAGCGCTCCAAATTGAGGCCTGAACCTCCACCCCTCTAGGGCTGCTTGCCCTTACGATGCTGGCCATTCTCCTGCGCGTTGGTATTTGCAACAAAGTCCAAGCTACTGTCGGCCTTGCACTTACCACCGTTTCCATGGCTTGTCGGATTATGCTGTTGACCCTTGGCATTGTCGTTCTTCTTACCTTTCTCCGGTTTGTCCTCCTCTGAATCCAGATCCTTGGTATTATCTGAATCGGCGTATTTAACCAAAGCGGCCATGAGTGTTGACATATCATTGCAGTGACGTTTGGGCCTTCCCAATTTCTGTTTTAGCGGTTTGAAATGACAATTGCCCTCTAATGTTAACACTGCAGTGTCTGCATTGATACGATCTGATGAATGCAAAATTGCTGAGACCCGTTTGACCCAATGGGTCATGGACTCCCCTTCCTCTTGGACACAAGCGGCCATATCCACGATTGACATCGGCTGCTTACACGTATCCTTGAAGTTCTGGATAAACCGGTGCTTCAATTCAGCCCATGACCCAACAGAGTTGGTCGGCAAGCTCTTCAACCAAGTGCGAGCTGTCCCTTCCAACATCATGGTGAAATATTTAGCACACACTGCCTCATCCACATCTAACATCTCCATTGCCATCTCATAGCTCTCCACCCATGCCTCTGGTTGCAAATCGGCGGTGTAATTTGGTACCTTACGAGGTCCCTTGAAATCCTTGGGCAGTCTCACATTACGCAAAGTAGGGGTTAGACACGGCACCCCTAAGGAGTTGAACATCACTCCTGGCTCCACGGAGGCCGTGGGGTGAACCGGAGTATGCTGTCATGCTCCATGTCGAGCCGCCAACTCGGCCTCCCGACGTGCGCGGCCATGGTCCACAACATCTTGCGCATTAGTGCCTCCCCCGGCCGGGTTGTTCCCTCGTGGTGAATTTCGGCAACATGCACTACTGGACACGGCCGGTTCATCCTCCACGTGTTTGCTATAGCTCCGGCTTGGACGGGGAGTGGAATGAATCCTCTCGTGACTGTGTGAACACGCCTGCTGTTGATTTAGTGTTGTTTGAAGGAGATCCCTGGCCCGACGTGCTTCCACTGCAACTGGTGACTCGCGGTCGGTTGGGAGGGCCGCCAGGCGTGAAGCGGTGGCCACAATGTTGTCCAACGGGTTGGAATAATGCCTGGGCGGTGTTGGTACATACTGTGGCACAACGTTGTTCTGGCGAGGCGGGTCTGTCGTGCGCAGTTGAACCGGCGCTCTTGTTCCCGGCACCCCCGCCTGGTTTAGTGTGGGTTGGCTACCAGCTCCTGCTCCTGGTGTGTTGAAGAGATTCTACGGCTCATAAACTGACGGGAGACGTGATCGATACCTTCTTCTCATGACTTCCTCTGAAGCATTCTGATCCAGTCTAATCCAGTAGGCCTGTGCTTCCAATTTCGCCCGCTCTGTAGCCATCCTAGCATTCTCTGTTGCCAGGTCTGCCTTAGCCTGGGCTATCTGATCTTTCACCTTTGCAATCTACGCATTGTGCTGATCCCTAGCTGCTGCATCCACCTCCGCGGCCATCAACGTTGCCAAAGCGCCGAACAAATCAGACAGGACTTGGGTCGGAGGCGGCGCCGAGCTTCATGCCCCTGCTAATGTGGCCGTTGTTGAACCGGAGAGCATTGCTGCGGCGGTAAATGAATGAGGCATCGATTGTGTGCCGGCCATGAAGATGGCGGCTCGGTTTGGTAGATCGGGGGAATCCGGAACACTGTTGCCCTCGGATCCTCCATCAATCCGGCCGTCCTGCAACTGGTAAAGTGATTCGGTCTCTCCAGAAGACTCGTCATCAGAACAGACCATGGTCTCTCCATCGGACACCGGTCCATCCTCGTACCTCGATCCATGGATGACACCCACGAAAACATGCCTTGCCACATGCTGAACCGGCGAAGGACTTGCACGCCGAGCCGTTTCGATGATGTCGGTGCAAATGTCCGGCTCAGGGGCTGGTTCGCCGATCTTGCGATGAAGACGTGAATCCCACCAAAGGGGACCCGGTACCCGTATTCGATTGAATCGGCCTCAGGACCCCATCCTGCATTGTCAATGTAGAGCTTGCCGCGATGACTCTTCGTCATCCGGCCCACAGCATATCCCTTAAGTCCATTGAAGCTGCCCTTCAAGAACTCAAAACCATCATGCGATAGCCCCACGGTGGGCGCCAACTGTCATGGGTTTGTCACGGCAGATGTCCTTGTGAAAGGACTTAGTCGTGGAGCCATCGCTACGGGTTAGCTTTAAGGGGCTAAACCGGACAAGGGGACACGGGGAATTTTATACTAGTTTGGCCCCTTCAAGGAAGGTAAAAGCCTACGTCTAGTTGTGGTTGGTATTGCTAGGGTTTCGAAGGCCAGGGAGCGAATCCGCTTTGTCTGGCTCTCGAGTTGTTGTCTGTACCTAAACCGCTGCCGGGTCATCCCTTTATATACATAGGTTGACGCCCGCCGGTTTACAGAGTCCCGAAGCCGGATCATAAACGTTTCCAGTTCGGTCTCTATCCTTCCTATCTTACAATACAAATTACATGACTAAGCCGGTTTACATTTACAGGCTTTAACCCGCCTTCGGGCCTTGGGCCTCCATGAAGCGCCATCATCCTTGCATCTTTATGGGCTTCTAATCTTCAAGGAGTCAACCCGGCTACATAAGGCCGGTTTACCTCCAGTAGTAATATCCCCAACAGATATCATTAAGTGTAACAATAGTCCTAAAACAACATTGAGATTATGACGTTGGGAGAATGATCATATTGTTATGAATTGAATTAATATCGCCTGTAATCAATTGTAATAAGACCATGAGAGTATTGTAGTTACTTACCTTACGGTGAGCTTTGTGGTTGCTCAAACATCACCTGTAACAAGGTGATTATAATGACAACTTACTAGTTCATCGGAAAGTTTGACAATGGCCTAGATAGCTCGAGAGTGGGACTTGCTCCTCGGACGATGGAAATATATTCTTAGGGCCCTCTCGGTGTGACGACATCCATCATCGTCTGGCCAGACACATGTGACTATGTCACGAGGATGCCGGAACACGATAAGGAGAAAAAAGAACAAAACCAGCAACGAGGATTTTGATATAGTGAGCATGTGTTAACTCAGGAGGATATTGATGCATCCTGGGTTTTGTAAAGTATCGTGAAGCAAAGGGAACATCACATGATAACCAAAGGTTCACTCGAATATCATTCCTATGCTCATAGGGATCGATACGTACCAACGCAAAATTTAGTGACTGCTTCAAAAATCAACTTTTCTTTTCGTTAACCGGGATCATTAATACGCCGCTTTCATGCAAGGAAGGGAAGAAAGGAAGCAGTAGAGTGTCATTATGACTTCATGCATGCAAGTATTAAACAAGTTGCTAGCACAAGGAAACTTCATTATTTTTGGGAAACACTTCTAATCTATAGTCTGATCAGAAGCACCGCGTCAGACCGATGGACTACCGTCCATTCTAGCTGAATGCCACGGCCAACACATCTTATCTCTTTGGTCGTTTTCAAAACAAAAAATGCACAATTCCTTGTTACTAACCACCCGCATCTGCCGCATAATCCCATCCCGCTAATCACTCGCCCATTCATCCATCCCAAGACCCCCCTCGCATGAACCTCTCTAGCTTGCCATGGCACTACTCGCGTTCTCTACGATTGCGCCGCCCATCACTTTGTTAGATCAGTTCCTCCGCTTCTCTCCACCTCACTGCCCAGATCCAGTTCCATTGCTCCTCCCTTTTTCCTCTCCGTCAATGCGCCCCTCAGGCAACATTGCAGGTGTGCAAGTGTGCCTTCCTAGCATTAGATGGCCAAGCCCAACGTCCCCTTCGTGATTGCTACTTCGACGGTTTACCTCCCAGGTGGGAGTAGCACCAGAAGGCCGAACAACAAGTAGTGGACTCCGGTGTCCTCCTTTTTCAAGATCCCCTGAACGGAGTTGAAGGTTAGTGTGTTAATCTCGCATGCAAGGAATATTTCCATTATTTGAAGCATTGTAGTTCTTGAGTTATTTCTTCCCCTTATCTTGGATTTGTTCATCAGAGTTTGCTAATCCGTCACATGTTTATGTACTCTGGCTGCAGGAAGCACATAAGAAGTTAGGAAGAATCAGCACATATGTCCGCATGGCAACAGTACAAGGACAAGGTCCTCGCACGTTTGATTGCAATGCGTGTCACTGTGGTAGATGGTGTGGAGCTTATTGGCCATCATAGAAGCACATTCTAAATTTAACGGAGACACATGATCATCACCATGGAAGCACTCCCCATGTTATTTGATATGATATAGTTTTTATTTTTATTTTTAATGGAAACAAATCTATATTTGTATGGAAGCAATTCTTCTAGTCTATGAAAATTTTATCATGTTGATTCCGAAGCAAAGTATATATATCTCGAAGCAAGGCATCTGTTTTTTTGCAAGAAAACAAATTCTAAATTCTTTCGATTTAGATTCCAAATCCTATGAATGAAAATACTCATTTCTCTGGATGCATATTCCAAATTCTTTGGAAGCAAATTCATATCTATTCGGATGCAGATACCAGATTCTTTGGAGAAAAAGTTCCAATTTAATTTCTTTGTAAGAGTCTGTAACAATGGTAGAAAAGATGTTTTAGATTTCAAATTCTATGGATGCAAATACTCATTTATTTGGATGCAAATTACAAATTTTGTGGAAGCAAATTTCTATTTATTCGGATGCAGCTACCAGATTGCAAGGCATCTGCATTGAGCCTAAATGATGCAAAATAAATTGTCACATTGGACATATTGAAATAATATACTGTACAGATGATATAGAAGCACATTTGCAAGCTGATAGATGCAAAATAAATTTATATGCTTCCACTATTAATAAAACATGAATGCATCAGATGCACCAGTCTTGCCACATGTACGGTTTCACATATTGCAGATTTTGATGCATGGAGAAAACAATCCACAAAAAAGAACTGATTTATGTGTAGGAAGCATCGATTTATACGAAAGCAGGCTACATACTATACTAGAGACCTGTGTTAGAAGGACTAAGCAATCAACCTGCCGAAATCCAGCATTAACTAGTTTCAGTTTTGGGAACACTCAATGGAAGGTGCATTGCTTATCCAACGGGTGCATGGGATCCAATCCAATGCCTCTCTACTGGTACTAGTAAATGAGCACGTGCAATGCATGTTGATATTAGGGAAAAATCGATTGCACGTTGGTATTAGGTAGGATAGCAATTACGTGTTAATTAGGAGATTAATATAGATGTTGATATTTGGTATGCTATCAATTGCACACTCAACATGTTGAGAGCTCACCCTGGAAGCAATCTAGGTCGTTGGATTGACATGGTTTGATGGCCGAGATTAACTGGATCTGCCTCTTTGGTATAGATGATAAAAATGCTAGGTATCAGTAGTCTGATGCCTAGCGGTTTCCGTCTCGATTACTGTTTGTATAGATGCAAATTGTATTTTTCATGATGGCCTTGTATAAGGGAATGGAGAGAGTATATAAAATGGTCTGAAAGTATTTAGAACAATTTTATATTTAATTAAGTATCAACAGGCCTAAAAAGCCAAGTGGTGGGAGGCAACTTGGGCCACAAAGGCCCAAGTGGGGTGGTGCCTCCTTCCCCGAAGGAAGGAGGCTGAATTGGACTAGGGGGAGGAATCCTCCTCCCCCTCTTGGCCGGTGCCCAAGGGGGACTCCTTCCCCCTTGGTGGCAGCCCCTCCTCTCCCCTCAAACCTATATATACTAGAGGATTTTGTCCTTTGAGACACACAAGTTTTGGAGCCTTCTCTAGTTCTTCTTCTAGTTCTAGTTGGTCCTAGTTGACTAATAAGAGCTAGGCTAATCCTCTTTTCCTCATAATTAGAAACCATGTCTAGTTCTAATCTCCCCCTCTAATTCTCCGGCGATGATTAGCTCTGGACGATGCTACCTCTTGATCATCACGTTGGTTTTCCCTTGAAGAGGAAAGGGTGATGCAGTAAAGCAGCGTAAGTATTTCCCTCAGTTTTTGAGAACCAAGGTATCAATCCAGTAGGAGACCACGCGCGAGTCACCTCGTACCTACACAAACAAATAAGAACCTCGCAACCAACGCGATAAAGGGGTTGTCAATCCCTTCACGGGCACTTGCAAGAGTGAAATCTGATAGAGATAATAATAATAAGATAAATATTTTTGGTATTTTTATGATATAGATTGAAAGTAAAGATTGCAAAATAAAATAGATTGGAAACTATGATGGAGAATAGACCCGAGGGCCATAGGTTTCACTAGTGGCTTCTCTCAAGATAGCGTAAGTATTACGGTGGGTGAACAAATTACAGTCGAGCAATTGATAGAAAAGCGAATAATTATGAGAATATCTAGGTATGATCATGTATATAGGCATCACGTCCGTGACAAGTAGACCGAAACAATTCTGCATCTACTACTATTACTCCACACATCAACCGCTATCCAGCATGCATCTAGAGTATTAAGTTCATAAGAACAGAGTAACGCCTTAAGCAAGATGACATGATGTAGAGGGATAAACTCATGCAATAAGATATAAAACCCATCTTTTTATCCTCGATGGAAACAATACAATACATGCCGTTTCCCTTTCTATCATTGGGATCGAGCACCGCAAGATTGAACCCAAAGCTAATCACTTCTCCCATTGCAAGAAAGATCAATCTAGTAGGCCAAACCAAACTGATAATTCGAAGAGACTTGCAAAGATAACCAATCATACATAAAAGAATTCAGAGAAGATTCAAATATTTTTCATAGATAAACTTGATCATAAACACACAATTCATCGGATCTCGACAAACACACCGCAAAACAAGATTACATCGAATAGATCTCCAAGAGAATCGAGGAGAACTTTGTATTGAGATCCAAAGAGAGAGAAGAAGCCATCTAGCTACTAGCTATGGACCCGAAGGTCTGAGGTAAACTACTCACACATCATCAGAGGGGCCATGGAGTTGATGTAGAGGCCCTCCGTGATCAATGCCCCCTCCGGCGGAGCTCTGGAAAAGGCCCCAAGATGGGATCTCTTGGGTACAGAAGGTTGCAGAGGTGGAAATAGGGTTTCTTGGTGCTCCTGGATGTTTTCGGGGTATGTCAATATATATAGGAGGAAGAAGTAGGTCGGTGGAGCAACGAGGGGCCCACGAGGGTGGAGGGCGCGCCCAGGGGGTAGGCGCGCCCCCCTGCCTTGTGGCCTCCTCGATTGTTTCTTGACGTCCACTCAAAGTCCCCTGGATCACATTTGTTCCAAAAATCACGCTCCCGAAGGTTTCATTCTGTTTGGACTCCGTTTGATATTCCTTTTCTACGAAACACTGAAATAGGCAAAAAACAGCAATTTGGGCTGGGCCTCCAGTTAATAGGTTACTCCCAAAAATAATATAAAAGTGTAAAATAAAGCCCATTAACATCCAAAATAGATAATATAATAGCATGGAACAATAAAAAATTATAGATACGTTGGAGACGTATCAAGCATCCCCAAGCTTAATTCATGCTTGTCCTTGAGTAGGTAAATGATAAAAACAGAATTTTTGATGTGGGATGTTTCCTAACATATTTCTCAATGTAATCTTTTTATTGTGGCATGAATGTTCAGATTCGAAAGATTCAAGATAAAAGTTTAATATTGACATAAAAATAATAATACTGCAAGCATACTAACTAAGCAATCATGTCTTCTCAAAATAACATGGCCAAAGAAAGTTCATCCCTACAAAATCATATAGTTTGGTCATGCTCCATTTTTGTCACACAAGAATGGTCTCATCATGCACAACCCCGATGACAAGCCAAGCAATTGTTTCATACTTTAGTAATCTCAAACTTTTTTCAACTTTCACGCAATACATGAGCGTGAGCCATGGATATAGCACTATGGGTGGAATAGAATATAATGAAGGGGGTTATGTGGAGAAGAGAAAAAAGGAGAAAGTCTCACATTGACGCAACTAATCAATGGGCTAGGGAGATGCCCATCAATTGCAAGGAGTAGGGATTGCCATGCAACGGATGCACTAGAGCTATAAATGTATGAAAGCTCAACAAAAGAAACTAAGTGGGTGTGCATCCAACTTGCTTGCTCACGAAGACCTAGGGCACTTGAGGAGACCCATTGTTGGAATATACAAGCCAAGTTCTATAATGAAAAATTCCCACTAGTATATGAAAATGACAAAACAGGAGACTCTCTATCATAAAGATCATGGTGCTACTTTGAAGCACAAGTGTGGAAAAAGGATACTAGCATTGCCCCTTTTTATTTTTATTTTTATATTTTTTGGGCATTCTTTTTTTATTTGGCCTTTCTCTCTTTCTTTCTTTCTTGGGACAATGCTCTATTAATGATGATCATCACACTTCTATTTATTTACAACTCGATACTAGAACAAGATATGACTCTATATGAATGCGTCCGGCGGTGTGCCGGGATATGACTCATGAGTGACATGTATGAAAGAATTCTGAACGGCGGCTTTGCCACAAATACGATGTCAACTACATGATCATTCAAGGCAATATGACAATGATGATGCTTGTCATAATAAATGGAACGATGGAAAGTTGCATGGCAATATATCTCGGAATGGCTATGGAAATGCCATAATAGGTAGGTATGGTAGCTATTTTTAGGAATATATAAGGAGGCTTATGTGTGATAGAGCGTATCGTATCACGGGGTTTGGATGCACCGGCGAAGTTTGCACCAACTCTCAAGGTGAGAAAGGGCAATGCGCGGTACCGAAGAGGCTAGCAATGATGGAAGGGTGAGTGTGCGTATAATCCATGGACTCAACATTAGTCATAAAGAACTCACATACTTATTGCAAAAATCTACAAGTCATCAAGAACCAAGTATTACGCGCATGCTCCTAGGGGGGTAGATTGGTAGGAAAAGACCATCGCTCGTCCCCGACCACCACTCATAAGGAAGACAATCAAATAACACCTCACGTTTCAAATTTGTTACACAATGTTTACCATACGTGCATTGTAACACCCTCGATGCGGCTATATCTCCTACGTGTCGAAGCACGACTTAGAGGCATAACCGCATTGAAAGCAATGTCGCAAGTGAGGTAATCTTCGCAAACAACCCATGTAATATAAATAAAAGGGGAAAGGATACATAGTTGGCTTACACTCGCCATGTCAAAGAAATATCATAAATAGCATTACATTCATCCAATACACTCATGGTCCGACTACGGTACCAAAATAAAGATCAACCCCCAAATGCGACAAAATCCCCGATCGCCCCAACTGGGCACCACTACTGATCATCTAGGAAAGACACATATTAACGTCGAGAGTCTTCATCAAACTCCCACTTGAGCTCGGTCATGTCATTTGGAACGGTATCATCGGTCCATGCATCTGGTTTTGGAAGTAAACTGTGAGTCACAGGGACTGAGGGAGTCCTGGATTAGGGGGTGTTCGGATAGCCGAACTATACCTTCAGCCGGACTCCTGGACTATGAAGATACAAGATTGAAGACTCCGTCCCATGTTCGGAAGGGACTTTCCTTGGCGTGGAAGGCAAGCTTGGCGATACGGATATGAAGATCTCCTACCATTGTAACCGACTTTGTGTAACCCTAACCCTCTCCGGTGTCTATATAAACCGGAGGGTTTTAGTCCGTAGGACAACGTACACATAAACAATCATACCATAGGCTAGCTTCTAGGGTTTAGCCTCCTCGATCTCGTGGTAGATCTACTCTTGTAGTACCCATATCATCAATATTAATCAAGCAGGACGTAGGGTTTTACCTCCATCGAGAGGGCCCGAACCTGGGTAAAACTTCGTGTCCCTTGTCTCCTGTTACCATCCGGCCTAGACGCACAGTTCGGGACCCCCTACCCGAGATCCGCCGGTTTTGACACCGACATTGGTGCTTTCATTGAGAGTTCCTCTGTGTCGTCGCCGTCAGGCTCGATGGCTCCTACGATCATCGATAGCGATGCAGTCCAGGGTGAGACCTTACTCCCCGGACAGATCTTCGTCTTCGGTGGCTTCGCACTGTGGGCCAATTCGCTTGGCCATCTGGAGCAGATCGAAAGCTACGCCCCTGGCCATCAGGTCAGATTTGGAAGTTTAAACTACACGGCTGACATCCGCGGGGACTTGATCTTCGACAGATTCAAGCCACTGCCGAGCGCGCCGCACTGTCACGACGAGCATGATCTAGCTCTGCCGCCGAACAGTGCCCTGGAGGCCGCACCCGCATCGGCTCGATCCTTAATTTGGAGCCAACTGCGCCGATCGAGGATTGGCGGTTGGACGCCACCTCAGGGGCTGCGACCCCAACAGCGATTGAGCCAAACACCAGCCTCGTACCCTGTGAGACTCGTGACTCCAAGGAGCTGGACTCCTCTCCGGACTCCGAACCCTCCGAGCCCCTGCCGATCGAATCTGATTGGGCACCAATCATGGAGTTCACTGCCGCGGACATCTTTCAGCACTCGCCTTTTGGCGATATCCTGAAGTCACTGAAGTCTCTCTCTTTATCAGGAGAGCCCTGGCCGGACTACGGTCAGCAAGGTTGGAGCACGGACGATGAAGAAATTCAAAGCCCACCCACCACCCACTTTGTAGCCATTGTCAACGACTTAACCGACATGCTCGACTTCGACTCCGAAGATATCGACGGTATGGACACCAATGAAGGAGATGATGAAGAACCAGCGCCTACTAGGCCCTGGAAAGCCACCTCGTCATATGACATATACATGGTGGACACCCCAAAAGAGGGAGATGGCGATGGAACAACGGAGGATGACCCCTCCAAGAAACAGCCTAAGCGCCGGCGTCAGCGGCGCCGCTCAAAATCCCGCCAAAACAAACATGGTGATTCCAGCACGGGAGATAATAATACTCCGAAAAGCGCCAAAGAAAACCCCCTCCAGCAAGATTTAGCACAGGAGGATGGAGAAACTAGGCCTCATGAGAGAGCGGCAAACAGAGAGGTCGAGGACGATAATTATATGCCTCCCTCCAAAGATGAGGCAAGCCTCGACGACGGCGAATTCGTCGTGCTAGAGGATCCCGTCGAGCAAAAGCGTTTTCAACGCAGGCTTATTGCCACGGCAAGAAGCCTCAAGAAAAAACAGCAACAGCTTAGAGCTGATCAAGATTTGCTAGTCGACAGATGGACTGAAGTCCTTGCGGCCGAAGAGCATAAACTCGAACGCCCCTCCAAGAGCTACCCAAAGCGCAGGTTGCTACCCCGATTAGAGGAGGAAGCACTTGATGCGGCCGACCGGCCACCTCGTGGTCACGACAGAGAGGCCTCTTGGCCCTCCACTCAAGCCGCACCCCGTACCAAGGCACGGGAATATGCGCCGGACTTACGAGACATGTTGCAGGACAAGGCAAGGCAAACAAGATCGATCTATGGATCGTGTGGGCACCCCACGGCTCGAGACGGTAACCGTCACGCCGGCCACAAATTCGGCGGGGCCGAACACAGTAGACAAGGCTCATTGGAGCTACGTCATGATATAGCCCAGTACAGAGGCGCCGCACACCCACTCTGCTTTACAGACGAAATAATGGATCATCAAATCCCCGAGGGTTTCAAACCCGTAAACATCGAATCATATGATGGCACAACAGATCCTGCGGTATGGATCGAGGATTATCTCCTTCATATCCACATGGCCCGCGGCGATGATTTCCACGCCATCAAATACCTCCCACTCAAGCTTAAAGGACCAGCTCGGCATTGGCTTAACAACTTGCCAACAGGATCAATCAGTTGTTGGGAGGACCTGGAAGCCGCATTCCTCGACAATTTCCAGGGCACTTATGTGCGACCCCCAGACGCCGATGACCTAAGTCAGCAGCCAGAGGAATCGGCCAGGCAATTCTGGACACGGTTCCTAACAAAGAAAAATCAAATAGTTGACTGTCCGGACGCTGAGGCCCTAGCAGCCTTCAAGCACAATATCCGTGACGAGTGGCTGGCCCGGCACCTTGGACAGGAAAAGCCGAAATCTATGGTAGCACTCACGACACTCATGACCCGCTTTTGCGCGGGAGAA
Organism: Triticum urartu; assembly: GCF_003073215.2. Taxonomy (NCBI): domain Eukaryota; kingdom Viridiplantae; phylum Streptophyta; class Magnoliopsida; order Poales; family Poaceae; genus Triticum; species Triticum urartu. Next base: position 456,202,398 of record NC_053022.1, read on the forward strand.
GACAGCTGGCTTGCTCGTAGCAACAATATGACCAAGAACCCTGGTAATTCGGACACCAGGGACAGTAGTGGCAGGTCGCGTCACAACAAGCAGAAGCGCCGCATTAACGGCGACAATGCTGAGGATACGGCAGTTAATGCCGGATTCAGAGGCTCTAAATCCGGTCAGCGGAAAAATCCATTCAAAAGGAATCCTAGGGGCCCGTCCAGTTTGGACCGAATACTCGACCGCTCGTGCCAGATACATGGCACCCCCGAAAAGCCGGCCAATCACACCAACAGGGATTGTTGGGTGTTCAAGTAGGCAGGCAAGCTAAACGCTGAAAATGAAGACAAGGGGTTGCATAGCGATGACGACGAGGAGCCCCGGCCGCCGAACAACAGTGGACAGAAGGGTTTTCCCCCACAAGTGCGAACAGTGAACATGATATACGCAACCCACGTCCCCAAAAGGGAGCGGAAGCGCGCGTTAAGGGACGTATACGCGGTAGAGCCAGTCGCCCCAAAGTTCAATCCATGGTCCTCCTGCTTGATCACCTTTGATCGAAGGGACCATCCCACTAGCATCCATCATGGTGGATTCGCCGCATTGGTTCTAGACCCAATTATTGACGGATTTCATCTCACTAGAGTCCTTATGGACAGCGGCAGCAGCTTGAACCTGCTTTACCAGGATACAGTGCGGAAAATGGGCATAGATCCCTCGAGGATTAAGCCCACCAAAACGACCTTTAAAGGCGTAATACCAGGTGTAGAGGCCAACTGTACAGGCTCAGTCACACTTGAAGTGGTCTTCGGATCTCCGGATAATTTCCGAAGCGAGGAGTTAATCTTCGACATAGTCCCATTTCGCAGTGGCTATCACGCACTGCTCGGGCGAACCGCATTCGCTAAGTTCAATGCGGTACCGCATTACGCATACCTTAAGCTCAAGATGCCAGGCCCTCGAGGAGTAATTACGGTCAATGGAAACACCGAACGCTCCCTCCGAACGGAGGAGCACACGGCGGCCCTTACAACAGAAGTACAAAGCAGCCTCTCCAGGCAGTTCTCCGGTCCGGCCCCTAAATGACCGGACACCGTCAAGCGCGCCCGGAGTAACCTACAACAAGACCGCCTGGCACGATCCGAGAAGGCGTAGCAATGCGGCCCCAACCCCAACCCTCGCAAAAAGGCGACGCCAGTACTTCGCGTACATAACTACGCTCTAGAGATACCATGGGCACAGGGGGAGGGGCACCATCATGGCACGCCCAAAACACGGCTTAAACCGTACCAGGGGCTACCGATTTTTTTAATTTTCTCTTACTTTCAGGACTTCATCCTTCGGAAGGCCTGTTCGGCAGTTCAATTGCCGCACAAACGATGCAAGAACCAAGGAAGCAGACAAGCCAAGCCGCATTACGGAACTCCCAGGTGGTCTCTATCACGAGCAGTATACCCGTTCCGCATACTATTCCGCAGCTTGCCCCTGGAACGGACATGCTAACTAGTCCAACATTCCACTTATCTCATTACTTGTATCGTTCTGCCTTGATCGCACCCCTTTTTAATAAACAATGCATAGCTTTCATCTATTTTTGCATTACCTTTTTCTTTATATATGTTCCTTAACGACATGTTGCACCCGTACACGTTGGTACGGCCAAAATACGCCAGGGGCCTTAGCACCCCTCAATATGGTGTAAGAAGTCCGAACACTTTAACAAGTGCGGCACCCCGAACTTATAGCATTATATGCATCTGTCGGATTTCGGGTTCCGGCAGACCCTTAAGGTTCGAACATTGGGGTGCGCGCAGAGATTTCGCTTCCTACCTACCTGCACCCCTCCGCCACGCTAAGGTCTAAACTATGGAAAGAACAACACAAGGGACACGAGGTTTATACTGGTTCGGGCCACCATTGTGGTGTAATACCCTACTCCAGTGTGTGGTGTGGTGGATTGCCTCTTGGGCTGATGATGATGAACAATACAGGGAAGAACAGCCCCGCGAGGGTCTGTTCTTGGCTGGGGGGATGAACTGCTGGGTGGAGTTCATTCACCCTTCTCTCTCTCTCTCTCTCTCTCTCTCTGATCGAACCCCTCTCTAAAGAACCTCCTCTCCAGAACCCCCTTTACTCTGTGGGTGGCTGGTCCTATTTATAGAGGCCCTGGTCCTCTTCCCAAATATCGAGCGGGAAGGGAGCCAACAATGGCGGGCTAATTTGAAGGGCGACAGCTAGTACTAGCTACCCTGACAAAAGTAGTCTTCGCCTGCGCAAAGCTCTGGTGGTGATGCCGTCTTGGGCTCCATGATGACCTCCGTCTTGCAGTCCTTCTGGTCTTGGTCTTGTTGCACCGAAATGGCAACCTTTGCCTGATGCCTTGGTACTCCGCGGCTGCGCTTGCCCCCTTTGCACCAAAGAGGAAAGAAGGACACTGTGCGGGCTGGCACCCGCCCGACGCCCTTGGTCGTCATGGCTTGCGTCACGGGCACCTCGTGAGGTACCCCGCCTTGATCTCTCCGCCTCCTTGCGAGCCAACCTGATGAGGCCGTGCCTGAGGAACCTCTGTGTCGTCCGCCCCGCGAGGCCTGGCCCCTCGCGAGGGTCTTGGGTCTGTGTTGATGAAGATGGGCCGTGCTGGGCCCCCCTTTGAGCCACGCCGCAGGCCGCAGGCAGGCAAGTCTGGGGACCCCCGTTCCCAGAACGCCGATAGTAGCCCCCGGGCCCAAGGCGCGCCCGGACTTGGCCGTGCAGGGAGGCGGAAGGGCAAGAGCGAAGCGCCGCGGGCCCTAACAGCCTGCGGCCTTGGGCGCCGCGTGGCGGTTGATAGGACGTGGGCGGCATTGTTCCCCCACGCCCTCCTTATTTTGCGCCATGCTAGGCGGACCCGTAGTCGTACACAGCCGTTCCCCTTTCTGTTGCTCGAGCGCCCTCTGTTCTTCCTCCGCTCGAACTCCGGCTTCTGTTTTCAACCCAATCTCGAACCTTCCCCCTCCCCCTTCCCCATCGCCATGGCTTCGACGAAGAAGGGAAGAGGGAAGAAACCCGTGTCTCTGCCTTGCCCGCCGCCGTTGGCGGCCCCCGCCGAGGGCTTGGGAAAGGTCAGCTCGGCTCTGGCCACTATCTTCAACGAGTGCGGGAGGACGACGGCCTGGCCCACGTCCCACTTCTCCATCGACAGGATAGTCAGCGAGGTCCCATATTTTGCCGACGCCCTGTGGGCGGGTCTGGTTCCTCCCTTTTCTGACTTCTTCAATGATGTGCTTTCCCACTATCAGATCCACATGATGCACCTGGGTCCTGAATCCATCACCCTCCTTTCGGTCTTCGCCTTTGTTTGCGAGGCTATGGTGGGCATCCTTCCTTCGGTTGCCTTGCTGTGCCACTTCTTCTCGCTGCACCTTGTCGACCCTACCCAATGCTAGGCGTGCGTGAGCTTCGTTGCCGCATCTGAGACAGCGACCTCTCGGATTGACTTCAAGCTCCCCCTGCCCGCGGCTGGGTTCCGCGAGCGGTGGCTGTATGTGGACGCAGGGGTGCCCAGCCCCCTGCTATCGGAGCCAACCTCGCCTGCTGTCCCCAATTCGGGCTGGGGCCAAGAGACGCTTGAGAGCCCCCAGCTCGTCTTCGTCTGGCACCGCTTTGCGTTCCTGATGTCGCTTGGCGTGACAGCGCCCAAGGTGGTGAAGGAGTTCCTGCTACGCCGCGTTGCTCCTCTCCAACGCCACTCCCGCTGGATGTGGCCTCTCAGCGGGCGCGATGACCGTATGAGGCTCCAGGAAGAAGACCTGACTCCTGAAGTGCTGAGGACAGTGCTCTTGACCTTGACTAGGAACCCCAACCCCGGTAGCATTCAGCAGGGAGGGGCCTTGCTGTACCTCTGCCAGAGCAGGGGCGATTTTGTGAAGCAAATGCCTATCTTTGATGAGTGGGGGCCGCGCCCCGTCGGCCTCCAGGGGCCTCGCGAGAACCCAGTGATGGTGAATGCCCTTCCAATCGGCCAAGGCGACTCTTCCTCAAGCGGCGGAGCAGGGAGGCATGAGGTGCCAGAGGCCGAGGGGGCTCCCGGCAGGGTGACAGCGCCGGGCGATGCTCACGAGGGAGCAGCTCTTGGGGCCCGTGCCGCTGAGGCTGAGGGTGACGACCAGCTGCCCTTTGCGCCTGTGACCGAGGCCCCTGAGGCTCCGGCTGCCTCTCCTGGCGAGGCGATTGGCAGCGCACATCATGCAGACACCCCTGACGCAGGTCGCTTTGATGCTCCATTTTCGTCGCTGATTGATCCCTGCGCCCAACTCTTAGGCCGCTTCCGCGTGGACTTTGAGGCCCTCCAGAACAGAAGGGAGGCCCTGGGCGACAATTACCCTTGTCGCCTGCTGAAGCGTAGGAAGTACTTCGCCACTGATGAGTGAGCCTTCTCCTTTCCCAGCTCCCGATCCTTCTGTTGCTTTTACTGACCCTTGCTCCGCAGGCCCCTTCCAGCCGAGCTTGCGGAGACGGCTGAGGAGCCGTCCCCCTTGGCTTCGCCCCCTCCACCGTCCTCAAGCGCTCCGAGCAGCGAAGCCCTTGTGGTGAGGGCGATCGAAAAGGCGAATCATCCCGAGGCGTATCGTGGCCCTGCGCACCTCGCGATCCTCCTTCGCGGGCCTTCTCGTGGCATAGCCAGCCTGCCGTGGGCTTCTCGCTTGATCGTGGGCTGCGATTGGCTGAGGCGCTCCCTGCGCTCTTCGCTTGGGGACGGACTGGCTCCAGGCCGGGCTTCTGGTGCGGCGTGCCCGGCCGTCGGGAGGGTGCCAGCCCCCAGCCCCTTGCCCGGAGGGGGAGTGCTGATTCGTGGCCCCCGGCGCTTGCTTGGGGCAGATGATGGTGTGGAGGATGTGCTCGAGCGCGCTTGAGAGCGTCGCGCTCTCCGCCAAGGATTCCTTCGAAGGGCGGCTGACGCGGTGAGCCTGCTTGGTGAGGAGCTGGCTGATGAAGACGCATGCCTTGAGGCCGAGGGCCTGCGCCTGGCTGCGGAGAGGCGCGCGCTGGAGGGCGCCATCGCCCTTGCACGTGGTCAGCGCGATCTTGACGATGCAGAGGCCAAGGCGTCGCTGGTGGCCTCTCGGGAGGCCCGATCTTGGGCCGCTGAGGAGGCCCGGGAAGCCGACCGGTGGCGAAAGGCGGCAGAGGAGCGGGCTCGGGAGCTCCTGTCCTGGTGCCACTCATTGGAGGAGTAGGTGGAGCTGCGTGAGGCAGCCCTTGCATCGATGAAGATGGCCTCTGGTGACTCGGCAGAGCTCCAGAAGCGTGAGGAGGCGCTGACGCTGGAAGCCGCCGAACGTACCCGCAAGTACGAGCGCCTGGAGACGAGGGAGCGCTTGGTGACGCGGGCAGAGGATGATGTCGCTGCACGGGAAGCCCGTGTCCTGGAGGAGGTCGGACGTCGGGTGGCCACGGCGCATTTGAACCTTGAGCACGAGTTCGAAGAGAAGCTGGAGTTGATCCGGGCCGAAGCTGAAGGCAGGACTGCCGCCTTGAGGGCCAAGCTGGAGGAGGCGACGCGGCGGGCCGATGCTTTCCGGGCCGCCCTTGAGGTGGCGCAAGGTGAGTTAACCACCTCCCAGGCTGAGGTGCTCCTTCTTCGCCAGTGGGTGGAGGAGGCTGAGGCCGTCGCGCGCCAGAATGCGGACGAGATACGTCAGCGGCAGATCCTGGAGCATGAGCACGGCCCCATGCTCACCATGCTCCGGGAGAGTGCCAACACAGCCTTGGGCAACATCTGCGAGGCGGCTGTTGGCGAGCCACACACAGTCAACTATGCTGGCAATCTTCAGTTCTTTACTGACGTGGTGATGCAGCTGGAGGCGCGGTCGGTCTAGGCTGACAAGTTGGTGGAGGAGAGGAGCCACGCCCTGCTCGGGCACGCCTTTTCTCGCGTCTTCAGCCACCTCCGGAACATGGATCCCCACTTTGATTTTGACGCTGCCATCGCCCCAGTCCCCCAGGCCGTCCGAGGCGATCTGGCGCACTGGGTGGAAGACAATGTGGATGCTCTTATCAGGGCCTTCGCTTCAGACAACGACGACGTGATCGTGGCGGCCGACGAGGGCAGCGTGGTGAACGGCCCTGACGCCGCTGGCGGTGACGCGGACAGCGATGGCGAGTTCAGCGATGCCGGCAACGGCTCGGGTGGTGCTCCTGAGAACGCATTGGGGGATTTATCTGACTGATTGTGCATCGTTCCTACTTCCTTACCCTGCATGAATAGAACTCAGGTTTTGGCCTGATGGCAGTGAGAGCATTTTGGAGGGGGAGCCCCTTATGTAAAACTTGTGTTCATCGTATTAGTAGACGCTACATTGCCCATGCGCCCGCGCCAAGTGGTTGGCCTAAGCGACGCGCTGGTCGGCTAGTTTACCTTTGTCCCGTGCTGGCCCTGAGGCAGCCTGTGGGAGGTTGTGGTGTCTCGAGTGTTCCCTGATTGGGTTCGTAGGATCTGCAGTAAAACACCCTCCTGAGAGGACACGTCGGCGGCAGTCTGGGCTGCGCGCAAGCTAGGCCTGACCCGGCTCGCGAGGGGAGGCAGCTGAGGCGAAGTGGTAACAAAACGCAAGAAATTGCTCGAACGAGACTAAGCACCCCTTCCCTGAACACACGCAAATCTCAAATTCGAATCCAACTTGAATCCAGTGGGGGAAAGAGACAACCAAAGGGAAAAGCAACAAAAGCAAACAAAAGGCCGCGTCCGGCACCTAGTCTAGTCTTGGACGTCTTCTCACCAGCGCGGAACTAAGTGCTGCCACTGGGCGTGGGAGGGAGCCCCAGGGCCTGAGGCCGGCACCCCTGAGACTCCGGGGCGTGTACAGCCCCACTCATTATTACGTGAGAGTGTCACGGGGCGGCGAGCTTCACAGGCACTGGGCCTTCTTCACAGGTACTGGCCTTGCTTCATATCGCCAGATGAGGGCCCCGCCTTGCGCCACACTCTAGTGCCATCAACGACGACCGGAAACCAGGACGCCGCTGATGGGGTAGAGCAGTCGCCAGCGGTTCCCCCGACGACCACGGGTCCTCCGCCAGGGGCAGGCCCTGAGGCACCTCCCCAGTGGAGGGCCTACCTCCTGAGAACACCTTGCTCCGAACGCCGTGGTGGTGATGTCGGATCCCGGCCCCTCTCCTATAGCCCCCTGCGCCCTCCTCCCGAGGGGTAGGAGACTGTGGGAGCGGGGCAGCTTGCTGTGGCGACCTGCACCTCCTGCAATCCATGGTTAGCGTATGCCTGCTCCTGAAGAATTAGCGGTACCCGATAATCGTTGCCTCCAGCGTGGCCAGTGGGACCGTCCCGGGGCTCCCGGAAAGGCTCAGCTTCTGGTGCCTCGTCCCCCCAGCTTGGGCTGAGGAGCGAGCCTTGTTCGCTCTCGTGAGGGTGTCCTTGGTCCATCATGAGGGGCACGTATTCCTCTGGCGCCGCCATCCCGAAGGCCACGCGCAGTGCCCTGCGTGCCACGCGGTCCTGCCTGACACGCCCACCGTGGGGTGGCAGCGCGGCTGTCCGCTGGGGCCGCGGGTCATGTCGAGTCCTTCTTCTTCGCGGACCAGGAGCGGGGGCAGCGCCGCCACCGGTCCGGTGCTGACAGCTTCGCTGGCGTTGGAGTAGCCTTGAAGCCCGCGGGCGCGCGCGGAGCCCCCGCACGGGCCGCCCTGGGCTTGAGATGGGAGCAGGGTGCAGAAGGGGTGAGCCCCTGAGGCGGCGAAGCCCAGGAGCTCCGCCACCCGCTCCAACAGCACGTCGCGGCCGCCCTCCAGCAGCCTGCACTGCAGCAGCTCTTGGGCCACCGTGAGCGCGGCCCTCGAGTTCGCCTGCTCCCGGCGGGTGTACGGTGTCGTGGTCGCGGCGTGATTGGAGGCCCTTGCTGCCGACCGCGCCTGCCAAGGTGTGGGAGCTATTGAAGCCTGTCCGCGTCGCCTGCGGCCCGCAGCGCCCTGCGGACCGCGAGCTGCCTGGGGCACGGGGTCGCCCGAGGCGAGCGGTTCTGCGCGAGCAGGCCACGCCGCCCATGGATCTGGGTTGCCCGCCTGGTCGCCGGACATGGTGATGACGACGCGACGGGGCACGAAGCGGTAGAAGGTGGATTCCGGCGCACCCCTACCTGGCACGCCAAATGTCGGATTTTGGGTTTCGGCAGACCCTTGAGGTTCGAACACTGGGGTGCGCGCGGAGATTTCGCTTCCTACCTACCTGCACCCCTCCGCCACGCTAAGGTCTAAACTATGGAAAGAACAACACAAGGGACACGAGGTTTATACTGGTTCGGGCCACCGTTGTGGTGTAATACCCTACTCCAGTGTGTGGTGTGGTGGATTGCCTCTTGGGCTGATGATGATGAACAATACAAGGAAGAACAGCCTCGCGAGGGTCTGTTCTTGGCTGGGGGGATGAACTGCTGGGTGGAGTTCAGTCACCCTTCTCTCTCTCTCTCTCTCTCTCTCTCTCTCTGATCGAACCCCTCTCTAAAGAACCTCCTCTCCAGAACCCCCTTTGCTCTGTGGGTGGCTAGTCCTATTTATAGAGGCCCTGGTCCTCTTCCCAAATATCGAGCAGGAAGGGAGCCAACAATGGCGGGCTAATTTGAAGGGGGGCAGCTAGTACTAGCTACCCTGACAAAACTAGTCTTCGCCTGCGCAAAGCTCTGGTGGTGACGCCGTCTTGGGCTCCATGATGACCTCCGTCTTGCAGTCCTTATGGTCTTGGTCTTGTTGCACCGAAATGGCAACCTTTGCCTGATGCCTCGGTACTCCGCGGCTGCGCTTGCCCCCTTTGCACCAAAGAGGAAAGGAGGACACTGCGCGGGCTGGCACCCGCCCGACGCCCTTGGTCGTCATGGCTTGTGTCACGGGCACCTCGTGAGGTACCCCGCCTTGATCTCTCCACCTCCTCGCGATCCAGCCTGATGAGGCCGTGCCTGAGGAAGCTCCGTGACGTCCGCCCCGCGAGGCCTGGCCCCTCGCGAGGGTCTCGGGTCTGTGTTGATGAAGATGGGCCGTGGTGGGGCCCCCTTTGAGCCATGCCGCAGGCCGCAGGCAGGCAAGTCTGGGGACCCCCGTTCCCAGAACGCCGACAGCATCGGCTCCGAATCATGTCTTGGGTCAATAGTTGGGTTTGCCCGGCTCCTATGTTTTGGTGCCTTACGTTCCGCTATATCGGCTAAGGTAGCACTAGGAGAACCACTGCGATTGTGCCCCAGTTGAGCTGGGTCGAGCACCTCAGTGGAGAAAGCTAAAACTGACTGTCATGATGAAGCGAGAGCTGGTCGCTGTTTGAGAGGTTTTTCAAGTCCCTAAAGACTTATGCCGCTTAGGGCGAGGAGCCGGCTCTGTCCGGCCAAGGTGTGGATAGCGCCCCAAACTCGGTCTTCCGAATACCAGGGGCTTCGCCGAAATTTAAAATTATAGAATTCTATGGCTAAGTGAGCGTGTTCACGCATTATAGTTCGATTGCCTTGTTCGTTGGGCTGAGCGCCTCCCTCGAAGGACCCAAACATGGGAAAAAGAGCGCTCAGGTTTATCCCCGAACACCCCAGCACTAGCAGCATGGGGGCAGAAGCCGACGACTCGCCATCTCTTAGAATTGATAAACAGCCGCACAGAAGGTAATATTTTAAATTCCAATAGCATTGCTTAGCGCATATAAACAAGTTTTCGGCGCACGGGACAAACGAGCAAGTTTCACTCAAAAATTACATCCCTAGAACATTCATCCGCCACAAGGCAGGCACCCTTCAGAACATCCTTATAGTAATTTTCGGGCTTGCGATGCTCTTTCCCCAGCGGTTGCCCGTCCTTCACCAGCTTCTCAGCATCCAGCTTGCCCCAGTGCACCTTAGGACGGGCAAGGGCCCTACGGGCACCCTCAATGCAGACGGAGCGCTTGATGACTTCGAGCCTTGGACAGGCCTCCACCAGCCGCCGCACTAGCCCGAAATAGCTCCCAGGCAGAGCCCCCCCAGGCCACAGCCGAACAATCAGGCCCTTCATGGCCTGTTCGGCCGCCTTATGGAGCTCGACCAGTTGCTTCAGCTAGTCGCTCAGGGGCACGGGGTGTCCGGCCTCAACGTACTAAGACCAGAACACCTTCTCCATCGAGCTGCCCTCCTCGGCTCGATAGAATGCGGCGGCATCGGACACACTCCGGGGAAGATCTGCGAACGCTCCTGGAGAGCTCCGGATTCGGGTAAGTAACAAGTAACTCACGTTTATGTGTTTGCTTTGCATAAAGAATGCCTTACCCGCCGCTATCTTCTTCACCTCATCCAACTCCTGGAGGGTCTTCTGGGATTCGGCCTTGGCAGACTTGGCATTTTCAATAGCCACCGCAAGCTCGGACGCTCGCGTCTTTGAGTCAAGCTCCAAACTCTCATGTTTTTCCATGAGAGCTTGGAGCTCTTGCCGCACCTTGCCAACCTCGGCCTCATACTTCTCCCTCTCGGTGCGCTCCGAGGCCACCCTCTTCTCGGCCTCGACCAACGCTTGCTTAAGGGTCGCCACTTCAGACGTGGCCCCTACAATAGCCACGATAATCATGTCATTCTTTGCAATTGCACCTTTTTATATATATTTAAAAACAAGGTATTTCTTACCTTCATTGTCCTCGAGCTGCTTCTTGGCACGCCCGAGCTCTTGCTCGGACCGCTCGAGGTTCTGCTTTAGCGTGTCCACTTCCGCAGTCAGTGCGGCGGACGGAAGCAGGGAAGCCTGCATATGCATATTGACTCATTTTTGTTAGACTCCTGCGAATTCTATTTGATCCTCTATTCGGATTTTCTTCCCGAACGCCAAACAGAGCATCAGGGGCTACTGTCTATGCGGTAATATTATTTACACATTCTTTACTTACCTCAAAGCATGTCAAAAGGCTAGTACAAGCTTCAGTCAGTCCGCTCTTGGCGGACTGAACCTTCTGGACCACCGCACTCATAATAGTGCGGTGCTCCTCGTCGATGGAGGCGCCTTGGAGCGCCTCCAACATATTGTCCGGCGCCTCCGGTTGGACGGGGGCCGCCGGCACGGTGGACTTGCTCCTCTTGGAAGGAGGTCCCCCGCCGGACTCTGGAACCTTTGAAGGTTCCGGAGCGGTGTCCGGCCTAGAGCCGGACTTGGAGCCCTGGGGGGTTTCATCCCCTTTACTCCTGGAGTCCGGGAGGTCGCCTTGCGGTGCCTCCAGGACCACCTCCTCCCGGCTTGGAACCTGTTGGGACAACACTTCGGTGTCGTCCGTAGGGCGGGGGGAGGAAGCCGTCGGAAGCGAGTTCACATCCGACGAGTCCAGTGAGCCGCTCGACGACGCGTCGAGCCGGTCTTTGCCAGGGGCTGCATAAACATATTCGACGTAAGGGAAAGTTGTGCAATAAACGAATACTATGAATTACTCTGGTATCCGGATACTTACGATTTTGCCAGGGGCTTGGCCCTGGGCTGCCACTCCTCTCCACCATCGGCGTCGGTGGAGTAGTCCGGAGGAAGGGTTTTTCCCTTCTTGGACCCTCCGGCCTCCCCAGAGAGGGCGACCTTCCTTTCCTTCTCTCCCCCCGCTGGAGGGGGGGAGTTCTCCTCTTCTTCCTCCTCGTCTTCACGGGAGGAATGCACCTCGGAACCATCGGATGATGGATCCGACACCTCCTGGCGCCGGGCACTCTTTCGAGTCCCCGCGGCCTTTTTCGCGGCCTTCTTCTCCGGCACCACATAGGGTGCCGGAACGAACAGCTTCGCCAAGCGAGCGTCCGCTGGGCCTTCGGGCAAAGGAGCCAGACAGTTGATCTGTCCGGACGTCACCTGCCAATCCTTTCAAAGATAAGGGAGCTTAGATCCCGCATGGAGTCAAACTATGAAAAACTGATACCCTATAAAAGGAAAAAAAACAGCTTACCGCGAGAGCGTGACGCTGCGCACTAAATCCGCGATCCTCGGTAGCGGATGCGGGAGCCTTGGCGCCTTTGAAAAGCACCTTCCAGGCATCTTCGTATGTCATGTTGAAGAGCCTGCTTAAAGTTTGGTGCCGCGCCTGGTCGAACTCCCACAGGTTGAAAGCCCGTTGTTGACACGGGAGGATCAGGCGGATGAGCATAACCTGGACGACGTTGATAAGCTTGAGCTTCTTGTCCGCCGGGGTTTGGATGCATGTTTGGAGTTCGGTCAGCTCTCCTTTTTTACCCCAAGACAGGCCTGTCTCCTTCCAGGAGGTGAGCCGCGTGGGGGGTCCGGATCGAAACTCAGGGGGTGCGACCCATTCGGCGTCACGCGGCTCGGTGATGTAAAACCACCCCGATTGCCACCCCTTCAGGGTCTCCACAAAGGAGCCATCGAGCCATAGGACGTTGGCCATCTTGCCCACCATGGCACCGCCGCACTCCGCCTGGCTGCCGCGCACCACCTTTGGCTTGACGTTGAAAGTCTTGAGCCATAGGCCGAAATGGGGGCGGATGCGGAGGAAGGCCTCACACACGACGATAAACGCCGAGATGTTGAGGACGAAGTTCGGGGCCAGATCGTGGAAATCCAGGCCGTAGTAGAACATGAGCCCCCGGACAAATGGGTGGAGAGGGAAGCCCAGTCCACGGAGGAAATGGGGGAGGAACACTACCTTCTCATGGGGCCTAGGGGTGGGGAGGAGCTGCCCCTTTTCGGGGAGCCGGTTCGCGATGTCGTTAGACAGGTATCCATCCTTCCTCAGCTTTTTGATATGTCCCTCCGTGATGGAGCTCGAGTGCTGGAGCTCGAGTGCACAAGAATGGATAGGCGAAGGAGGAAGAAGGCGTAGGTGAAAAGGTGGATCTTTATCCCCTTACATGGGTGGACGCAACTACATGTCCCCACCGGCCTGGTAAAACTCGCTTATCTCCAAGCGCCGTAATCAATGGCGCGGTTGGGTTACCCACGCCCGTATTGATGAGAATCCCGGGATAAGGGGACACGATCTCTGCTTTAACAAGATGTGCCAAGGAAACCGCCTCGCATGACGCGCTGAGGTGGGATAATGAAACGACTCGGGTAAAGGCTTGGCCGTGGTGTGACACACTACGGAATATGTCAACAGATTAGATTGGTGTAAATATTATTCTCTCTATGGCAATATGTGGAAACTTATTTTGCAAAGCCGGACACTATCTTTGTGTTCAAAATCTTCTATGGAGGAGGAACCCGCCTTGCAATGCCGAAGACAATCTGCGCGCCGGACTCGTCGTCATTGAAGCCTGGTTCAGGGGCTACTGAGGGAGTCCTGGATTAGGGGGTGTTCGGATAGCCAGACTATACCTTCAGCCGGACTCCTGGACTATGAAGATACAAGATTGAAGACTCCATCTCGTGTCCGGAAGGGACTTTCCTTGGCGTGGAAGGCAAGCTTGGCGATACGGATATGAAGATCTCCTACCATTGTAACCGACTTTGTGTAACCCTAACCCTCTCCGGTGTCTATATAAACCGGAGGGTTTTAGTCCGTAGGACAACGTACACATCAACAATCATACCATAGGCTAGCTTCTAGGGTTTAGCCTCCTCGATCTCGTGGTAGATCTACTCTTGTACTACCCATATCATCAATATTAATCAAGCAGGACGTAGGGTTTTACCTCCATCGAGAGGGCCCGAACCTGGGTAAAACTTCGTGTCCCTTATCTCCTGTTACCATCCGGCCTAGACGCACAGTTCGGGACCCCCTACCCGAGATCCGCCGGTTTTGACACCGACAGGGACTCAGCAATCTTGCACCCTCGCGATCAAGACTATTTAAGCTTATAGGTAAGGCAAAGGTATGATGTGGAGCTGCAGCAAGCGACTAGCATATATGGTGGCTAACATATTTGCAAAAGAGAGCGAGAAGAGGAGGCAAAAGCACGGTCGAGCAACTATGATCAAGAAGTGATCCTAGAACAACCTACGTCAAGCATTACTCCAACACCGTGTTCGCTTCCCGGACTCCGCCAAGAAGAGACCATCATGGTAACACACGCGGTTGGTACATTTTAGTTAAGTTTAATTTCAGGTTATCTACAACTGGACATTAACAAATTCCCATCTGCCCATAACCGCGGGCACGGCTTTTGAAAGTTCAAATCCCTGCAGGGGAGTCCCAACTTAGCCCATCACAAGCTCTCACGGTCAGCGAAGGATATTCATTCTCCCAAGACAATCCGATCAGACTCGGCATCCCGGTTACAAGACATCCTCGACAATGGTAAAACAAGTCCAGCAACACCGCCCGAATGTGCCGACAAATCCCGATAGGAGCTGCACATATCTCGTTCTCAGGGCACACTCAGATGAACACTACGTACAACTAAAACCAACCCTCAAGTTTCCCCGAGGTGGCGCTGCAAGTGGCTCTGGTTTGGACCAACACTCAGAGGAGCACTGGCCCCGGGGGGTTTAAATAAAGATGACCCTTGGGCTCCGGAAACCCAAGGGAAAAGGAGGCTAGGTGGCAAATGGTAAAACCAAGGTTGGGCCTTGCTGGAGGAGTTTTATTCAAGACGAACTCTCAAGGGGTTCCCATTATAACCCAACCGTGTAAGGAACGCAAAATCCGGGAACATAACACCGATATGACGGAAACTAGGGCGGCAAGAGTGGAACAAAACACTAGGCATAAGGCCGAGCCTTCCACCCTTTACCAAGTATATAGGTGCATTAAGATAAACAAGATAATATGGTGATATTCCAACAATAAAACAATGTTCCAACAAGGAACGAACTCCAATCTTCACCTGCAACTAGCAACGCTATAAGAGGGGCTGAGCAAAGCGGTAACATAGCCAAACAACGGTTTGCTAGGACATGGTGGGTTAGAGGTTTGACATGGCAATGTGGGAGGCATGATAAGTAAGTGGTAGGTATCGTAGCATAGACATAGCAAAAGAGCGAGCATCTAGCAAGCAAAGATAGAAGTGATTTCGAGGGTATGGTCAACTTGCCTGCAAAGTTCTCAGAGTTGCCTTAATCCTCGTAAGCAAACTCAATGGGCTCCTCGTTCACGAACTCGTCTCCCGGCTCTACCCAAACAAGAACAACAAGCAAACGGAACACAATCAACCACGTGCAATGCTCAAGCAACATGATGCAAACATGGTATGATATGCGGGATGCGGTATGTGATGCATATGCAAGATTTGGAAAGGAATGATTGAATCTGGATTCAACTTGGAAATCCAAGAGTGTCACTGGAAAGGTGAGGTGATTTCGGTTGAAATCGATATAAAGATCACCGGAATCGGATGCACGGTTTGGAAATGGCAAGCAAAACAAATATGGCACCGGTCTGCGATAAACAGCAAGTAGCCATCTAAATGCATCAAGATAAATATGCTACAGCACCCAAACATGGCAACAAAATACATGGCAGGGATCCACTCATGATGCTTGAGAAAAGATGAACACTGAGCTACGGCTAGTTCATCCATTAACATGTTTAAACAAGCATGGCAAAAGTGCAAATGATAACAGGTTTCAGACTTAGTGAAATTAACACAAGTCTTGAATTTATTATCAGGAAGCAATCTTTAGAGCATGAAAACTACATGCGACAGGCACATATCATGACAAAAAAAGGCATGGCATGGAGCTACTCTAAGCATATAACAAAAGTCCCTTAGTGACCTTGAGCCAAAAGGGATCAGAAAATACAATTGCAAGCATGTGAACATAGCAAAAACACAAACAGATTCAGACTTAGTGAAAAACTAGAGCATGCAAAACAGTTAACGAGTAGGCATGTTTACGAGCTCGATGCACTCACTACAGAGCATGGAATGACAAACTAAGCATACACCCATGAAGAAGACATGGCATAGAAGCTAGACATGGCAAGAACAACAACATAGCATGCACGGATCAATAGCAACATCCTCGGCAAAATCGCTAAACATGTCAACAATCTGCCAGGATCATTTTATAGCAAAAGTAGAGCTCGATTGACTCAAGCTAGGTTGCTCCATAAATGCAAACAAAGACATGGATGGATAGAGCACCACAATATTAACAAACCATCCTTACTGATCATCCTTAAAAGAGGCACGGATTACTAGGAAACAACATGAACATATGGCATAAAAATAAATACAGGACAAGGCCTTAGAATAATCCTAAGTCCCTGAAATCAGCATCATCGAGTAAGCTACTTTGCATGCTTGTGCTAGTCACCACAAATATCACAAAAATACATGGCATACACCCCTGTAAAGATGGCATGGCGTTCTACAAAACACATGTACAGCTCAGGATCATAGCATGCACACATTAATCATGGCAAAAATGACAAAAGGCCATTTGCTGAAACAGATCTGACAAATTCATCACATAGCCCTCTTCCAACAGCATTTCAGGCATCAAGATGAGCTCAAATGAAAATGATGCAATGAGATTAAATGATGTACTCGTCGAGCCAAACATTTTGATATGCTACACGCACGAATCGGAGCTACGGATGCAGACTTATGGCATGTCAAAGATAGCAAAAATGCTAGGTTTTGAGGATGAAAAAGTCAACCTCCCGATCCAGATCTGGATCTGGCGCGGGTAATGTAGCTGCACGGATTTCGAGGATCGCCGGAGGGAGCACTGTTCACCGGAGGAGCTCGGGAACGTCGCCGGACTTGGGGACTCCGGCCGGAGAAGGTTGACGACGGGGGCGGCGACCGCGGCGAGCTTGGAGGCGGCGGGTCGGAGCGGCGCGAGCTCGGCGGACGGCGGCGAGCTCCGCCGGAGACGAGCGGCGGCGGGCCGGACTTGAGGCGGAGCGGGGCGGAGGGCGGCGCGGGCGCGCGCCTGAGGCGGGTGGCGGAGGTCGCGGGCCTGGAGGGCCGGCTCCGGGCTCCCGGGCCGCGCGGCGGCGGGACAGGCGATGTGGGGCGAGGGCGGCGGCCAATGAGAGGAAGCCACGTGGCGGCGGACGGCTAGCCGGACATGTCCGTCGACGGAGATGTGTCCGACGGCGCGGGGAGCTGAAATTTTAGGGTTTCGCCCGGAATTGGAATGTAGGGATCTATATATAGGGGTAGAGGGAGCTAGGAACCTCCAAATGGAGCACGGTTTTCGGCCACGCGATCGTGATCGAACGCTCTAGACGATAGAATAGGTTTAGGTGGGTTTTGGGCCACTTTGGAAGGGTGTTGGGCTGCAACACATACGAGGCCTTTTCGGTTCCTCGGTTAACCGTTGGAGTACCAAACGAAGTCCAAATGGTACGAAACTTGACAGGCGGTCTACCGGTAGTAAACCAAGGCCGCATGACAAGTCTCGGTCCAATCCGGAAATGTTTAGCGCCCACACACAAAAAGAGGTAGAAAGGGGCACCGGGTGACATAGGAGCGCCAGAATGCAAAACGGACAACGGGAAAAATGCTCGGATGCATGGGACGAACACGTATGCAAATGCAATGCACATGATGACATGATATGAGATTCATGACAAAGACAACAACACACGGAGACACAAACCCGACAACAAGGAAATAAAATAACTTAGTGCCGGAAACGGCAAGAGTTGGAGATACAGATAAGGTAAATTACATTCAGGGTGTTACATGCATGCTACAGGACTTACAAACTTCAACACAAGTATTTCTCAAATTCACAATTACTCAACTAGCACAACTTTGATATCACTATCTCCATATCCCAAAACAATCATCAAGTATCAAACTTCTCTTAGTATTCAATGCACTTATATGAAAGCTTTTTGTTATGCCTAAAAACAAATTGCCATGTTGTTCTAAATGACTCTCAAAATAATATAAGTGAAGCATGAGAGATCAATTATTTCTATAAAATAAAACCACCACCGTGCTCTAAAACATATAAGTGAAGCACTAGAGCAAAAACTATATAGCACAAAAGATATAAGTGAAGCACATGGAGTATTCTAATAAATTCCAATTCATGCGTGTCTCTCTCAAAAGGTGTGTACAGCAAGGATGATTCTGGTAAACTAAAAAGCAAAGACTCAAATCATACAAGACGCTCCAAGCAAAACACATATCATGTGGCGAATAAAAATATAGCTCCAAGTAAAGTTACCGATGAACGAAGACGAAAGAGGGGATGCCTTCCGGGGCATCCCCAAGCTT